>NW_012109741.1:244497-592451 GCF_000951045.1 Mandrillus leucophaeus | reverse complement strand
TCAAGATGGATTAGAGACTTAAATGTTAGACCTAATACCATAAAAATCCTAGAGGAAAACCTAGGTAGTACCATTCAGGACATAGGCATGGGCAAAGGGTACTCAAATCTTAAAGCTCTAAAATGATCTCCTTTGATTCCATGTCTCACATCCAGGTCACGCTGATGTAAGAGGTGGGTTACTATGGTCTTGGGCAGCTCTGTCCCTGTAGCTTTGCAGGGAATAGCCCCCCTCCTGCCTGCTTTCATGGGATGGCTTTGAGTGTCTGAGGCTTTTCCAGGTGTATGGTACAAGCTTTTGGTGGATCCACCATTCTGGGGTCTGGAGGACAATGGCCCTCTTCTCACAGCTCCACTAGGCAGTGCCCAAGTAGGGACTCTGTGTCGGGGCTCTGACTCCACATTTCCCTCTGCACTGCCCTAGCAGAGGTTCTCCATGAGGGCCCTCCCCCTGCAGCAATCTTTTGCCTGGGCATCCAGGCGTTTCCACACACCTTCTGAAATCTTGGCAGAGGTTCCCAATCCTCAATTCTTGACTTCTGTAAACCCACAGGCTCAACACCATGTGGAAGCTGCCAAGGCATTGGGGCTTCCACCCTCTGAAGCAACAGCCTGAGCTGTACCTCAGCCCCTGTTAGTCACACCTGGAGTGGCTGGGACACAGGGCACCAAGTCCCTAGTCTGCACACAGCATGGGGACTCTGGGGCTGGCTCACGAAATCACTTTCTCCTAGGCCTCTGGGCCTGTGATGGAAGGGGCTGCTGTGAAGACCTCTGATACGCCTTGGAGACATTTTCCCCATTGACTTGGAGATTAACGTGTGGCTCCTCATTAGTTATGCAAATTTCTGCAGCTGGCTTGAATTTTTCCTCAGAAAATGGGTCTTTCTTTTCTATCAAATTGTCAGGCTGCAAATTTTCCACACTTTTATGCTCTGCTTCCTTTATAAAACTGCATGCCTTTAACAGCACCCAAGTTCCCCCTTGAATGCTTTGCTGCTTGGAAATTTCCTCCGCCATATACCCTAAATCATCCCTCTCAAGTTCAAAGTTCCATAAATCTCTAGGGCAGGGGCAAAATATCGCCAGTCTCTTTGCTAAAACGTAACAAGAGTCACCATTGCTCCAGTTCCCAACAAGTTCCTCATCTCCATCTGAGACCACCTCAGCCTTGACCTTATTGTCCCTACTGCTATCAGGCTTTTGGTCAAAGCCATTCAACAAGTCTCTAGGAAGTTCCAGATTTTCCCACATTTTCCTGTCTTCTTCTGAGCACTTCAAACTGTTCCAACCTCTGCCTGTTACCCAGTTCCAAGGTTGCTTCCAGATTTTTGGGTACCTTTTCAGCAGCACCCCACTCTTGGTACCAATTTACTGTATTATTCCATTTTCATGCTGCTGGTAAAGACATACCTGAGACTGGGCAATTTACAAAAGAAAGAGGCTTAATGGAGAACCCACAGTTTCACATGGTTGGGGAAGCCTCACAATCAATGGTGAAAGGTGAAAGGCATGTCTCACATGGTGGCACACAAGAGAAGAGAGCTTGTGCAGGAAAACTTCCCCTTATAATAACCATCAGATTTTGTGAGACTTACTATCACAAGAAGAGCATGTGAAAGACCTGCCCCCATGATTCAATTACCTCCCACCAGGTCCCTCCCACAACACGTGGGAATTCAAGATGAAATCTGAGTGGGGACAAAGCCAAACCATATCAGCTACAGTAACCAAAACAGCATGGTACTGGTACAAAAGCAGACACATAGACAAATAGAACCAAAAAGAAGGCTGAGAAATAAAGCTGCACATCTACAACCATCTGATCCTTGACAAAGCTGACAAAAACAAGCAATGGAAAAAGAACTCCCTATTCAGTATATGGTGCTGGGATAACTGGCTAGCCATATATAGAAGATTGAAACTAGACCCCTTCCTTACACCATATACAAAAATCAACTCAAGATGGATTAAAGACTTCAGTGTAAAACCTCAAACTATAAAAACCCTGAAGGCTGACCAAGGAAATACCATTCTGGACACAGGTCCTGGCAAATATGTCACAATGAAGATGCCAAAAGCAACTGCAACAAAACCAAAAATTGACACATAGGACCTAATTAAACTAAATTACCAATAGAGTAAACAGACAGCTGACAGAATGGGAGAATACTTGTCAACCATGTATCCAGCAAAGGTCTAATATCCAGAGTTTATAAGATGAACTTATAACAATTAACAAGCAAAAACCAAACCCGTTAAAAAGTGGGCAAAGAGGCTGCGCATGGTGGCTCACGCCTGTAATCCCAGCACTTCGGGAGGCTGAGGTGGGCGGATCACCTGAGGTTAGGAATCTAATCATGGCGAAATCCCATCTCTACTAAAGATAGAATAATTAGGCGAGCATGTTGGCGGGTGCCTGTAATCACAGCTACTTGGGAGGCTGACGCAGGAGAATCACTTGAACACGGGAGGTGGAGGTTGCAGTGAGCTGAGATTGTGCCACTGTACTCCAGCCTGGGCAACAGAGTAAGACTCTGTCTCAGAAAAAAAAAAGGAAAATGTGAGCAAAGGACATGAACAGACACTTTTCAAAAGAAGACATTCACGCAGCATATGAAAAAATGTTCAATATCATTAATCATTAGAGAAATGCAAATCAAAACCACAATGAGATACCATTTCTTATCAGTCAGAATGGGTATTATTAAAAAGTCAAAAAAAAAACAAAAACAAAAACCAACAGATGCTGGCAAGGCTGTGGAGAAAAGGGAATGCTTATACACTGCTGGTGGGAATGTAAATTAGTTCAGCCATTTTGGAAAGCAATGTGGCGATTTCTCAAAGAGCTAAAAATAGAACTACCATATGACCCAGCAATCCCATTACTGGGTATATACTCAAAGAAATATAAATCATTCTACCACAAAAGACACACGCACATGTACATTTATCACAGCATTATTCACAATAACAAAGACATAACAAATCAATCTAAATCCCATCATTGGTAGAATAAAGAAAATGTGTACATATAGACAACGGAATACTATGCAGCCATAAAAAGCAATGCGATCATGTCCTTTGCAGCGACATGGATGGAACTGGAGCCCATAATCCTAAGGGAACTAATGCAGGAATGGAAAACAAAACATTTATAAGGATTCTCACTTGTAAGTGGAAGTTAAATACTGAGTACACACGGACTAAAGAAGAGAACAACAAAAAGCGGGGCCTATTTGAGGGTGGAGAGTGGGAGGAGGGAGAGGACTGAAAAATTACTTATTGGGTAGTATGCTTATTACCTGGGTGATGAAATAATCTGTACACCAAATCCCCGTGCCATGCAATTTACCTATATAACAAATTGCATATGTACCCCTGAACCGAAAATAAAGATAAAAAAAATTATTGGCTACCCATGAAGTACTATATTATTATTTGAAGGCAGAACTCTGGTAAGTTAATGATGTATACTATAAATCCTACAGAAACTGCTTTTTTTATTTTTATTTTTTTTAAACAGTGTCTCATTCTGTTGCCCAGCCTGGAGTACCATGGAATGATCTTGGCTCACTGCAACCTCCACCTCCCAGACTCAAGTGATCCTCCTGCCCCAGCCTCCCCAGTAGCTGGGGCCACAGGCATGTGCCACTACACCTGCCTGATTTTTGTGGAGACAGAGTTTCACCATGTTGCCCAGGCTGGTCTTGAACTCCGGGGCTCAAGTGACCTTCCACAGTGGTGGGATTACAGGCATGAGCCACCTCACCTGACCAGCAACCACTTTTAAAAAGCAAATCAGGAGATTGAAAAAATAATAAAACACACTGTATTGATCCAAAAGAAGGGTGGAAAAGAGAAAAAAGGGGGGAACAAATAGTAGGTGGGACAAATAGAAAATAGAAAGATGGCTGATTTAAACCCAACCATATTAATTGTGACATTAAATGTAAGTGGTCTACTGAAAAGGCAGAGACTGTCACATTGGATAAAAAGGCAAGCCTCGATTCTAAGTTGCTTAATAAAAGAGATCATCTTTAAACATAAAGACACAAATAGGTTAAACATAAAAATATTGTGAAAAGATACACTATGACACCAGTAGTGAAAAGCAAGCTGGAACGACTCTAGTAGTTATCAGATAAATTAGATTCCAGAGTGAGGAACATTTTCAGGATTAAAGAGGAGGTTAATTTCATAATGATAAAAAAGTCAGTTAATAAAAAGTACCTAACAATTCTAAATGCACCTATTTATAGAGCTTCAAAATACATGAAGCAAAACCTAACAGATCTGAAAGGATAAAAAGAAAAATCCACAATCATAGTCAAAGATTTTGACATTCCCCTCTCAAAAACAGATAGAACAAGTAGACTGAAATTCACCAAGATGGAAAAATCTTGAACAGTACTAGCAATCATCTTGCTTAACCGACATTTATAGAACATTTCATTCAACAGCAGTAGAATATACATTATTTTCAAGAACACACAGAACATTTACTTAGATTTGCATAGATTCTCGGCCATATAATACATCTCAAAAATTCAAAAAGACTGAATTCACAAACAGTATATTAGAATTAAATTAGAAACCAGCACCAGAGATATCTGAAAAATCCCTAAATATTTGGAAACGAAACAACACATTTCTAGGCAGGGTCTTGCCATGTTGCCCAGGCTGGTCTTGAATTCCTGGGCTCAAGTAATCCTCCTGCCTCAGCCTCTCAAAGTGTTGGAATTACAGGCCTGAGTACTGCGCCCAGCTAATATGTCTCTAAATAATCCATGGGCTAAAGAAGAAATCACAAGATAAATTAGAAATTATTTTGAATTTAATTAAAATGAAAACACAGCAGAGCAAAATTTGTGATATAGCTGAAGAAGTGTTTAAAGGGAAACTTATAACATGTTCATATTAGTAAATAATCTTCCTTCTACCACTATAACACTTACACTCTATTACCAGTGGTTCTCAGAGTGTACTTCCTGGTCCAGAAGCATAAGTATCACTTGGGCCCCGCCCCATATCTCTTCAATTAAACTCTGTGGGTGGATCCAAACAATTGTTTTAACAAGACTTGCTGGTGATTCTGATGCACACTAAAGTTTGTGAATCACAATGGTCTCAGTATGGTTAGGTGTCTTGCCCCACACCCTTCCTTCTTCACAATGCAACCAGGGAAATCTTCCAGAAAGGAAAATCTGATTATGTCTTATCTTCCCCATCCACTTCCAATTTAAATCTCTGTTCTAAGTGCAATGGGAGCCACTGAAAGTAGACAAACTTCTTGGCATGGCTCATAAGAACTTCTTTAGTCTGTTCCTTTGCTTCCTTCTCAATCCTCTCTACATCTGACATCATCTCCTTCTTTCTCTCTTGACTAGACACACTGGCCGTGACTTACACCTCTAACCTGCCAAGAATCCCACACCTCAGCATTTTTTCCACATCCAAATCCTTTTTCCGACCCCTACTGGTTTTCTACCACTTGGCCTAGTTAATTCCTCCTCACCCTTCACAGCTTAGCTTAATGGCCATTTGCTCAGGGAACTGTTCCTTCACTTGGTAAAACCTCCCAAAATTAAATTCCCATAGCACCACATACTGAGAATGCAGCAGATTTGTGCATTTACTCAATGTCTGCCTCTCCAAATAAACTTGAACTGTGAGGGTAGGAGCCACATCTGGTTTTGCCCCCACTATTTCGCCTGTGTCTAACATACTGCCTAGCATGCAGAAGACAAACACTTTTGAATAAATAAAAAGAGTGTATAGGTACAGGCTTTTAAAATCTAGCTTTCTATGTTTGCATAACACAGAAAAAGGTAGCAAATAAATGCATTTTCCAGGTTGCCTGGAAGTGGGAGAAGGAAAAAGAAGCCAAGGTCCGGTTTAAATAAACACAAACAAGAAAAAAAAAGTGGCAAGATGAAATCATTCAGACACCTACCCTTGCCTTTTTTGTTTGTAATTAAACTACAGGTGAATTCACTAGGCTTAATGATAATCACAGAATGCTCAGCTCCACAACAAGAAAACTGTTACTGCCCAGGAAACATGAGAAGAAAAAATGGTAGTTAGGAGAGCTGAACTAAGACTTTTGAATTCTTAAGAAATAGAGAAGGAAGAAAAAAGGAGAAAGAGAATATTTAGACCTTGAGGCAGGAATTTATCATGGTGTGAAGCATTGAAAACAATCTCCTTCTAGCAGGTGCTAGCAGCTGGTTAAAGAAGAAAAGGGTGACCCTTGAACTTACCTCAGATAGAGAAAGCAGGTCTGGAGGCTGCAGGGAGAGAATAAAGATTTACAAAACAGAATACAACTGGTGCTCATGGCTCCCCCAGCACCACTCTGCTGGACAAAGACAGATATTGACCCGTAAAGATCAAACAAAACAAAACAGCTAACATGTCAAATACATTGTATTGTGTTGAGGGAGGGAGTGTTGAGGAAGAAGTAGACGGAGTGTTGGTGACGAACAAGATAGAATGACCTTAATATATTTTTTAAAAGCCAACAACTTATTTTTTATCTTTTTCAAGCCACACCATATCAAAATTGTAGTGATATCAACAGGGTTGGCAAACTTTTTCTGCAAAGGGCCAGGTAGTAAATAGTTTAGACTCTGTAGGCTTTATGGTGTCTGTTGCAACTATTCAGCTTCTGCAGCACAAAAATAGCAATAGACAATATATAAGTGAATGAACATGGCAGTGTTCCAATAAAACTTTATTTATAAAATATACCATGGGCCAGACTTCCCAATTTAGAGAATTAAATCTATGTCTGAAAATAGTTCTGCTCTCTACAACCACTAGTATGTGGAATAAGCCAAATTGTATTTCTTTTACTAATTATGTTGCCAAAGTAAAAACTTGAAATATCTTCTAGATAAATTCCTTGAGTTCCTTTGTGACTTGAACATCTAAAACAACGCCTGATAAATCAAAAGAAAAATATCCAATCTTTGTTAAATAAACTGAATGATTTTCTGTGAAAGATATGGGGCAATTAGTAAAACAATATCCTGAAAACTCAGTAATAGTTGAGAAAGCAATGGAATATAAAATATTCAAGAAAAATTCTAAGAAAAAACATCAAGACGAAGATTGTTTAGCTGTTTTACATTTTAACAAAATATTATGGCAAAAATTAGAGACTCTTTAAAACCTAAACTCTTATCTTACTCAATTCCTAAGAAAATTACAGGGGAAAAACTCAAATATAAAGAGAATGTATCTTTTTAAAAAATTCCTCAGGGGAGTTTGGTGTAAAAAAATTCCTAATTTCATTAGAATACTTTAACAGAATCAAATCTTAACAGTTTTACTTAAAGTATAGTTCACTTTTATCTTGTGTTCAGTGTTCCAAATATGTGTTAAAATGCTCATAAGCAAGATCAGAGGAGTATGTATGGTTAGTCTTGGTTTCTGGTAGTTGAAGGAGTATATTACTTAGTCAAAAATCAGCCATCAGTTATAAACCTGTGTGAAAACCAGAATTTTGAATGGGAAAAATGTAAATTCAGTTATTTTTGAGGAGAGATGGCAAAATAGAAGAAGATGACAAACTTTTTTTTTTTTTTTCAGTCATCTCAGAATTCGATTCAAAGTGTCAACTGAATTCGAAATTCTTATGGGAAAATTTAATGTTTTAGGATGAGTACTACTATTACAGGAGCTTCAAGACCACATTAGGTTATTTTATTCTTAAAAGTTTACTCAGAGGTGTCCAGAGTCAGCTTATTTATATCGAGATGTTTATCAATTAGGAAAAGATATACACTTGCTTTGGGAACTCAAAAGATACCGATATTAAAAAGGTCTATATTATTTCCAACAGTCACTCTCCATTTTTAGGTCATTATCATCTCAAAAATCATCTCCTGCAACTGACCCTTCACACATTTCCCATCCTCCATCCCCCGAATCTATATTGTGTGCTACTACTAGAAAAGATTCTCTAGAACTCTGCTTTGATCATATAGCTGCTCACTATTCACAGAACAGATATATTCTTGGCTGGATCTCTTTGTACTGTCATTCCCACTTGGCGAACTTGACTATTATTAAATCTAAGGACCCACCTTTCTCCAGGCTTACATTCTGCCAGCTAAGATAAAACTAGTTGTTCTATCCTCTATTTCTTGAGACAGCTATTCCAAACCTTGTCCATATTCCCCAATTACCCAATCCCACATACTACTCTTGATTACCTCTTGATTCATAGAAAATGAACTCTAATATCTCAGGATTCTGCCCACAAATTACCGATTTGCTTTCCCACATATTGTTCCCACTACCCTGTTTTGTTTTTTTTTTTCTTTTTTAAGAGAAAAGTGACCCTTTTGGCTAAGTCCAGTCTCTCTAACCATGTCCTAGATCCTATACCCAATAATCTACACAGGGGCTTCACTCCATTTCCATTGGTTGCCATCTCATTTCTGTATCTTCAATCATTTATTCCCTATTGGCTTTTTCCCATTAGTATAAATATATATCTTTTAAACCTGTCTTCAACCCCAGCTTAATCTAGCTAACTTTTGTATATTCTCTCCATTCATGGCCCATTATAGTTTTCTGTGCTAATTTTCTTTCTCTTCCTTCATTTAACTCATCTAGCCTTGAATATGACTTGTGGCTCTGTTAGTCCACCAAAGCTACTCTTTCCCAACCACTAAGATAAACGCTTATTGCTATATTCAATGGAACCGTTTCAGGGCTCATCTTAGTTGACTTCTTATCAACAATTTACATTGCCTTCTCTCATCTTACAACACATTTCCATTCACCACATTCTCCAGGCTTTCCTCTTACCTCTCAACTACTCTCATCAGTCTCCTTTTGTATACATCTTTCCTTTTCCCTAAATCTTTGGGGCTCTGACTTCCTAGGCTCTTTCAATCTTACAATGAATAATCTCATTGTAATCTCTTCCACTCTCATGGTTTCAGTTATTTGTTGATTCACAAACCCTTATCTCAGCTCAGGCCTTTTTCTTAGGAAACAGATCCATATGTTTAGGAAGCATATCCATAACTGCTTCCTAACATCCTTTCTTGGATATCCCACTAAACACCTCAAATCCTCACATCTAAAGAGCATTCTATCTTAGTAGATCTTACTATCCTCTACCCAGATGTTCAAGGCAAAAACCTGGATGTTCTCCCTTTATTCTTCTAATCTTTAAGACACTGATTTAACTTTATAGATCTCAAATCTATTCTTTTCAATTACTGCTAATAGGGCTTAAAACTTTTTTTTTTCATTATTTGATGCTGACCTCACAATATGGGCTATGCTTCCCTCAGTAGCTTCATTGTTTACCATTTTCCCACTCCCTCCTGATCCATGATTCCTATTTTATGCCTCAGTTCTGATAAATTACTCAATATTCCACATATGCTTGCTCTTTTTTAAAAAAAGTTGTTGAGACACCTAGGTTGGAGCACAGTGGCACAATCATAGCTGACTGAAGCCTCGATCCCCCAGGTTCAAGCAAAGTGTGGGCTACCACACTTGAATAATTTTGTTTGTTTGTTTTGCAGAGATGGGGTCCCACTATGTTGCCCAGGCTGCTTGCTCTCTTTTGTCATTCAAATGTTCCACATCGTTTGCACTGCCTGAAACACTCCTCTTCCAACTTCTACTACATCTGCCTCCTTCAAGCCTCAGCTTAGATGCAACAACGTAGGAAATCTTGCCTAATTCCCTAAATCTGAGTTCAGTTTCCCTTTAATGTGCTCTTAAAATCCATCGCTCTCTCTCTGATCATAGCAGTCATCATCCTTCTACTGAAACTGCCTATCCATTTTTCTATCCTTCATGACATGGTAATCCCCATAAGAGCAACAACCATGACTTTAACCATTCTATCCCCTTAAAGCATATAATATCCCACTTAAAAAATGAAATACATTCTATTTATTAAATAAATGATGTAGGCCTTGTTTTCTCCCTTAGATGGAAAGGAACTATTTGAACCTTCCACAGTGCCTAAGAACATATTGTAGGCATTCATTAAATACTTGTTGAAATAAGAATAGAATGGGATTGCATTTTTCTGCCTCCTTTCCGTGTGCACACTTGATATATACAGCAGTACAAATGTGGTGAAGTATAAATTTAAAAACTCATAAATTATATCTGGACAGTTCATTTCAAAATGTATAAAACAAGATATTTGTGATAGAAGCAAAACTTTTCATCAATAGATATATTTCAAAATTTCCTTATATACACTGCCTTAGAAATTTTTCTAGAAAAGTCTGGTTGTTAAGTCTCTTACGTCTTCAGTCAGTAATTTATTCTATGAAGAAGAAAAACACATATAAAACTAATAATGAGTTTTAGCATCATTTCCAAAAAGGCAAAAAGAAGTATGAGATACCAAGAATAATGAGAAAAAAATAATACTTTAAAAATCAGATAAATATAACAAATATTTCTATAAATACAACTTTATAAAAATAATGTCCTTGTTGATTGACTAAAAAAAAGAATGTTAAAAAATAATGAAGGAAAGTTATCAGTGAAAGATAGATAAAACTTTAAGCAGAACAGGAAATAGTACTAGTAATTTTAAAAATGAGAAAGATGAAAAACAGCTCTTCATACGATACTAAAAATTTTAAAACTGCCCAAAAGGATTTTGAAATTAATTTGAAAAAGTAGTAATTAGGCATCTTCCATCTTATTTTTTCTAGGATGATTTCATATTTAGTGGGGGGTAAATAATCACATTAAAATACGCTTGATATTTATTTCTTAGGAAGATACAATGATTAAGAAGCTGAAAGGACAAAATACGGTTCTGTTGTAAAATGAATTAATGCATTTACTTCTGGTAAACTGTAACAGTATGATATGAGGATGATATAAAGAATTTAAGATGAAGCTTTACATTTTATTCTCCATTCATGATAGTCTTTAAGAAATATGTGTGTATATTTTCAGATGATTTATAATTAAAAAAAATACATTATCAGTTTTTTTTTTACTTCTCTTTTTCCTGACATGGCATTTGATATTTTTAGTTATCCCGAGAACAAGAAACAGAGGTCACTTTTTAAAGTTTTGATTAATCATTTATAATTGAGAATCTACTTTGGCCAACCTTTCAAATTTTAATCAGTGCATGTTAGATATTTGAAATTTTAATCATTACTTTCTGAAATAGGTTTTAAAGTTATATAGTTGAATAACTGAATCTTGGGGGTCATAAAATCATTAACTTATTAAAAATCAAGAATTTACTGCTTTTGCTATTTTAATATAAGACCTGATACTACCTATTTTAGCTTTTAAACAAGTTTTAAAAAAAGCCAATACTTCCCCAACTCTCCCTAAAACACCCCTAAAATATATAATGATGCAACTATATAATATCTTTACATTTCCAAATGTAAAATTTCTTTCATGTTAAGTAAATAATCAGTAAGTACTTCCATACTCCTCAATATCCCTCATTGTCCAGTACTTATCAGTAAGAAGAGCTGGGAACGGCTACATTGGCAACTACAGTGTTCCTATATTATAGTTACTAGGTTTTAGCACGGGTGTCCAATCTTTTTGGCTTCCCTGGGCCACGCTGAAGAACTGTCTTGAGCCACACATAAAATACACTAACACTAACAATAGCTGGTGAGCTACAGAGACAAAAACAAAAACAACAACAAAAAAACACAAACAAATCTCATAGCGTTTTAGAAAGTTTAAAAGTTTGTGTTGGGTCACACTCAAAGCAGTCCCGGGCTGCACGTGGCCCACGGACGGTGGGTCGGACAAGCTTGTAGGGTCCTTGAGTCTCCCTGAGGCACCAACATCAAGTCAGTATAACTGAGTAAAGGATGTAATTGTTTGCTAAGGTAATTCTGGTTTGCATTTTGAATTTGGCATTACCTTAACAATAACTTGTACATGATTCTTTCTCTCTTGCTAGGTTACGGATTATCTGTGAAAAAGAATCCTCATCTTTATATCTGTGGAAATGAACTCAATGTCTGATATCAAAAAACTATTCAACAAGTTTGCTGATTTATTTTTAAAAATATTGGTGCTCTACCACTCTTCAAATCATCAGTCTTAAAGTGAGTTCCAAATGACATAACAACTTGGTGGGTGATGTGAGATTAAGATTATCCTAGGATAATATGTTACAATCTATCAATTTAACAGATAGTCTTTACTTTTTTTAAAACATGGTCTCAAAGTTGTTACTGATTTCTCAAGTCAGTAATATTTACTATAGTGTGGTACTTAATTTTTAGTTAGTTACTTGGTTATATTTATCTGTCAAACTGCTTACTGATTTTATTAGATCAACCAAATGCAAAAGGAGATAACATCTACATTACTAAAATAATATATTTTAAAGATGATTTCTATGTCTCTACTATATATATTTTTGTGTGAAATCCTGGACATATTAAGAGGTGGGGAAGCACACTGATACAGTTAGCAGCACCTAATTTCATGAGTTTCATACTAGGTGCCAAGAAATTAGGTTGTCCAAATATTTTGGAAACTAATTAAAACTGAATCAGCTGTTCCTTTTCTACCTGTTATACTTTACTCAAGGCACCTACAATGAAACTTCAAAATTACATAGAGAAGAACTTACCTAGGGATTTGGAAAAATAGTTTGCCATTTGTCCACTGTTGCATGACTGTCGTTTATGTCTTTTTGTTGATACTTCTGTGGTCTTCCATGGTGGTCTTTTTCTTTTGTTCAAATTGCTAAGAACTTCAAAACTATCAGGATTCTTGTCAAAGTTAATACATTTGCTTAATTTACTATTGCCAAGATGGTCAGCAAATTCATCAGCTGAAGGATTATTTGCTTTAGCATTTTCTATTTCTTTAGATTGCTTTTTAAAAGAATTTTGCCTAGCAGAATGAGATCTTAAAGTAAAGCGCTTTGATTCTTCCATATGAGTTTGATGAGTATTTCCACTGTCAGTAGATTCAGGAGAGTAAATGATTGTATTTAGCTTTAAAGTATTTCTGTGTTCAAGACAGTTGAGCTTCCTCAAAAATATTCTACAGTCTTTTAAGGTTTTTGACCTCCAACTATTAGGACACACATTTTCTAGTCTTGGTCCCTTTTGAAAGTCTTTTTGGCTGCAATTTGTTCCATTCTCTTTTGCTTCTGACTTAAATTTATTCTCGAAACTAGCACGTATTTTGAAGTCAGGCATTACTACCCTCTGCTGCAAGTTACCCCTGATCTCAGGTGGCAAAACACACTGATTATCTACTATGCTTTTTCCTTGGAGTGGGATGTCAGCATTTGTTTCTCCCTCAGTCTTATTTAAAAATTGGTTCTGGCAGAAAAATCTTAAGTTTCTCCTTTTAGAGTTCCAGTCAACCGTTCCATGGTTGTGCAGCTTTCCCTCTCTTTTCCACCTTTCATGATGCAACCTCTTAAACTCAGTCCTTTTTAATCTAGCTATTGCTAAATTACTTTTCACATTTAAGAGTGGAGAGTTAGTCACTTTATGCAGTATATGCAACTTCTCTGCTGATTTTGAAGGAGAAGAGAGTGCAAATTTTTTAAAGTGCTTTCTGAAGGGGCTGGCATTAAAGTCAGAATATTTGGTCCCTAATTTGATTCCCCTGGTATTTATTACTTCCAAAGGGTTTCGGGCATTTGCTTTTCTAACTAGTGAAAGAGACTGTGTTTCTGTTGTTTGCATAAACCAAGTACAGAGTTCATTCAAATCATACTTTTTCTGAAAAAGCATTTTTACAGGTGAAACTTCAAGTTCTAAAAGACAAGTTTCCAAAGGGCTTGCTACTTTGAAATGATCATTTTCAATGTGCTCTCTTTTTTTATGAATACAATTTTCAGCTTCATCGCCACTTACTTGCACCCAAGCATTTGCTATTTGCTCAAATCTATTGTTTAATTCCTCTAATAAGGAATCATTTGAAGCAGAGGTAGCCCACCACCTGAGCAAAGGGTTTGATGAAATTATAGGATCCAAGGATACTTCAGAAATAGGTACTAATTTATTATCTTCCAAACACTTTTTTGCATTCCGTGAAAATCTGTTTCTTGGGGTATCTTTGTAAGCTATCTTAATCTTTGACTGTCTATGTTTTTCCTTCTGACTTTTATTTTTCTGCAAATGCAGTTTATATGATTTATGGAGCAGAGCATTTCTATAAATAAGTGAGCTAGAAGATGCTAATGAATGTAAGAAATGCAGAGATGGTTTTCTGTCCCTAATAGAATGTCTCAAAGGTACAGTAGCAATCATACTTTTTGATCCATTTTTAAATATATCAGCTTCAGTGTGCCTTATTTTATCCATTTTAGTGCACTGTTGGTCATACTTTTCTTCAGGTAGATTTTTTCCTAACGTATTTTCCTGTTCTAAAGGAGGCAAACAGCTGCTAATACTTACTTCTCTTTCCTGAGGTGAAGTTCTATTAATAGTCACAGATATGCCAGAGATTTTCACTTTTGCTGGTCTACCAGGCTTCCTACTTATTGCCAAAGGCTTCTGATTTGGTCGAACAATGTTCTTGGAAGGCTGAGGTATCACAGATTTGTTCTTGATGGGTCTCACATATTCAAAGCCAGACCCCAAGATCTCACTTTCAGTAGTCAAGCTTGCGACAGCACTTATTCTTTCACCCAAGTTAATTTTGTGTTCACTAATATTTCTGGGACTATTATATTCAGTTGGAAAATCCCCAGCATTATTGTTTAAAGACATAAGGTTGCTTATGTTTACACTTCCTTCAGAAACATGCCTTTTAGTTCTTCTTGATCTTCCGTAAATAACAGTTACTGTAATACTCTTTTTATAAATACCTTCTTTTACTTCTGATATGAGAGATTCTGGGCTTTTCCTTCCAGCACTAACGGGCTCATTCTGGCAAACAGTGATGTCTGTTTGATCAGTTTTAGGCTTTGGTGGTCTTCCAATTGGTCGCTTAATCTGTCTCACAACTTGGGGACCTATTTTTTTTGGTCTACCTGGTTTTCTTTTAAAAGATGGATCAGTAGCACTGCTTGAATTGTCCGTAGTTTCTTCTTGTGGCTTATCACTATTTATATCACCTATAAACATTGTAGAGGATCCTGAAGTTTCTTTTGCATGATTGAATTTGTTTAGTTCTCTTTGAAGAGTATCAGTATCATAATGATTGGAGTGATAATTTTCAGAGTTCGCATTTGAGATATCTTCATTTGTTTCTGTTTTTTCTTCAGTTACATGATGGATTGTAGGTTTTTCAGAAGGGAGAACAACATTTGAATGGGAAGTACCAACTGAAGTTAAAGTATATTTGACTCCTTCACTACTTTTAACCTCAGATAAAAACATGAGTTTGATAGGACTAGAATAGTTGGAAACAGATGAACTTTCAATACCTTCATATTTTGCTGGTACATTTTCAACACTGGAAATCAAGCAACCCATATCTAAAATAGTTGACTTTTTCAGATTTTCAAGTCTTTTGTTATTCAAATCCATTGTAGGCATGCAATGACTTTTGATAATATTGCTGGATGCTACCACAGATTTTGATAAGCTCTGTTCTTTGCATGTCATTCTATTTAGAGTAAGAGTCATATTTCTGTCAGCATTTTGATCTTTACCATCAATTTCTATCAATTTCTTGGATGCTTTACATCCTTCTGATAATGGCTGATTATTCCAGGATTTATTGGCTATATTTATTGTATCTTCCAAACGCTTCACAACAACTTGTAAATTAGAATTCATTGCAATTTTGTTTAGGTCTATATTGTGTGAGCTTTCAATGTGAATATTTTTCACTGGAACGTTTTTTGTTATGGATTCGGATACTTTTTTGGCTTTAGGTGATTTTTTAAAAACATAATTATTTGTTACATATATAGAATACCACCCTGGAGGCACAATATTTCGTTTAGTTCTGCTCAAAAGTCCAGAAGCATCATTTCTCAAAAGAGTTTGAGTATTACTTAACTTAGGATTTTTCCTATGATTTTGCAAAAATTGTTTTCCATCTGCAGATTTCTCCTGTGGCTTTCTTAAGCTCATTTTCTCAGGGGAAGTTGTTTTAAAGCTTTCTGAAAATGAATTAAAAGACAAGTTAGTTTCTGAGCTATGAAGAGGTAGTTGCAGTGACTGTAATGCATAATTTGGTGAAAATGATGTTTCAACATTTTTATCTTGAAGTCTTTTAGAATTTTGTAAAGAAGACCCTTGGTCGTGATAGAATTCTCCTTTGTCTGATGAAGATATATCATTGTTTTGTGTCAACTTCCTTGAACTTTTCTCGGTGTATTTTTTTCTTGTAAAATTTTCATCGAGACTAGCAAGTTCTCTTTTTATCTGTAAAGACTGCCTTCTAAACATGGGTGAATCAGAGGAGTTGCACATTGCAAATAAAGTTTCTTGACGCTTTCGAAATCTTGTCTGAATAATTTTATTTTCTACCTTTTTATCGTGTTGACTCAATAATTCCATAAAACTATAATCACTGGCTTTTGCATTATGCAAGAGAGACGTTATGAAATCTCCCAATTTTAAATCATTATATGTATTACAATCACTGCTAGATAACTGTACAAGGCTTGTCATATCCGTGGTTTCTATTGATTTTAGTTTTTCATTAATGCGATCCATTAAATCTTGAAAAATTACAGCAGTTTCACCTTTTTCATGATTTGTAGCAGAATTATTGCTGTCATTTGAGAGTAAAGAATAAGAGTTACTGGATTTTTTAGTTTTAAGTATTTTATCTTCATGATCACTCTTATTGCTGCTTATTTCTGCTGGTGTGAGAGATGGAGGCTGGTTAATGTTTGCTTCAAGTTTGTTATTTTCTAAGGCTGAAATCTCTGAGATGACGTCTTTCAATGTTTCAAATCCTTCAGTTTCTACAGGTGATAATGGTGGGGGTGAGGGACTTCGAGATCTACTGGCATCTTTAAGAGTGACTGAAAGATCACATACTTCCTTTGACAAAAGAGGACTACGAATGGCTGATTTTGTAGAGTGAATGTTTGGTAACAGTCCAGAACAGCACCTGTGAGAATTATAACTGTCTGCAATTCCTCTATTCACTACTGGCTTAATGTGTTCAACAGTTACAGTTTGGCAAGATAAACAATTTAAATCTTTAATACAGACTGGCAGAGGTTCTAAACCAGGGCTTTGTTTTTCATTTTGTAAACAACCTTTTTCTGCCAGCCTATATTCACAACTACAGAACAGACCATATAAATTATCTTCGATTAAGGGCTTTTGAGATTCTGAAGACACAACACATGATGTATTACAACAGCAAAGAGAAGCAGCATTCTGCTCTTGGACTAGAAATTTCAACATAGCCAAAACTTGTTGCTGGTGATGTATGCACAAAGATTCCAAAACTTTGCTTAATGCTGATTTTCTTTTTTCCATTTTAGAAGCTTCCTCTGATTTTGCATCAACAGTTGAACTAAAAATAAAAATCAAACAAAAAATGAATTGCAGCAAAAATACCACTACAAGGAGTTATAATTTTAACAGCGTTCGAAAAAAGATATTTTGGTATTGCTGGACTCCTGACTCCTAGAGAGCTGCAATAATGGCATTTTGATTATTGTTTAGCAAAAATATAATGAAGCACTCATAACTAATTTCCTACAACAAAGTATAAGTCAAAGCAAAGCCCTATTTTTGCAATATAAAAGCTGATGATTATACATATGATTACATTTATATATTAATGTCTAATGTTTTGAATGTATTAAGAATATTTAATGGAAAGTGCTTCAGAAGGAGTTAAATTTTTATAAAGTAGCCATTTTATAAATTATTCTGATACATAATTATCAGTGTACATTAGTGCAAATAAGGAAAATAAAATGCAGGAGTACAATCTTTATTTAAAATAGATATTTTTTCCAAGGCAGTGAAAATAGTAAAAGCTTCCCATAATCACAAGGAAAATTAAGGGATTTAGATTTTATATAAATAAGAGAATGTCCTGCCTAAGATTAAGCTGCAGGCGTTAGCTATTTAAAAATAAAATCTATTTTTAATTGATGTTAAATACTAAAGTAATTTCATAAAAGCTAAAGGCATTACTTACCTAATTATTAAGTTTCAAATGCCGGAAAATGGCCCACTACAGAAACTAATATACATCTAACTTGAACTAAGAACCGGGCTTGCTTATCAACCAATATAGAAGTCTACAAATTTTTTTTTTTTTAATCCAATACCAGCAGCAGGAAGAATAAAATATATTTAAAGAGTTCTGTTTCAGAAAAGTATCTATTTTAATTAAACATATCACCAAACTCTGTACATGAAAATTGCCTTTCACTTACAGTTTATTACATTTGTTGTTTTTAATAGTTCCTGATTTCTAGAAATTTTATTTAAGGTTGGAATAATGCTGATTATGAATTACTATTGAAGAATGTATTTTTGCTTAACTACAGAATTTTTATGCTCATCTATATTAAAAATTATAAGATTTTTACTTTAAAACAGGAAGTGGAATATTTTTATTTTGCTGCCTAAAACTGATATAGCCTGTTTCAGAGATAAGTAATATTTCACTTATATTTTATAAAAATTATGTTATTTGAGTAGCAAAAATAAGAAAGCAAATTTTAAACGTGATCAAAACTTTTCTGGAAAAAAAGATTAACTTTACTAGATTCAACCAATGTTTCACTAAAACTAGTGATTTGACATAAAGAAGCTATCAAACAAAGTGAGAAGAGATATGAAATTACAATAAAACTTTTAAAGTCCACTGCTGCCTCTAGACAGATGAAGATAGGACATGACCCTAGTATCCTTTCCTTTTTGAAAATAATTTTTTATAAATTTTGTCATGGTTGGGAGTGTAAAATCATGCAATTGACTCCCAGGATTCAATCAGATAGTTTTAAAAAATACATGTAGAGAGCAAGGGCAGGAAGAAATGATAACTATCAAAGATTACGATATAATTATATTATTTTCCAGCAAATTAAAAATGACTAATTTTCACACAAGCAAAAGAAAACCCAGAATGTTGTGAGAGATGCACTTCAGCAGTTTCTAAAGTGATGTTATGGCATAACAAAGAATTTACATGTTTCTTGGAAAAATATGTTGTATTTTAAAGATTAATAACCATTCATAACTCTTCCTGAAATGCTCAAAGGCCTTTTTTTTGTTAATAAAGCCAGGTATGCGGTATAAATAATAAAAACTAATGACTAGTGTTAAGTATTCTGAAACAATGGTGTAATATCAACTTGATTAAACTCACAAAATTACAAAACCACTTTTTATATCCCTCTTCTGACATTCTAAGCAAAGCTTTTAGAGTTTTCTTATTCAGTTTATTAATAATGGAATTTCAAAAATACTATGGTAGCCAGTAATTCCCATCTAATGCTATAAGAACAGCTTAATAAAGGTATAAATTAGATATTCAGATATTAGATTCTATCTTATGTATCAGATAGCAGAAAACTAAGATCTCAAATTATAGAACTTCACAATATGCTTATTTGGCTTCAAACATTTTCCCCCATATTTGTTGCATGTTAAGATCTTAAATAAAAACCTAGTAATGAGTAAATAATAGTTGAACGCACAGGTAAGTATCCAGCCTAGAATTATTCTCGGGTGATTATACAAGGTTCTAAAATTGTATTTTTTTGGTAGATCCTTTGCTTTTAAAGTTTTCTAATCTTTTCCTGTTTGATTTATAAACCAAACATCCTGCCTATTTTTAGTAAGTGACTATCCATTTTGCCCATTAGAAACATGTTGGAATATTTCTTCAGAAAAAGTAAATTAGAATACTATATTTAATAAAACTGCCTCCTAAAGTAAATCAAAGAAGTCAGTGTAGTCAGTTTTTTCTTTTCTTTTCTTTTTTTCTTTTACTGAATAAGTAAATCAATCACACACCAACAGTGTTGTAAATTTAAGTGCAAAAGCATTGAAGTGCTTTACTACAAATTACAACCTAGAAACACGTTAACTGAACAATTAAAATTCATACAATCAGATTTAGATATATAACAACACAAAGTAGGAACAGAATTACAGTACATTTACAACACAAGACAGATACATGAATTCATTAGAAAATATTGTAATAAATAATTCATGAATTATAGTGCAATTGATTTATGCATAAATATAACTAATTGCCTAACAATCAGTTTATATTAACAAAATCTGTCAAAATCAAGGCAGCCACAGAGTTTTACTAAATTACTGCGACAATGGAAATACTGCAATTAAAAAACAAATACAAGTATTTGTACTGTAAACAACTAAAAAAATCAGTCTCACTAAAGTTAGTATACAATTTAATATAAAATTGTCATTAGCTACCAGAAATGGTTTAAACAACTTTACTGAGCAGTAGTTTTCTAAAAACAGAGGCACTGTTTTTTCTTTTCCTTCTTTTTTTTTTTTTTAAATATAAAATACTTGAGGAACATTCAAATAAGTAGAAAGCACATAAGGATTGCTTTCACCTTCATTAAGTCTGCTGAAATGGGATTTTTCAGAAAATTGTCAATTAATAAATAGTAACTGGTAACTAAATTCATAAAGTACTTTGAAAGTTTAACATAAAGGTCATCTTAATAGAACCACTGGGGAGAAGGGGAATTTCCCTGCCTTTCCTAGTTTGTATAATCAAATGTTAACTCAATAATAGAAATGTTTTGTTTCTTTTAAAAGTTATGGGTTGATTATTACCTATAAACTATCAAAAAATATTTTAATTTACTATTTCTGACCAAAAATAAATAATACAAGTACTAAAATGCTGCAAATTAACTATAATATTACCTATAAAACTACTGATTACTGTGAAGTCAATAGCAAAATGATCCCTGATTTATGAATCCTGTAAAGTTTTTGGTCAGGTCATCTTTTAAATGATACAAAAGTGTTCTGTAAGTTTCCCTTTACTATAAACTTCTTAATCAATTTATTAATGTAAATATAGTGTGAGGAATAAAAAAGCTCAATACAATATAAATATTATGTAATGCATTCAAAGCCCCCAAAGTTTTCCAAGTAAAATTCTGTATAAAGAGGTCAATAAAATTGTTTTGAAATATGTACTTTACCTTTAACTTTGTTTTTCATTGGGGGAAGGGGGAAATATACTAAATAATCCAAGTTCTGGCCCTCACAAAATATGGCTTAATTCTTTAAAAAGAAAGATGACCCTGACATCTGCTGTTCTGTAATCTATGATGTATATTTTCTTGGGTTGAAAAAAAAAAGAGGATTCATACCCTAGTGTGTAGGTAACATTAATAGCTGAAGAGGGTTCAGTATAGATCTCAGAGACCAAATAACTGCTTGGTTGTGTAGTTTCTCACTCTTCAGTTTCTTTAAACATGTAAGCAGTTTTAAAATTTAATAGCTGAAAATCTCTTTAGTATTACACGTATATGTGATTATTAAATACACACAAACACAAGTGTAAAAACACAAGTATTTGACAAGGTGCACTTATTTTTAAAATTCAGCTAAAAGTATTCCTTTTGGACTTAGGAAAACTGGCTTAGAAAAATGATCAGAACCTGAATTTTAACAGAGAAAGGGGGCACTCAGAGAATTTTGAATACATAAAGCAAATCCCTATTCTTTATATGAAGGCATATGCTTTATAACATTTTACCACTACAGTTGCATACTCCATAAATCCAACAAGGATACTTTGACCCATATTTTAAAACTGCTATGTAAAAATGACCAGTCTCTCTTATGAGTCTAGTAAAAGTTAAAATGCACTGCCCAGCTTCTAACTACCCAATTAGTAGAGTTTACATTACTGAAAGTTCAAAACAGCTTCAGTGTTAAATATTTGTAAATCTATTCAAGACCCTGAACAAACTGCAAATTTGGTTATTAGCAAAATGATAATGTATCGCCCACCAAAATGAAATCTGCAATTCATTTTGATAAACTGAAAATGTCTTGAAATGTCACAGCAGCAAATATATTAAAGTTACACTGAGGTTTTTCAATAGTAGGAGTGTGTCACAATCCTTAAAATTTAAAGTAGTCATAACATCAACTAACCAGCACATTTAAACCAAAATTATCATTCTCAAGCTTTTTCTGTGCACATTATAAACATGCTCTAAGTTGCATTCCAACTTTCTTTTCTAACCTTACACATTAGCTTATTTTTCAAATGAAAAACAAAACTAAATTATTTTAATAATTAAATTTAAATTATTTTTTGTTCTTAGTACTCCATCTTATATTAAAGGGTTCTATAGCTGCTGGGGTTAACTATGTGTCAGTTTTTTTTTTTTAAGTATATACCTTATAAACCCCAACTTCTTGCTAAATCAACTATTAAATGATAAATATTAAATTTCATTATACATATCCTTTAAGGTTTTCTTTTCTATTCCTGGTGGATGCACTTGAGTGCATTTTGTATTTCATAGAATGCACTGTAGTGTACTAATACTGTATATATTAATTTTTCTTAGTATGGAGATAGCTGTCTATTTAAACTTTGATTGGTTGTTTGACATACATACAACAACTGTTAAGTATGTTGTATAGAATGTTCATAAACTATTAATACCATATTTCCATTATAAGATGGTTCAACTGAATGGCTGGAATGGTCTTTCACCAATAAAAATGTTTCACTTGACAATTACTCGTTTTCCCACAACGCTTTATGCTATTGACTACTAAAGAAAACCTGAATCTTTTTCACCTATTTATACAAGGATTAAATACAAACTATCAGAATTAAGTAAGCAACTATATAATTCTGTCCACAGTGAAAACCCTGAATAAAACTTTTTTTCAAAAGGCATGTAAGTGGTTTTTGAACTGTAAAATTTCATGTCTCCTGTCAGAGTGAGCATTTGTAATTCCCACATGTGTGTATATAGACACACAAATACACACCTGTGCACATACACACACACGCAAACACACACACACACATTTTCCTAACAAGTAATCTACACAGGCTTGCTGCTGTTTTTGCAGCTGCCAGTCCCTGAATCTGTCATATTATATAACCCAGTGTCTGGTAATCGTAGTTTCTTCTTCGGAGGAGTCTTCAGTGTTCCAGATCTTTCTTTTACCTTGTATTCTAAAGTGCTGTGAGGTACCCCATAAATTCCTTGTGCTTTGGAAACACTCATTTTTCCACTCATTACCATTGCAATAGCTTCTTCCATTATTTCATGATCATATTGCCGATAGCGGCCACGTTTTTTCCTGGGCTGCTTACTGTCTTTTCGATCTAATCCATCTTCAGTATTTTCAGAGGTTCCATCAACTGTTCCATTTTTAGAATTAAGACACAAAGGAGAGAGGTCCCCATGTAGAAAGTAAGAGTCAACACTTGAGTGAGTTACAGGCCCAGAACATTCTATTTTGTTCTGTTTAGGGAGTATATTTTTCAGTTTTTGGAGAGCTGATCCTTCTAGGACTGAAGAGGTTTTGGAAACTTGATACATAACATCCAGCAGACCAGAACCATCAGGTTGTGATTTTGAGACAGAACTTACTCGTAGCTGAGGAATTTTTAACTGTACAGTAGGATTTGAAGTTTCATATTGGAGGCTTTCATTTTTTTCTTTAAACTGAGTGACCATTTTCTGTAGAGTTAGCTGATGGAGGTAAGTGGAAGCTGTTGGGAATTTTAATTCTGAGGTTTCAAGTAGATTGAGTTTACTTTTTTCTGTGCGCTCTGCTTGAGCTCTTGCCCACAAGGCTACTTTTTGCAGCACTGCACAAGTTTCTTTACTGTCCTTATATGAATAACTATCATGGAAATCTCGAGTTTTGTTTTTAAAAGATGCAGGCTTCCCTGCTGGTAAGGCTTCTAAGTGAAGAAGTAAAGTTTTTTGAGGTATGCCATAAAGTATGCCTGCTTTATTTATGTCCAGTGCTCCAGACTGAATGTCTTTCAAAGCTTTTGAGAGCAAACCATCTGCAAACTCAGCACTTCTTTCCACATAGTCCTCTCTGTTTCTGTGTAGTCTCCTGGATGGATGGAATGAAACGATGGTAAACTGATGCATGAGAGACTCTCACACAGCTATGGAAGGGGAGGGTCCACTCCTTTATTATACTCCTTGCTTAGGTAACATCACTGCTTATGACACTTTTAAGTCTGTGAGATGTAGTAGTTACTCCTTATCAAAGCAAACGCTACAGTCCTGGTAGGACAATGTGTCAATGATACGGTGGCCTCAACGGGCAGACCTTCCAAGAACATAAAATCCTAACTCAGTATTTGTAAAAATATTCTCATGATGTTGCTATTCCTCTGACAGATGCTTGTAGAGCAACACTTATAAATTTTATTTGTACAATTAGAGTTCCATTATAAAAAGTACCCAAATCCTAAAGGAGTTTTTGTTAGTACAAACGTGACGTTACCGCTAAACAAGTAATAAAAGAGTCAACCCCTTTAAAGGAAATTTGTAGCAGCAGGAATATTTCCAAACACAAACATCCCATATTTCCACAAGACTAATTTTTCTCTAGATAAGAACTTAAAACTTGAAACAAGTAGATAAGTTATATTTGAATAATTTCATTTTAGATATTATCAATGTCACTTCTATTTCAAATGTATCACTGTAATTTTCAAAGTTTCTCAAACAGAAAGCTTACTATACCTTACGACTCAAATACTACTACAGTCATAGTTGAAACAAATTACAGTCTACCTCTAAGATTTAAATGTGACAAAAAAGCTTCCTGTGCAGTTAGTTAATGGGAAGATGCAAAAAAGTTGTAAAAAAAAATCCAAAAATCCAACAGAACAGCATTTCACTACTAATTATTTATTTAATGATTAATGACACTTTTCAAAACATGAAAGGACTTTTTGTGGTGATTACTAGATATGCTTAAGTAGTTTGCCACCACATCTAAAGTGCAATAAGAAAATCTAAACACTATAAACTAGCGTTAACAATTAGTAAGTACAGTGCTTTTAGAATTTGTTCATTGTTTTAAAAAATTAATAAATTACATATTTCCCTTAAAATTGTCTCCTGAGTATTTAATTTAATATTCTCTTACTTGTCCTGCTTCTTAGTTTGTATTCTATGATTAAGTTGGTAGTTCATTTTAGTAACATGAACTAAAGTTTGGTGATTGTTCTGATAACTTTTCTTTAACAGAAAGAATAAAAAAGAAAGAGAAAGGACAAATGAAAGGTATGAGAGAGAGACACTTATGAGTGACAAAAATTCTGGAGGAAAACTATATACGTCAATACTACTCAGAATAGTATTAAGAGTTCTCTGCAGAGATAATTTTATATTAATATTAAATTATATTTCCTAGATATTGCTTACCCAGCCACTGAATTTTCAGAAGAAGGATCACATATGGATGACTCTTCAGATTTTATGCTGGTTTTCTTTGTAGAGAGATCTAACACTCCATCCCCTATAATTTTTGCAAGAGAAAAAACTTTATATTTGCAACAGATAGGCAATCCTTACATTTTAATATTTCATATTTTGTTGATCTACTAATTCATAACACTAGTATTTGATATGTGGCCATTACCTATTCATCTTAAACAGGTTTAGGAACAGGATATGACTGGGAAGGCACTATATAGGAAAAAAAGAACAGAGAAGGAGCTGGCATTGCCAGGTGATATGAAGAAACTAATATATTATATAAAATTTGTCTAAGATAAACTTTTAGTCACCTCTCTACCATTTTGTAGTGAATAGCCATTGATTGCTCATTCATGACTGTTTTCCATTCAAAGCTGCCCAGATAATGCTTTGGGAAGGTAGGAGTGATATAAATTGTACAAAACAGAGAGAACAGAAAATGTGATGATGAGTAAGAGAATTGAATAATTAGCATTTACTAGGACTAGCAAAAGGTAAACTGTGGCTGTATGTATAGGAATATATGAGAACTATATATTTTCTAGAACTCATAGTGTAAAATTTTACTCTTTTAAATTATTGAACTATACAATAGTTAAATCACTGCCTACATAATATATTGTGCTTGTATCTATGACTAAAGACATAACTTACGATAATGCAGCTTTAGAAAAATAATGTTATAAAATAACTGCCTATGGATGTTATTAAAATGCAGTTACTATATAACATTTACGTAAATAAAAATTCAATGATTCAGACTTATTGTTAATCTGGCATACTTCAGGATCAAAAAGTATAAACATAAACCATGAATTTATAACCCAGCAAAGAATTCTGTGAATGTTTTTATTGTTAGCTAAAAAACTAAAAGTTTTAGCTATAAGAAAAATTATTAAAAATACATGGTTAAAGATATATTAATTCAACTGGGCTTAAAATATTCAACTGGGTTTTACTGTAACCATAATCAATCCATGAAATACGTATGTTCCTGGGCAGATACAAAGATGAAAAATAAAACAAAATATCCTATCTATAGCCTGCTATATAGACTCTGACAATAATTCATTGAGTGCTCACTATGTGCAAAGTACTATTTTAGGCACTAGAAGAGCATCAAAAAAAAAAAAAAAAAAGTCACACCAAGTACCTACTGTCAGTCACAGTCATTGTCACAGTGCTTAGGATCTAATGAGATAATTCATACACCCCCACAACCAGCACCACTACCACCAGTAATTATGATAGTGCCACTCTGGAGAATAACAGAGTAAGCTGATAGAGTAATGAGGGTGGGGCTGAGAGCGCTGCTGTTTTATGCAGTGTTATCAGTGCAGGTTTCTTTGATTTGAACAGGGCCCTGAATAAGGTGAGGGTCACCAACTAAGCAGATACATGGGAGAACGTTTCTGAAAGAACAGTCTGTATAGGGGCTGTGATATGGAACCATGTCTGGAATGTCAGAGGAATAGCAAAGGCCAGGGTATCTGAAATGAAGTAAGCCAGGCCAAGAGTGAGCTGAGATCAGAAATGCTGCAGGAAGAGGTTACGCAGCGCCATTGGGCCATGGCAAGAACTTTGCATTTCATTCTGACAGAGACAGGAAGCCACTGGAGGATTCTGGGTGGAAGACCGACAAGATTTCAATTTAGGTTTTTAAAAGATCAATCTGCTATGGCAGAATGGACCGCAAGGAGCTAAAGGTGGAGCAGGGCAACCTGCTGGGAAAAGTGCTATGCTATTTCTTGTCTCTGGGCTTTCACACTTGGAGTTGGTTTCCTCTGCCTAGAAGATTCGTACTCCTTTACTCCTGCCCCCTGCCCTCCCACCCCGCCCAACCCTCTTAATTCTCACCAAATCTAACTCATCAGCCTCACTCAGGACACAACATAGAGTTGGTTGATCGTCATTATAGGTTACTATACCAGTAACACTTACTTATATTATTTAGCAGGTTGTAATGTAATGCTAGTTGCTTATATACCTACCAGTGCTAGCCACAGACTATAAGCTATGTGAAGGCACAGACCACGCGTATTTTATTCATCAATATATCCCTGTGGCTTACAATGGTGCCTGGCATACAATATGTATTCGATTAAATGTTTGCTGAATAGAATTTCAAAGAACTGGAAAAATTCAGTGTGGCCAGAGGTTAGAGCCCATAGATTAGAAGGGTAAAAGGGACAGACTGAAGCAGCAAAGTACCTGGCACAGACTATCTTGAAAAATTATTAAAGACAGTTTCTTGGCCCAGTTTACCCATCCAGCTTAATTTTAAACTTAGTCTCCATTCATCTCAAGCCTCACACGGCTCATGTATCTAACTACTTGTATTCCCTCAAACGTGCTACAAAGTGGTATGCCTCTCAAATTGCAGTACATTGTTTCCTCTGCCTATTTGACTTGTCAAACGTCTACTCATCAAACTTCTACTTATCCTTGAAGACCCAGATCCCCCGCCCAGGCAGAAGATGCTTATTTTGTCTTCCTGCGTGGACAGCATCCTATAAAACGTATGACACTATCGTGCAATTATTGATTTATACATCTTTTTCCCCCATGAGATTGAATTCCTCAAGGTCCAGGATCTTGACTTATTCATTTGTGTTACTAAACATTGGTAGAGTGCTAAAACCTACTAAAAGGAGAAAGAAATGTTTTCTCTGTTCTATCATCTCATTTCTCTTTTTTAGCAATTAAAATTTTACTACTTTAAGAACTTATAAGAAAGGATAACTGCCAAACCCATATTCAAGTTTATAACTTTATTCACAAATTTTGATTTTGCTCATTTTATGTACAGTTTATGGCATATAAAACACACTCCCCAAAGTCTGTTACTCTTAGTCTCAGAATGAAGTAATGAAATTTCCCTGATTCTAAGCTGTTAGACTTGATATGCTCCATTTAAAATTAATCCATAAAATATAAATTATGAAAGGAGGTACAGGAAACCCCTTTCTTTCCTTTACAGATACTATAAAAACTAGGCTGCAGCTCTCTACCTAGGGTAATAAAGGTTTCTTTTCTTTTTTGGACTACTCACACATAAAGCACTAACTATAGCGCATTTTAATCTGGATGAGCTGCACAGAAGCTCTACTCCATCTTTCAGAAACCTATGCAAACAGGCTTATACTTCTGATTCTTTCTCTTTACGAAGCCTAAATAATGACCCCATTGAGAAATGCTTTTCTCTCTTCTTCATAGCCCTTTCTCCACATCTAGGCTATGTTAAAAGTTTTATTCTAAAAGGATTTGACAAAGAAAGTAACGCATTATACTATCTAGTGAAAATGAAAAATGTACTCCATCATATATTTCTGTCACATTGCATTAAAATTCTTTAATCAATTAATGTTTACATAGTAAACACAAAATACATAAATATGTAATAGTTCTAATACCATTAAGAATTTTAGATCAGTTTTAGTTATCTATAGAAAATCTCACTTTTTGTTAGCAGTATTAACCATCTATACTATTTTGCTCATAGCATGATTCCCTTTTCTTCATAAAGCCTGTAGTTCAAGGGCTGGAAAAGTCAAAAGAAGTTATTCCTAGGATTGTCTGAATTAGAAAAACAAAAACAATGAGAGAGACAGCTTGGGAAGGATAGAGAAAGACCAGGAATGGCGGGGGCAGGGGAAGGATATTTTCTTGCTCCTGATAATTACATCTATCTGAATGGTGATTACATCACTCCTTCACAGTGGAGATATAACTAGATTTTGTGTGTACATCATTCCAAAGTACTAAAATTAACCCAAAATACATGATAAAAATCCATTTAAAATAAACTCTTGGAATCCTCTCCCACCATTTTGTAGTAAATAGTGTAGATAAAACTAAGCACTTAGAATGCTATGACAGGATAATATAAACTAAGTAAGTGGGGGGAGGTAATTAATTCAATTTTACTAGTATATTCTCTGCAGTCTATCTTATTACACTGTAATTTATTCCCCATTTATTTACTGTTGGTATTCAAGTTGTTTTAGTTTTTCACTGTTAAAAACAATGCTGAAATGAACATTCTTATAAATTTTTTTGTCTTCATGTACAATAATTTCTCTAAGATAAACTCTCAGAAGTAAAGTGCTGAACAACAGATATTACCAAATTTCACATCCTTGATAACACTTAGTGTTGCTGGTGATTTTTAATTTTTGGTGAATAAGTAAACTTCAGGATTAAAGTGAACAAGATAGTGTATTTATTAAGCCATTTATGTGAATATTTAAAGCACACAAAACTATTTTGTTTATAGATACATAAATAGGTAGTATCACTGGTTGCTTTCAAGGGTAAACAAGAAGATCTAAAAGGATCTTAACTGTATTTCTAGAAATACTTTAGGTCTTTAAGAGAAGACAAATCAGAGGTAAATATGACCAAATAACACATTTATTAATTCTGGTTAACAAGTACATGATTATTACATTGTATTTTTCTGTATATTCAAACTTTTTACTAACATTTAATAATAAATACAAAATTGTTTTCATTTATTGGTTGGAGATGGGGCATTTAACATTATAATTTAGTTATTTCCGATCAAACACTATTGTAAAATGTACAGAATTAAAGATAAGCCAATCCAATCTTTGAACAAGGTCAGGTAATTGTCTATATAACACTACCGGAATTAAAGTTAAAAATAAACTGACGTTTCAAAAATTGAAGTCATGGCCAAATTGGGCAATTTCTTGAATACTCACTTTATTGGGTTAATTTTTAGTTAAAATTCAGATTTCAATTTTTCATAAATTTTCTTTCCTGTATTGTCATGCAAACTTCTGATAAAGGACCTATTCAAAAAGGACAACTGGAACCTTCATAATACAGAACTGCTTTCCACCCCTCCAAGGAAATCATTCTGTTTCATCTCTTATCTGGCCTTTTGCTACTCTCCTCTCTAGGATATTCTTACGGTTTTGTTAATTATATTCAACTGATTGCTAGAAAATATTAGTAACTTACATTAAACCTAATGGGTTTAAAACTGTATTTTTCTATAGTGTACTGAAAGTGTGCGAAGCATTTGCTACAAACATTACATGTCTTAACTCATCCAGTTCTCACAACAACTGGATGGCACAGATTTATTAATATGCAAGTTTTAATGATGATAAAACTGAAAATGAGAGAGAAGTCAACTACTTGAGAGGCTGAGATGGAAGAACTGGGTCCAGAGTTTAAGTCCAGCCTGGACAACATAGCAAGACTCCTGTCTCTTAAAAAAAACAAAAACAAAAAACAATGTAGCCATATGTCATCAAAAATCTTAAAAATGTTTACACTCTTCTAGGTATCTAGCTTAAGAAAATAATATTTAACATAAAAAAGGTTTTATATACAAAGATATACCATAGATTGTACAATTTTTAAAAAACCCTAAATATTTAAAAAATGGTTACATAAATTATGGTTCCTTCACTTGCTTGAGAATTAGATTTAATACTGTCATTAAAGCCATTAATAAAGCATGAAAAAACTGCAAATGCTACTGTAACATTTTTAAAAGGTATGATATAAAAATCTGATATACAGATGATGTAAACATGTAAATGCAAATGCTACTATAACAAAAAGGTATGATATAAAGTTTGATATACAGATGACGTAAACATGTTTTGCATGTAAAACAAGAACCCTCAAATCAAATACAATATAGCATAAACTGTGGAAGTAAATATACAAAAATGGGAACAATGGTGACCTTTGGTTGATAAAGCGTTGAGCAGTTAAAATATGTGATTGTGTACATACATTCATACTTTTCTGCCTTTCCCAAGTTTCCATAATAAAAAAAAAATCCGTAAACTCAATTAGCAAAAAATCAACAAAGTGTAAAAGCATTCCCTGGGTTTATCCAAATTTCAATTTTAAAAATTTGAAGTCTTACGTTCACTGCAAATAAAACTGTTTTGATTGTTACTGCTTAACCACGGGGTTTCAGTCATGGGAGAAATAATACAAGAGTAGCACATTATTCCAGCCTTAGGATTGGTTTTTCCTTCATTTGCCTACCTCTGCAAGTCAAATAGTTTTTTTTTTTTAAGACGGAATCTCACTTTGTCGCCCAGGCTGGAGTGCAGTGGCACAATCTCAGCTCACTGCAACCTCTACCTTCCAGGTTCAAGTGATTCTCCTACCTCAGCCTCCCAAGTAGCTGGGATTACAGGCGCCCGTCACCACACCCAGCTAATTTTTGTATTTTTAGTAGAGACAGGGTTTCACCACGCTGGCCAGGCTGGTCTCGAACTCCTGAGTGCCAACTGATCTGCCCGCCTTGGCATCGCAAAGTGCTGGGATTACAGGCATGAACCATCATGCCCGGGCTCAAATAGTTTTTTTAACTGGAAGGTTATTTTCTTCCCGTTGTGTTTTATTTTGTACATATATTGCTGAAATACTACAGAACTCATTAATCTATTTATTCATTATAAGAGATGATATAAATCAGAGTAAAGTGCTTATAGTGAATTTAAGATGTAAACATTTATAATAGCAAATTTAGGAAAATACTACAGGTGAAACTAAAATAAGGCTTCAACATTTCCCCAAATGCCATTTTAGACTTTTATTGTAATTCTTTTTTCTTTCTTCAGTTATTCCTGCAAGTACTGAATTAAATCATGGCTTCAAAAGGCTTCAAGTCACTACCTATGAAAAACATTTTAAAGAACATGTTCTCTTTTATCCCCTATATTACATTACCTTATTCTGTAAAAAGTTTTAGCCGAATATACTATTTAAAACATGGTTTGTATACTTATTGCAACAATGTCATAGTGGAAGACTTGATTTTTTTAAACCATACATTTGAGACCCCTTGTCATGCTCCTCCAAAAATGATTACTTTTAAAAAGACTTTTATAAATGTTTTACATAAAAGTACAATCTAACTATACAGTTTAATGAATTTTCATGAACTCAACATTCCCATATAAAAACTACACCTACTTAGCAGTGTCAACCCTGACGCCCCCCCACCTCAGTATCTTCTTCCGGTCACTACCTCGCCCTTACTCCTACTATCTTGACTTTCAACAGCACTGCGCATTATTTTAGATCCAGCAATTTCACTTCTAGGAATTTGTTCTGAAGTAAAAATTAAGATTGAGTTTAAAACCTTAGCTCAAGAATATTTGTTTATATATAAGACACACAATTAATATGTGATCCTTCCATACTACTGAACTAAGTAAATCAATTTAAGTATTAAAATGATTCTGCAGAAAAATACTTAGCAACATAAGGATGTCAAAAGTGTAAATTATGCAAACAGTTTACAGAGGATCTATATCTCATGTAGTAGGTCAGTGGGGCTGAGCACTGCGAGTGTGTTTTGTGCACACGTAGACATTCTCCAGAAAATGGTTTGGAAGGACTGAACACAGGAGCACCTACAGATAGCTCTGGGTGGAAAAATACAGGATAATTTTTATTTTCTTCATTTTCTTATTTGTTTTCTAGTTTTTCTACAATAGGTAAAGTTATCCTCTAATGCCTAATTTGCACTGAAATTTCTTGAGTCCAAAATGTGTTTTTACAGTTGGTATGTTCAATTAGAATCAAATTATGTGTCTGTGTTACATTTGATTCTTAGTGTGATACATTTGAGTCTTAAGTTATTTATTTATTTTTGAGATGGAGTCTTGGTTTGCTGCCCAGGCTGCAGTGCAGTGGCATGATCTTGGCTCACTGCAACCTCTGCCTCCTGGGTTCAAGTGATCCTCCAGCCTTGGCCTCCGAAGTAGCTGGGATCACAGGCATGCACCACCATGCCTGGCTAATTTTTGTATTTTTAGTAGAGATGGGGTTTCACCATTTTGGCCAGGCTGGTCTTGAATGCCTGACCTCAAGTGATCTATCTGCCTCAGCATCCCAAAGTGCTGGGATTAAAGGTGTGAACCGCCATGCCTGGCCATGGTCTCCAATTTAGGGCGGCACTTTCCCCAATTTACGATGGGGCTATGTCTTGATAAACCCACTGTAAATAAAAAAATACAGTAAGTCAAAAATGCATGTATATCCCAATAAACCCATTGTAAAGTTGAAAAACTGTAAGTTGAACCATCTTAAGTTGACGACCATCAGCACTCTTTTCCTGTGGTATCATTTACTTTGCTTTTAAAAATTTCCTTGTATAATAATTCTGATAAACGTGGAATTGGCAATAAAGCAAGTAACTCTCAAACTTGTGGATTTCATAATTCCTTTTTACTCTTAAAAATTATTGCAGACCTTAAAGACCTTTTGTTTATGTGGGCTATATCTACTGATATTTACCATAACAGCAATTAAATAAAAAGATTTGAAAAGTATAATTGATAACAACGCTAAAAATGTTAACATTCATAAAAACATTTATGAAAAAGTCTTCAAAATGAGTAAAAAGAATTATGTTTTAAGAAGTTTTGTATGTCTCTTTAATGTCTAGCTTAACAGAAAACAGATGAATTCTCACATCTGCTTCTGCATTGATTGTGGTGAGATATCACACATCATGTAGCTTCTGGGCGACTTTACTATACATACTTGTGAGAGAATGAAGAGTAAAAAGAACAAATAACGTATTATCAATTTTAACCTGGTATATCTCCTGAAAGGGTTTCAGGGATTCTTAGGGCTTCCTGACTACGTTTAAGAACCATCAGTCTCAGAACTGTTTAGACCCATGTTCAACATTTTTGGTAAGAATACTTCACAGGTGAAGTGACATATCAAGAGGTACATAAAGTCTATTTTCAATGATGCTCAAGTGATCAGTGTGTTCTGATGGTGACAATCTGACTCCTTTGTTGTAAAGTTCTCAAAATAACCTTTCCTCTATACTTTTTATCTTCATATATATATATATATATGTTTTATTGGTTTGAATTGACACATAATTGTACCTATTTATGGGGTCCAATGTGATGTTTCCCTACATGCATACATGTACACATTGTACAGTAATCAGTGTAGTTAGCATATTCACCACCTCAAACACTTGTTTTGGTGGTGACAACATTCAAAATATTTTTAGCTGTTTTTAAATATGTTATCATTAACTATAGTCACCCTATTGTACAATAGAACACAAGAAGTATCCTTCCTACCTAACTTTGTACCTGTTGATCAACCTCTCTCCATCCCCCTCCCCACAGCCTTTTCCAGCCTCCCAGGAGTCGAACTGTCGGGTTATGTAACCAGATGCGCAACCTTTTGAGGAACTTCAGACTGTTCCCAAAGGGGTTGCATTATTTTATATTCTCACCAGCAATGTATCAAGGGTCCAAATCTCTGCATCTTTGCCAACACTTATCACATCTTTTAGATTCTAGCCATCCCTAGTGGATGTGAAACAATGTATCATCGTGTTTCTTTTTCTTTCTTTTTTTTGAGACTGAGTTTCACTCTTGTTGCCCAGGCTGGAGTGCAGTGGCGTGATCTCGGCTCACTGCAACCTCCGCCTCCCAGGTTCAAGTGATTCTCCTGTCTCAGCCTCCCAAGTAGCTCGGATTACAGGCATGCACCACCACGCCCAGCTAATTTTTCGGTATTTAGTAGAGGCAGGGTTTCGCCATGTTAGCCAGGCTGGTCGCGAACTCCTGACCTCAGGTGATCCACCCGCCTTAGCCTTCCAAAGTGATGGGATTACAGGTATGAGCCACCACACCTGGCCTGTGTTTCTTTTGTAAATTTTAATTTTTGTGGTTACTTACTGAGTATGGGGTACATGAGACATTTTGACACAGGCATACAATTGTATAACGATCACATCAGGGCAGATGGGGCATCCATCACTTCAAGCATTTATCCTTCGTGTTGCAAACAACATAATTATACTCAGTTATTTTAAAATGTGCAATTAAACTGTTATTGCCTATAGTCATCCTGTTGTGCTATCAAATACTAGATCTTATTAATTCTATTTTGTTGTACCCATTAACTATCCCCACTTCCTCCTTACCCCACCCCCCACTATCCTTCTCAGCCTCTGGTAACCATCCTTCTACTATCTCCATGAGTTCAATTGCTTTAATTTTTAGCTTCCACAAGTAGGTAAGAACATGAAAAGTCTGTCCTTCTGTGCCTGATTTATTTCACTTAACATAATAACCTCTAGTTCCATCCATCTTGTTGCAAACGAAAGCATCTCATTCTTTTTCATGGCCGAATAGCACTCCATTGTGTTTATGTACCACATTTTCTTTATCCATTTGTCTGTTGATGGAGACTTAGTTTTTTCTAAATCTTGGCTATTGTGAATAATACTGCAATAAACAGGGGAGTTCAGATATCTCTTTGATATACTGATTTCCTTTTCTTTAAGGGTACATACCTAGCAATGGGATTGCTGGATCATATGGTGGCCCTATTTTTGTTTTTTTGAGTAACCTCTAAACTGTTCTCAATAGTGGCTGTATTAATTTACATTAGTCTTTATCTTCTGATGCTGTTGTTTGATTCAATTATCTTATTGGAGTGGAAAAATAGTAATATTTTAAGTCTATTATGCCTTCCATATTTATTAGCCAACATTCTTCAAGAATTTTCTTTAAATGATTTGGTTGTCCTGAAATACAATTTGTATAGAAAAAGCAAGATAAATGCTTAACACTTTATTTTAATTGCTAATTTTCGCAGTAAAGAACTGGTGTGGTGTGTACCTCCAACAGAGACTACCAACTCTGGGGGACACTTTCAGTTTCTGGTTCTCTTAAATGAGTACATTTTAAAACATTCAATATTTTTCATTCCACTGAAATTGTTCTTCTACTGATGATCAAATATTTTTGTATTTGACCACCTGGGAACCTTTAACATTGACTCCTGTACTCTTTTAACAAATTCATCTTTGGGCTTCCTTGCCTGCTGGCACAAGATGTTCCAGGCTCATCTTGTACTTTTCCTAGTCCAAACCTGAAGTCCAAAGAGGTCTTCTTCTTTTTAAAGAGAAATAATGCTTAGAGACCACACTCCAGGTTTAGGTTCAATGCCACTGAGTTTTCATTGCTTTTAGGTTGTTTCAGTGGTCAGATGAGGAAATGTGTATTTTTGAAAATAATTCACGGTCTGCACTGCGTTTCCAATCCACATGCAATATAAGGTTTTATACTTGATGTTGCTTGTTTTTTATCTTATACTGAAAATACTGGTTTCCTAATGATGTTAACATGATTACATATTTGATTTGTTCTACCGACTCAAAAAGTAATGACAATATTATTACTAGTATTACTAAAAAAAGGTTTAAGCATATTTTAAAGTATTTTTTTGCCCTTAGAATATATTCTATTGCCCTTGGAATGGATTTCACTAAGAATGTATAGTCAAAATGCTGGGTAAAATCACTTGATATAATTCTTTTCTCAATGTTATGTTACTAACATTATGTTACTAATTTGACCCAGCCAGGTTTATCTGTTATATTCCACTTCAAGTTTTTGGGATTGCTTTACTTTAAAAAAATTTTTATCCTTTGGAATATACAGAATATTTACATAAAACTAAATAACAAGGTCTGTTGAGAGCACTTCCATTCCCATCTCATCTGCCTCATTTACTTCATCCTCTTCTTGGTAACCATGTTCACTGTCATTAGTTTTTGGCTTACCTTCCCTGCTTTTCTACACAAAAGAGAGCATGTAATATATGTATTTCTGCATCTTGCTTTTTATTACCTAACAAGAAAACCTGGAAATTCACTATCAAGAGATCATTCTCACCATTTTTTTTTTTTGATGTTTGCCTTCCATTGTGTGGATATAAATAATTTAACTGACCAAGACACTACTGATGGATATTTGGATTATTTCCAATGTCCTGCTATTACAAATAATGTCCCAGTGAATCACCCTGAATGCATATTATTCCGTATTTGTGCAGGTGTAATTAAAGGCTTGATTTCCTGAAATCGGATTGCTAGGTCAGAGGACAAATACTTATAAAATGTAACAGATACTGTCAATTCCTCCATAAGGACTGTACCAGTTTGTATTTCCACAGTAATGCATGAAAATGTCTGTTGCTTAACAGCTTTGACAGGGTATATAGCTAAACTTAATTCTTATCAGTGTGACAGTTGTGAATCACATGAGTACGGTTGAGAGCATTTTCCTATGTTCAAGGGCTTTTAAAATTTCTTCTATGAATTGACAGTACAATTATGCTCATTTTTCTATCAGGTTGTTGATATTTTACATTTCAATTTTTTGAAACTCTTAATAGATTAGAATAATTTTTTATTTTATAAGGTGCAAATATTTTTTCACAGACTGCCACTGTCTTTTGATTTTTATAATAGTGATTTCTTTTGTGTCATGCAAAAGTTTCTTTTGTTTACATTTTGGAATTTGGAATTTATCATTTTCTTATTGTTAAGGTGATGCTCTAGCTAAGATAGAAATGATGAACAGGGGGCAAGTCACAAAAACAAGAATATCTGAAGGCAGAGTAACCCAGGCAAAGGGATCAGCAATGATGAAGGAAAAACTCTGAAGCAGAGTGGGCTTGGCAAGTGTCAGACGTAGACAGTATGACTTGCACCTAGGCCAAGAAGAGAAGGAAACGGAACAAGTCCGGAGAGGTAGGCAGGAACAAAATCTTGGCAGAACCTAGTAAGTCATTAAAAGAAATATAAATTTTGTCCTTAATATAACAGAAAACCAAGAGGAAGATTAAATACAAAATATTATCTTTATTACAACTGGACATAAGAACCCAATTTTGGCATATTGATAACTTGAAGGTTATAAAGTAGGTAGGAAAGTTATCTCTTTGGGGAGAGAATACTTGGAGAAATTACAAGGGAAAAGAAGGAGAAATTACAAGGGAAAAGAAAAAAACCGAGAATTGACACTTGGAAACCCATGGGGTTGGTGATCAACTTTACATCATACGAGTACTTAACACAAAGTGTTTCATGCACAAAAGTATTTAAAATATTATATAAAATTACTTTCAGACTGTTTGTATAAGATGTATATGAAATAAATGAATTTTCTGTTTAGACTTGGGCCCCATCCACAAGATATCTTATGTATATGCAAATATTCCAAAATAAGATAAAATTCCAAAATCTGAAACACTTCTGGTCCCAAGCATTTCAGATAAGGAATACTTAACCCATATAACAAATTTTTGTAAAAAATTGAATGGCAACAGAGGACACTAATTTCTTTTTTCTTTTTCTTTTTGCTTTATATACCTAATTAAGTTAGTCAACTGACATTTTATATAGTAGCATTTATGGAACTTCTGAATTTAAAAAGTACACTTTTAAAAAAATGACATTCTTTACACAACAGAAAAAAGAAAAATCCAGCTTATATACACCGTAACAATTTTATTTCTTGACATTCTATAATCTCACCTTATTAAAAAAGCTTTGAACAATCTCTTGGTTTTCACTGACTGAGACAATCTTCATACAGTTCCTCAAACATCTGATACATTCCCGCCCTGAGTTTTGATATTTTGTATTTATATTTGATATTTCTTCTGACTTAAATGCCCAGACCTTAGATCTTCATATGGAGGACTTTCTCTCATTATTCAAGTCTCAGCTCAAACTCAATTCTTCATGGAGGTCTTCCTGAACCATCTTGTCTAAAATAACCCTCCCAGTCACTTTTGATATCTTGCTTAGTGATTCTTTTGTAAAATTATGGGCATGCTGACAGGCACATTTGGAAAAAGTAACAATTAACTTCTGGAAATGAAAAGTATAATGACAAATTAGAAACTCAAGACACAGGTTAAATCGTGATTAAAACAGCTTGAAAGAGAATTAGTAAATTGGGAAAGATTTCTGAATAAACTAATCATGATAATACACAGAAACAAAGAGATGGGAAATATGAAAACGAAGAGATAGGGAGGATAAAATAAGAAGATCCAAAATATGTCTCAACGGATTTTGACAGGAAATAAAAGTGAGAGTAAAAATATATTTGAACAGATAATGGCTGAAAAATGTCCACAATTGATGAGAGATTTCTCCTTAGTTTTAGGAAACACATAACTCCTAAGTAGAATAAAGAAAAGAAATCTGCTTCCCCTGCCACCTCATCAAACTGCATGTCACCTGTGCTGCCTTACTGGACTGCCGGAATGTAGACAGAAATGTACTGTTCTTTTTTTTTTAAAAAAATGTAATTGCTACTTGATAAGGACAGAACATTATTCTAGTTTCATGTTTAATCTGAATTAAATATATTCTGTGGCTTATATAAAGAAAAAAAAAAAAAGAAATCCACTTCCAAACATATCCAAGACAACCTGCAGAATACCATAAACAAAACAGGGAGAGAAAGAGCGAGAGAGAGCGCCCAAAAGTAGAGTGTGTAAAGTTACCTCTAAGGAAAAGACTATTAGTTGGCAGCCACAACAATCGTAGCAAACAGATAATTATGTACCTAGAGAAAACATCTTTTAAGAACAAAAGTGAAAAAGAAAATGAAATAAAAACACAAAAAAACCTGAGAGTTTACTACCAATAAGTCCTTATTTAAGGAATGTCTGATCCCAGAAGAACATGTGAAATGTAAGAAGAAATGATAAGCAAAAGAGATGATAACTATATATGTAATTCTCAACAAAAATTGATGATATAAAACAAATGGTTGTGTTTAAGTTGTGATGTCACAAGAAGGGAAACACAGCACTGAAGATAGCTGTTAAGTGTCAGGGCAAGTGACTCTAAATTTCTTATATTAAGTACACCTTTAAAACCTAAGGTAACTACAAACAGAATAGTAGTAGAGTATATAACTGCAAAATAAGTAAAGAAAGAAAAGTGAGGAAACCCAATCCAAAAGAAAATAAGGAGGAAAAAAAAGCATAACAAGACAAATAGCAGATAAGATGGCTGAAACAAATAATTACAAGGGTAACAAATGCTACAAAACAATATAGGATATTATATAAAAATACAGTAAGAACCCCAAATTAAATGCGAGTAAGAATAAGAATATCAACGTGTATGTCTGTGTACATCCAATACGGGAGGTGTGGAGGAGGTTTTCCTAAGAAAGTAATGTTTAAAAGGAGACCTGGAAAAAAATAAGTAATACGTATTTGTAAAAAAAAATTGGTTGGCGTAGAAGGCAGCTTTTCTGTCAGTGTTCTGAGGTTCTGAGAGTGTACGACATATTTAAGAAAATGAGAAGAAGCCAATATGAAGACTAAAGAAACAGAGACACAAGATGTGGCTGGATAGGCGGGCAGGGGCTGGTTCCCGGAGTTTAGGATTTTAAACCTTATCTAAAGGGCAATATGAAGCCATTAAAGCACTTTCAGCAGGACAGCGTAGGCCTAGATCTGGAATTTTAAAGTATCACCTGTTTCTTCTATCCCTGCAGTCAGAGAAGGTTAGATTAGAAGGGACACAGGACCATCTAGACATATGTTTTATTTTTCAGGTAGACTAAAACATGGCATCTTCCCAAGCATGGAATATAACACTTTCTTCCACATGTTTTTAGCCACAGAAAACAAAAGCTCAGCATAGAAAAAGATAGACAATTTCATTAGTGGACACAGAAATTTTTTTGAATTGAACTTTAAACTGTTTAGTGATTTCCAAACAGAATTACAAAACTTAATTTATAAACCACATAATTAAGCATACATAACATCATAAAACTATACGTGGCTCTCTTACACATAGTAACACCTACCTTAGTCACAGCCAAGAAAGCAGAACGGTGGTGGCAGCAGCAACAAAGGATACTTAATGACAGCTAAATATGCGGCTGAAATTCATATATTTTATGCAATATAGTCTCTCAAATAATCACTTGAAGCCTACTTAGTATTAGTCCTATACATAATTTGTTGACAGGAAATTTACTAGAAGTTGTGGATTCCAAAGTTTACCCTACTGATAACATTTCGAAGTAAAAAAAACTTATCTTTTGCTAATTAAGAGACGTTGTTGTGCACATGTACCCTAGAACTTAAAAGTATAATAATAATAAAAAAGAAAATAATCCTAAAAATTTCAAATCATTACATGGTAGTACAATAGTTTATGTCCATTATCATGACACAATGTTCCGCACGGCATTTTAAAAAGTATTAAAATGTATATTTCAGAATATTTTCTAACCAAAATGTTTAAAATAGAAAATTTCACTGCAGAAACATCCTAAATGCAATGGTCAAGTCTCAATTCTCATTTTAGTTATCAGTGGCATTTGAGGATGGTGAAGATTTTTAATTAATAAATAAATCCAATATACTGTGTACCATACCAAGCAGTGGAGACATAAAAGTGAAAAAAGACAAGTTTCCTGCTCCCAAAGGCAGATAAACATGCAAACAATTACAATGCATTGAGAGGTTTACTATGATGAAAGTTCTACCAGAATACTCACTGGATCTCTTATGGTAGAAAATTGCATTAACAAAGTTAATGAAGTATTGCTGTTCCATCTCTGCCAAATCTGATCTTGTTCTATATAGGATTGCCTATGCTTCATAGTTGTAACAGTAATGATAAAGGTCTCTAAGTTGCAAATTTCTTCTTGTACATTGGAATTTACAAGTTTTTACTCTGGCCCCAGATTAAAACTGATATTTAAAAAATACATACTTGACACACTAAGGTTATTTATACCTGTTTCTTAATGTACTAGGACGAAAAAGAATCCTGGGTATGGGCAATGCATGCCTTACTTTTCTACCAGCTTTTGAGGCTCAGAGTATTTATACAAATCTAAATAATTTAAAATGCACAAAGAAATAGCCTCAAATATTTGAAATGCCTGGATAGAAAGTACAATGGAGAGGAAAATAGGCATGTTTTCCTCAGGGTAACCATATTTTAAGTGAGTGTAGAGCTTGTGAAAGAGAAGGCAATGATAATGAGTAAGATGGAAACTGACTTATGAAGTACAATTAAGGAAGCTGAAAAGATTTCTATAGTAAACAGACATTTGAAGAAACAACAGTTTCAACAAACATTTACAGCATTACTATGTCAAAGGACTAGAGTTTCTCATATTGTTGCAGAAAGAAAAACAAAACAAAATGGAAGAAAACCCTAAAGGTTATCATGGAAAAGAGAAGTCTTAAAGACATAATAATTTTTACAAGTATTTACAGCAAAGTAAAATGCTACTGCAGATGAAAAAATATAAAACAATGAGTACATTCTTCATAGATATGAGCTTAAATATTAGAGTTGTCAAAGATTTTTGGTAAATACTTACTCACTCAGAAGCTGAATTACCATCTCTTATAATACAGAATAAAAGAATCCTATATAGGGAAGAAGCCTAGGCAAGATATTCTTGTAAGTATCTTTTTCTTTGCTTATTTGCCTATTCCAATATCTTCTTCTGAGACTTGTCTTTGTCTATTTTTCTCATCAGTTGTCTGTCTAACTGGCTGTAGTTCTGTTAGCTGAATGCTTGCTAGATACATCAGTTACAGATGAGGCTTGAGATTTCACTTTCTTCAGTGACTTTATACTTAAGTTTTAGATTTGAGTATAGTCAAATATGCAAAATTGTTGTATGGACTGTGATTCTTGCATTTTAAGAACTTCTTCCCTATTTTGAATTAAGATATTATCCTATAATTTCCTCTCTTTCAGTTCTGATTTTCACATTTAGCCTTTAAACCCAACTAGAACTATTTTTATGAGTGGTGTAAGGTAGGGATCTGCCCCTTATCCTCCTTTTGGGTAATCAATTGCCCTGGAACTATTTAGGAATACGGTATCCTTCCCAATGATTTATAATGACATTTCTGTCTTGTACTAAGATTCCACTAATGTTTGGGAGCTAATGTTTGGACTGATCTGTCCTACTTATTTTTATCCTGGCCAATAGCACCCTGTTTTAATTACTGCACTGAATAAGTGCTGCTACATTTAGCAAGACTTTATTTACCACCTTGACTTGGTTATTCCTGGTTCTTTAAGTCTTGCTTGTAAATTTTAGGATTGGCAAGCCACATTTAACAATAAATCCTGTCAGAATTCTGCCCGGAATGACACTGAATCTGTAAGCATCAGTCCTCACATTCATTTAAGGAATCATTCATTTTCCTGCTCTTCTTTTTCTTCCTTCAATATATTTTTATAATATTCTCCATAAGACCTGATACAGTTTATCCGTTTCATTCTTAGGCATTTCACTGTTTTTCCTGTTGTTGCAGCTATTGCAAATGTAACTTCTTTAAAACTAGATTTTCTAATAGAGTAGTTGAGTAAAGACCTCTCATCAAATGTTTAAATCAAATGTTTAAAATTGATGATAGCGTGGATTTTTTGTGTCATCTTTTATTTTAAATCTTTAGGTTATAATGTTTTTGGTAGTGAAAGTGCCCATAGATTATTAGTTTGGTAAGTGCTTTTATAGAATAAATTTTTTTTGTATCTATTAGGATATAATTTTTAATTTAGAAAATTAAGAAAATTTTTCAAATGCTTAATCATCCATGCCTCCTTAGTCATTATTATGTCCTTATACCTCACTTTACTCAATTTGCTGATATTTATTAAGGATTTCTGCACCTAGGTTTGTAAGTTGCAGTATTTCTTTCTTTTGCTATCTTTGTCTGGTTTTGGCATCAAGATTATACCAACATTTCTTTTTTTTTCTACTCTTTGAAACAGAGTAGAAAAAAAGGAAAGCACAAATAGGAATTATCTGTTGCTTTAAGAGTATATAAAGTTACCTATAAAACCATTTGGCATGGAGAATTTCATAAACTTATGGTTTATACTACCCATAAATGTATCTATATCATTTATGGATAGATTATCTATTGTCATCTAATTTGAATAAAGTAACTCACCAAATAAATAACTGGCTTAAATAAGTATTGTTAAAAAAATAGAGTGAGAATAATATGAAAAATGTAAGCACTAGCAAATAGCAACATTAAAAAAAGGCATAACTGACACTGCTATCACTAGTACGAGCTCTTTATTGACTATACTATGAGGTAAAAACAGTGAAATCAGGTCAAAAAAAGGTTAAATTCTTAAGGGAAGCTATGTGAAATATGGGTTTATACTTTCTATCACTGCTAATTAAACTCTTCTAAAGTATATTATCATTCAATAAGATACTGGCAGTGAAGTCATCGTGATTAGCAAAACATTTAAAAATTATTTATAACATCTTTATTTAAATCCTAAAAGATTAGTACACATACTGTGTTAGTGGGTACATACACACATACCCATATGTACATACTAATGCATCAAAGGGCATGTGCTTCATTTTTCCTTGTTTGGTGTACACGTAGACAAATTTTAAGAAACTACCAATCCATACCATGGCAGAATGGTTTCATAAAAGAAAATCTGATTTTGTTACTCTCAGTCTGGTAGCTTTTTATGATCCCAAGAAAAGTCAAAATTTGGTCCCTACCTACTTCTTGAGCTTCATCTATCATCATTCTTCCCCGTGCCCTCTATACTTCAAACCACATTAAACTAAGTAATTTCTATCCTCAAGTAAGAAGACTAGAATCACATATGACAAGAAGTCATCCAAAAACTTAAAATTATCAAGAAGACTAGTTATAGATTTATATCCACTATCACTACTCTTTCCAACCTGAGGATTTTCACATATTTTTGCACTTTGTTTAGACTATTACAATAATTTAATTAATTACATGACTCGTGTTCTACATATACATGGATCTGTCTTGCCACTTCACAGAATCAAAGATCTAAGGACTGGAAATTTACTTTTAAAATGCCATCTATTCTTTTTTTTTTTTTTTTTTTTGAGATGGAATCTTGCTCTGTCACCAGGCTGGAGTGGAGCGGCGCAATCTCGGCTCACTGTCACCTCCACCTCCTGGGTTCAAGCGATTCTCCTGCCTCAGCCTCCCGAGTAGCTGGGACTACAGGCGTGCGCCACCACGCCCAGCTAATTTTTGTATGTTTAGTAGGGACGGGGTTTCACCATGTTGGCCAGGATGTAGATCTCTTGACCTCGTGATCCACCCACCTCAGCCTCCCAAAGTGCTGGAATTACAGGGGTGAGACACCATGCCGGGCCAAAATGCCATCTATTCTAACCACTCATCTGATGCTTTTCAATACCTTCAACGACGAGACAATCAGAGAAACAGTCCTTCTTTCCTTAGCAATTTCCTTAGAAATATTCTTTCTTATCTAGACCTGAAATCTGTTTCCCTCTAGCTAGTGATCCTAACTCAACTCATTGGACCATTCACAGAAAACTCAGTCCTACGTTAGTGTAACAGTCATGCAAGTATTTATAGATCATTATCACATTACTTCTAAGGCTTCTTCTATGGTGATAAGGAAAGGGAGGTAGAGAGTACGGTGAGACTAGAATTTGAGTATCTTTCATGAGTTTGTTACTACATATTTAATTCTCACAGTGCTCCAATGGGTCCATTATTATTATGGCCAAATTACAATTGAAGAAATTAAAGGTCTGACAGGTAACGTTACTTGTTCAAGTAACTTAAGTAAGTAGCAGAGCTAGGATTTCAACCACAAGTCTGTCACATACCAAAGTCTATGTTCTAGTCTCTTCAGAAATCCCCAAAAGGAGAGGAGATATAAGGGAATATAAGGCATGGAAAGGCAAATAAAAACAATTCTAAAAATCCTCTATTTTCCGAGTTTCAAAATTCTGTGTACTGATACTTTTTTCCTTAAGCCTTCACAGGTATTCAACCCTTTGCAAGGATTTTTTTACTTATCTGTGGTGGCAGATATCATAAAAATAACACAGGGAACCCCCCTACCGGCTTTTTAAAGCTTATCAGCTATGGTTAGTGTTCGTGTATTTTATGTGTGACCCAACACAATTCTTCTTCTTCCAATGCAACCCAGGGAAGCCAAAAGGTTGGACACCCATGCAGTATCATAGTTATCTTTGACATTTCTTTCTCTGTCTTATAACCTATTATCTTAAAATTTGTCAGATATTGTCACATAAATACTTGCAACCTAGTGTTAGGGAACTAAAAAGGAAAAATTATTCCCATATTCCAGCCCCTCTAAATTTTAATCTGATTTACATACTGAAAAGACTGTATCTTCAAACACTAGCTAGTATACTCTTTGTCTTTTTTTTTTTTTTTTTTTAAGAGACAGAGTTTCGCTCTTGTTGCCCAGGCTGGAGTGCAACGGTGCGATCTCGGCTCACTGCAACCTCTGCCTCCCGGATTCAAGCAATTCTCCCGCCTCAGCCTCCCGAGTAGCTGGTATTACAGGCACTCACCACAATGCTTGCTAATTTTGTATTTTTAGTAGAGACGGGGTTTCTCCATGTTGGTCACAGGCTGGTCTTGAACTCCCGACCTCAGGTGATCCAACCGCCTTGGCCTCCCAAAGTGCTGGGATTAGAGGCATGAGCCACCGCACCTGGCCTAACTAGTATATTCTTCTTAAGAGCCCCAAACTAACATCACTGCCTTCTGGAATCAAATTTAATGCTGACTTTTTTTCTTATGGCTTCAAAGACTGACAACACTATTCCTAGCCCATATTAACAAAAGCTACCTAAATTATCCTTTGTTCTGATAAACACTTAAGTCCTTCACACACACTTAAAAGGCTCTTCCTCTTGCCTTTCCTCTGTGAAGTAATGGTTCTCTTTTAATTAAACTCTGTAAGTCCAACATGGTCATCATCATTCAGGCTCCTTATGACAAATGTTTCTCCATATAGTTAGTTACATGATAACATTACATTTGTCACAGATATTCCATTTCCTCTGTTCCCAGTTACATTATAAACAACTGGAAGATAAATCATCTACTTTTTCCCCCTTCACTTAAATACAAAAAAAAAACTGAACAAGCAAGTGCTTACTGTTTTCAGCTGTCCACTATAAAAATAATTATTTCTTATAAACATCTTTTTATTTATATCCTTTATTTATTTATATGCTTTATTTTTAAGCTGTTTATTAGGATACACTTTTTTTATTGCAAACGGAGTTGCGAGTAACTCAAATTTTCTCTTTTATACACAAAGATGCAAATACAGAAGCTGCAAATGGTGCTTTTCTCCAGTACATAAGCAAATTAAAAGTCATATTACATCCAAAATAAATTTGGCTATGAATATAAAAGTTATAAATATACATTTGACGATATAAAACATCAAATTATATACTACATGCACACAAAAAATCTTACCTTGCTGAGTATTTTGTTCTTGCATTCGATTCACAGTGAGGTCTAAGGGGCCTTCCTGTTCTTCCTGAAGGGAGTTTTCTGCTTGATTCATTTGGATACTTTTACATACTATACTTGGTCCAATTGAACCATTTCTATTCTCTTGAGTTTTACCACTTTTTGAAATGTACTCAATCGCAAATTGACGTATCATCTTTTTCATTAATTCCTGAGCAACTAGGGGAATGTTAGGATCACAGTTCTGAGGAAGATCTAGGGAAGAAATAAATATAATAATCATTTTAAAAAGAGAAATGCAAATCACCAACATTTAAATTTATTTTTATTACAAATTAATGACTTCAGAAGTCTTTTAGCATCAGTCCATAACTGCCAATGTTTTCTGGGAATTAGCAATAAAAGCTTTGTAGATTTAATTAGCTTTATAATAATATATCAACCAAAAATGTGGCATATTTAATTATTTCTTACAATTAAACATTCTCTGGTACCAAACTAAAATACAGATAAAGAATTAGACATAGAAGCAGAACAACTTATTCTCAAGAGTTCTAATATTCATTCAGATATACTTTACTAGATATTAAAACACTCAGTATGTGAACATAAATTGTATAAGTAACCAAATTTTATCCAAATGTACAATGTGCATGCATTAACTAGGAAAACATCTAAATTCTTATAATTCTGTATCTATTAAATTCTCCAATTCTGTAAAATGTGCATTTCATGTATGTCCTGAATGTCATCATCAAGGATTTTTTCTTTCCTCGATTTTTTATACAGAAATTGTTTTTTTTTGAGACGGAGTCTCGCTCTGTCCCTCAGGCTGGAGTGCAGTGGCCGGATCTCAGCTCACTGCAAGCTCCGCCTCCTGGGTTTACACCATTCTCCTGCCTCAGCCTCCCGAGTAGCTGGGACTACAGGCGCCCGCCACCTCGCCTGGCTAGTTTTTTGTATTTTTTAGTAGAGACGGGGTTTCACCATGTTAGCCAGGATGGTCTCCATCTCCTGACCTTGTGATCCGCCCGTCTCGGCCTCCCAAAGTGCTGGGATTACAGGCTTGAGCCACCGCGCCCGGCCTATATAGAAAAATTTTGATCATAAATAAAAAATGAAAGAATAGTACAACGACACAGCTTCTACTAATATTCAAGAACTGTTACCAGTCTGCCAAATTAGCTTTCTTTTTACTTTATTTTTATTTGTAGAACCACTGAAACTGCAGAATAAGGACAATTTACTCCTAAATATTTTAGCATGGATATCCTAAGATATTTTTGTAAAATGAGAATATCATAGAGAGTTTTAACCAAACCATTTTGATCAACTACAACTATAACAAAGTTCAACAGTAATAATACAACTCTATCTGAAACTTATACAGTTGGTAAAACAACTGAACGATTTTATAGTAAGAAGTGTGGGATAAGAACAGATCACTTACATACATAGTTTATAATAGTGATATAGAGATTTAGTATTGGGGGTGGTGGCTTTTATACACACATTTCTGGTCTGGCTCCATTCCCTTTATTTACTCTGATCCTTTAGATGCAGGGTGATTGGTAAATTGGGAAGGATGACTAGAGATACTTGTTTTCTGAGTAGGGATACACTTTTTCCTCTTAGAAATGGGCCTACTTGTAGAGATACTAGTTCTGTACTCCTTAAATGTCTAAACCCTTACTCAGGTAGATCAGTGTTAAATGAATAGGCCTTCTCTGATCCACCGTTGTTAAGAGACTGAAGTGGTAAGCCTCCCTAGTTCTGTGTTTCAGTATTAGTTAAAACACTTGTTTAAAAGACTTAAAGAGAAGCCTTCCAACCAGCATCTATCATTAATAGGTCCATCGTTCTAAAATGCAAGAAGGTTTCAAAATATACTATTTGGAGGTGAGGAGAGGCAACAAACCCACCCTCACCACAACTACCATCACATTTGGTAGCAAAACGTGACTTAAGCTGATATAAACTGGTCCTGCATAAATGTCAATACATTTGATCACAGGGTGCTATCTCAGACTTGTTGGAGATATTACAAAACATTGTATTACCTGTTTCAAAACAAAGAATTTTGAATTCTGAAAAACATCTGAAAGAGGGAACTATGGGCCTATAAGAAAAATACAATTTTAGCCTTCACTTCGATTGTTTGTTTAGAACTTGATAGGAAAGAGGGACACTATTCGTTTTCCTATTCGACCTAGCTATAGTTCGGGATCTTAGCCATCTTTATGAACTTAGGCTAGTTACATATTCTCTCCATGCCTCAGTTTCTGCATTCATTAAGACAGAAATAATAATAGAACCTGGGATAATATTTATGGGGCTTGCTCACTGGATGCTGTAAGGATTATATGAGATTGTAGATAAAATACTTAACTCTGTACTTGGCATATTAATAGTCCAGTAAATGTTAGCCGTTAGTAGAAATAATAGGAGAAAAAAAAGATGCAGGCTAAGCACTTATATTTTATTTAAATCACCAAATGGTAAATAAATAAAAGTACAAGGGGTCTTCAAAGTTCATGGAAAACGCACATTATAAAAAAACTATGCATAAATTTCAAAAATTTTTTGCACCAAAATAAACTACTAACTTGTTATAACATGTGTAAACGGCATCTAGCTTGAGGCACTAAGAAGGATAAGACATCAGTTTGAAAACATCCAGTATCAGAGCAACATGAGTTCTGCTAAAATTGAAGTAAGAACAAATATTAACTATACGTTAAAGCTTGGATGGAAGAATGGTAAAATCACTAGTAATTTTGAAAAAGTTTATGAGGATAATGTTCTAAAGAAATCAGCAGTTTAAAAATGGATAACTTGGTCGTTGGCAAAGTCTGAGTCCCGTCCTCTCGCTCTCCTCCCCGTACAGCATGAGCTTCACCACTTGCTCCACCTTCTCCACCAGCTACTGGTTCCTGGACTCCGTCCAGGCACCCAGCTACGGTGCCTGACTGGTCAGCAGCGTGGCTGGCATCTATGCAGGTTCCGGGAGCTCTGTTTCCCTGATCTCCATGTCCTGCTCCACCAGCTTCCAGGGTGGCTTCAGGTCCGGGGACCTGGCCATGGGGATGGCTGGGGGTCTGGCAGGAAAGGAAGGCATCCAGAACGAGAAGACCACGTAAGGCCTGAATGGCCAGAGCATGCAAAGCCTGAATGACCACCTGGCCACCTATCTGGACAGAGTGAGGAGCCTGGACACCAAGAACTAGAGAAGCTGGAGAGCAAAATCGGGGGCACCTGGAGAAGAAGGGACCCCAGGGCAGAGACTGGAACCATTAGTTCAAGACCATCAAGGACCTAAGGGCTCAGATTTTCGCAAATACTGTGGAAAATGTCTGCGTTGTTCAGCAGATTGACAATGCCCGTCTTGCTGATGATGACTTTAGAGTCAAGTATGAGACAAAGCTGGCCGTGCACCAGTCTGTGGAGAGCAACATCCTGGGCTCCTGCAAAGTTACTGATGAAACCAATGTCACTCGGCTGCAGCTGGAGACACAGATGGAGGCTCTCAAGGAGGAGCTGCTCTTCACGAAGAACCATGAAGAGGAAGTAAAAGGCCTACAAGCCCAGACTGCCAGCTCCAGGGTGACTGTGGAGGTACATGCCACCAAATCTCAGGACCTTGCCAAGATCATGGTAGACATTTGGGCCCAATACAACAAGCTGGCTCAGAAGAACCGAGAGCAGCCAGACAAGTTACTGGTCTCAGCGTCTCAGCAGATTGAGGAGACCACCACAGTGATCACCACGCAGTCTGCCGGAGCTGGAGCTGCTGAGATGGTGCTCATGAAGTTGAGACTTATAGTCCAGTCCTTGGAGATGGACCTGGACTTGATGAGAAACCTGAAGGCCAGCTTGGAGAATGGCCTGAGGGAGGTGGAGGCCCACTACACCCTACAGATGGAGTAGCTCAATGGGATCCTCCTGCACCTGGAGTCGGAGCTGGCACAGACCCGGGCAGAGGGGCAGCACCAGGTCCAGGAGTACGAGGTCCTGCCAAACATCAAGGTCAAGCTGGAGGCTAAGATCACCATCTATCGACGCCTGCTGGAAGACGGTGAGGACTTCAATCTTGGTGATGCCCTGGACAGCAGCAACTCCATGCAAACCATCCAAAAGACCACCAGCCACTGGATAGTGGATGGCAAAGTGGTACCTGAGACCAATGATACCAAAGTTTTGAAACATTAAGCCAGCAGAAGCAGGGTCCCCTCTGGGGAGGAGAAGGCCAATAAAAAGTTCAGAGGTCAAAAAAATGGACAACTCATTTTAAGGGATGAGATGATGTTGAAGATAAAGCCTGCAGTGACAGAACATCTGCATCAATTTGTGAGGACAAAAATTCATTTTGTTTGCATCCCAATTGAAGAAGACTGGTGATTAACAGCAGGAATGATAGTCAACATCATAGACATCTTGATGGACATTAGCTCACACAATTCTGACTCCAAAACTAAAGCTGAGCAGATTTCCACTCAATGGGTGCCAAGACCATTGCGCCCAGATCAGTTGCAGACAACAGCAGAGCTTTCAATGAAAAAATTTTAACCAGTGGGTTCAAGATTCAGAGCATGTCCTCAAAGAATTGTAAAAGGCGATGAAACATGGTTTTACCAATATAATCCTGAAGATAAAACACAATTAAAGCAATGGCTGCCAAGAGATGGAAGTGGTCCTGTCAAAGCCAAAGCGGACAGACTAAGAGCAAAGGTTATGGCAACAGTGTTTTGGAATGTTCAAGGCTTTTTGCTTGTTGACTTTCTGGAGAGTCAAAGAAATAACATGTGTTTATTATGAGAGTGTTCTGAGAAAGGCAGCCAAAGTTTGAGCAGAAAAATGCCCAGGAAAGCTTCACCAGGGAGTCCTCCACAATAATGCTCTTGCTCATTTCTTTCATCAAACAAGGGCAATCTGGCAAGAGTTATGATGGGAAATCATCAGGCATCCACCTTATAATCCTCATTTGATGTCTTCTAATTTTTTTGTTTCCTAATCTTAAAAAAACTTTAAAGGTCACCAATTTTTCTTCAGTTAATAATGTAAAAAAAATTGCACTGACACGGTTACATTCCCAGTTCTTTTGAGTATGGACTAAATGGCTGGTATCCTTGCTTACAAAAGTGTCTTGAATTGGATGGAGCTTATGTTGAGAAATAAACTTTGTATTTTTTATTTTTATCTTTGAATTCCATTTTTTCCATGAACTTTTTAAAGTCCCTTCTTATTTGTTAACTTCATAACTGGAAAAATATAAAAGACATACTTTATAAACCCATGTGATACGTTTTTGGTCCAAGCTAGATTATATTAGCACATGTAACCTAACTAAAGTGCACTATCAAAACAAGAAATATCCTGTTGCACATAGGATTCAAAGATATACTACTGCTTGATGATTATCTTTAGAAATCTTTGAAGGCTTCTATGAACATTCTTCTTCACCTTTTTTCAAACCTAATCTTGCTTTGTATTATGTATTTAAAGGAGATACTAGCTTTACTTTTAGGTATTTTAGTTAACTGTCCTGAAATGTATTACTAACATCATCACTTTATCAATTCAATATGATTATATCTGCCATAAAGGACAGACATTATTAGACCCATATCATGTGACTAGGGCTATACTTTAGGATTGAATTTACAGCAAAGTTTAAAGCACAATAAATAGTGCTACTCTGTTTTATTCACCCACTCACTTTTTGTCTCTTTATACTATATTGTGGAATAAGTCCATGTGTGAGACCAAAGGACCAGGCAAAAGAGAGGCAGAAAACCAGACAGACAGACAAAGAGAATGCTTCTCAGCTGCTGACTGGTTAGTGAGTCTCCTAAATCACTTGCACAAGTTGTTATACCTACAAAAAAGCAAATAACTGAAGATCTAGATGTAGGTTAGGAATTGTAAACTCAAATTTTTACAACGATCAGGCTAGTAGTAAATATTTGCCTAGAAGAATGTTGCCACCCAGAAATAGGGTTTACTGCCCCCTATTAGACAAGAACACTTATTTTTTGCCTTATTTCTTCATTTTTCAAAGTTAACTAATTTAAAAAGCCCTGTGTGGCTGCTGCTTCAAGATGGTCCTCAATAATTCCTGCCTCCTGATATAACACTGCTGTGCAATACCCCCTTGCCCCCCATGTTGTATCATGGGTAGTCTGTGTAACCAATAGCATACTGTGAAAGTATGTGTCACTTTGGAGATTATGTTAAAAATGAATGAAGTTTTCATACTGGACAGTGATGAACACTGGTGCTCTTGGTTGTTTTCTCTTTTGCCCCCCGCTTCTCCTCTCCTTTTATTTTCTTTCTCCCCTTCCCTTCCCTTTCCCTTCTCCTCTATCTCCTTCTCCCATTCACTTACCTGTTTCTTCATCTCTCTCTCTCTCATCACTCACTCTAGAGAAAGCCATAACTATGAGAAGTCCCATGAGGTGGCTTACGTGAAGAAAGATGGAAGCCTCCTGCAAGCAGCCAAATGTGTGGACTTGCAAGACATTCTACAACAATCAAATCTCCTATGACCACAACCCAGCTCACTCCTTGATTGTAGCCTCATGAAAAAGTGAGCCAAAACCAACTAGCTGAGCAATTCTCAGGTTCCTGACCCCAGAGAAAATGTGAAATAATAAACGTCTGTTGTTTGAAACTGCTGAATTTGGAAAGTAATTTGTTATAGAGTCGTAAATAATACAGATTTTGGTGCATATTAGTGGGATGCTGCTGTAATAAAAAACTGAAAATGTAGGTGTCACTTTTGAACCAGGAAGTGGTCTCTGGGAATAGTATTAATGGAAGATTGAAGTAATTTCAATAAGCTGTTAATACAGCCTTTAAGAAGGCTGCAGAGTAAGAACTTCTAGAAAAATGAGGTAAATATTACTGGAATTATGTAATGGGAGAAAGTTTCACAACACTGTTATCTTCAGTAATTTGGGAAGTAGAAAATGTGCCCAATGAATTGGATGATCTATATATCTAAGCAAAGTGTGAAAGGTGGCCCCTGGCTGCTTCTTGCTAATTAAAGTGTAAAAAGAAAGAGATAAACTCAAGGAAGAACTGCGATATGGTTTAGATGTTTGTCCCCTCTAAATCTCATGTTAAAATGTGATTCTGAATGTTGAAGTTGGGGTCTGATGGGAGGTGATCGGATCATGGTGAAACCAACCCAACTGCCCCCACAGACTGTTCTTTTTGATAAACATAGAAATTGCCCCTTCTGGTCTTAAAAAGCTTGAAACTTGTATTTGTTTTATCTGAGTTCCTTCCTCAGAAAAGGACCTTCAGGCCTCTCAAAGAAAGTATCAAAGAACTGAAACTCACCAGACGACGGCACCACATCATGGATCCCTCATTCACCATGATTGCGTCCTTGCCCCTTCCCTAATTCTTGTTTTCTTACACACAGTTACATTTCTCCCCTGCTATATAAACTCTTAGTTTTAGTCAGGCAGATGAATTTGAGATTGAGCACCCATCTCCTTGGCTGCAGCAACTGATTAAAGCCTTTCTTGGCAATAATTGTTGTGTCAGTGATTCGCTTTTTGTGAAGCAAGCAGCAAGACCTACATCAAACCACTGGTGTTTCGGTAATAATGGGGCGGATCCCTCATGAATGACTTAGCACCATCCCCTTGGTAATAAGTGAGTTCTCCCTCAGTCCATGTGAGATCTGGTTGTTTAAAAGTCTGGGACCTCCTCTCTCTTTTTCTTTTGCCATGTGATGTGCTGGCTTCTGCTTTGCTTTCCGCCATGATTTTAAGCTTCCTGAGGTCCTTACTAGAGCTGAGCAGATATTGGTGTCATGCTTGCACAGACTCACAGACTGCAAAAGCATGAGCCAATTAAATGTCTTCTTTTAATTTTCTTCTTCTTTTTTTTTTTTTTTTTTTGAGAGAGTGTCCCTCTGTCACCCAGGTTGGAGCAGTGGCATGATCTTGGCTCACTGCAACTTCCACCTCCTAGGCTCAAGCAATTCTCATGACTCCGCCTCCTGAGTAGCTGGGATTACAGGCATGTGCCACCATGCCCAGCTAAGTTTCGTATTTTTAGTAGCGGCTGGGTTTTGCCATGTTGGTTTAGGCCAGTCTGAAACTCCCGGTCTCAAGTGCTCTGCCTGCCTTGGCCTCCCAAAGTACTGGCATTAGCCACCATGCCTGGCCAAACTTCTTTTCTTTATAGATTGCCCAGCCTCAGGTATTTCTTTTTTTCTTTTTTTTTTTTTTTCCCGAGACAGAGTCTCACTCTGTCACCCAGGCTGGGGTGCAACGGCACAATCTTGGCTCATTGCAACCTCTACCTCCTGGGTTCAAGTGATTCTCCTGCCTCAGTCTCCCGAGTAGCTGGGATTACAGGCATGTGTCATTGCACCCAGCTAACTTCTATTTTTAGTAGAGACGGGGTTTCACCATGTTGGCCAGGCTGAGACTTTTTTTTTTTTTTTTTGAGAAAGAGTCTCACTCTGTCACCTAGGCTGGAGTGCAGTGGCATGATCCTGGGTCACTGCAACCTCTGCCTCCTGGGTTCAAGCGATTCTCCTGCCTCAGCCTCCCAAATAGCTGCGACCACATGCGCCTGCCACCACACCCGGCTAAGTTTTGTATTTTTGTAGAGACGGGGCTTTGCCATGTTGGCCAGGCTGATCTTGAACTCCTGACCTCAGGTGATCCACCTGCCCTGGCTTCCCAAAGTGCTGGGATTACAGGAATGAGCCACTGAGCTGGCTGAGATATTTCTTTACAGCAATGCAAGAGCAGCTTACTACAGACTGTTAAACAAAGAGATAGCAGGTTTTGATTGTTTTGAAAATTCTCAGTCTATAATATACAGAAAGCAAAAGATGCCAAAATTAAGAAATGATTATCGAGCAAAGATTAAATCAGGAAAACAGCTAGGAAAATATACTTCAGAAAGGTGACTGGTTTTCTTCCGGTTTGACACTTAATGCTGTGTGGGTCTCTTGCGAGTAGTTGTTGCTGTTTTGCAGGGTAGGAGGGGGAATGTAACGTCATTAAACAAAAGAACTCTGGGAATTAACCAAAAGCTTACTCTATTCAAGAAAATCAGCTGAATCTCAAAATCAACTGAATCTCAGCAAGTACAGCAAGCTATTATGGCATTTTAAATTGCACCGTTTTTCCTTTGCGCTGAAGCTACAAGGTAACAAAAACAAAACAAAACAAAAAACGAAACAAACAAAACAAAAAAACACCAAAACAAACAACTGCACTATTCTCATCCTTCCCCCTCAAGACACACAGAGCCCCCATGGCAAACACTGAGAGTCTTACGATTGTAGACATATAAGGAAACCTCTGTTCAATCATTAGTTGATCACTAAGCTAACTACGTGAAGATGTCAGTGGGCACAGAACACAAAGAATACTACCTTCACAGCATTAGTTTAGAAAAGTCACTAAACAAAGAATAACAACAATGATACAGCAACAACAAACCTTGGGGTGGAGGATAATCTGATTTCCAGTTGTCACACTGTATTATTTTAAATATTTAGTTTTTAAACAAAACATTATGGGACATGCAAAGACATAAAAACGTATCACACATAGGGGAAAAAGTCCACAGAAAATGTCTCTGAGAAAGCCCAGATATTGAACTTATTAGACAAAAGAACTTTAAATCAGACATTTAAAATATGTTCAAAGAATGAAAGGAAACCATGTATAAACAACTAAAGTATGAGGAGAATATTTCACTAAACAGGCAATTAAATAAATTTATAATAAAGAACCAGACAGAAATTGCGGTGCTGAAAAGTACACAAATTAAAATGAAAAATCACTAGATATACACTGGTAGATTTGACCTGGCAGAAAAAAGAACCAATCAACTTGAAGATAGGCAGACTAAGATTATTCAGTCTAAGGACAAAGATGGGGAGGGTAGGTAAGCAGGTAGGTGAACAGAGCCTCAGAGACCTGTGGGACACCAATCAAATGTATCAAGATTTACAAAAGGAATTCCCAGAAGGAAAGAAGAGAGAAAAGCAGAAAAAAATATTTGAAAAAAAAAATGACAACGCCCCCAATTTGAAGAAAATATTTATTTACACATCTAAGAAGGTCAACAAATGCTAAGCACAATAAACTCAGAGATCACATTTAGATGCATCCTAATCAAACCAAAGACAAAGAATAAATTTTGAAAGCAGCAAGAAAAAAAGTAAAATAAAATAATCACAAGTAAGGGACTAAACAAACCGTTAGCTAGACAGACCAAGAAAATAACTAGAGAAGGCCTGAGTTACTTTCTAAAACCAGAAACGAAAGAAGATATACCACCACTGATCTTAAAAAAACACAAAAGATTATCAGAAAATACTATAAAAAACAGTACACCCATAAATTAGATAACCTAGATGAAATTGCCAAATTCCTAGAAGGACACAAATTACCAAATTGACTCAGGAAGTAACAGAAAATATGAATAAACCTGTAAAAAGCAAAGGGATTGAATTCATAACCAAAAATTTACCCCAAATAGAGGCCCAGGAACAGATGGCTTCAATGGTAACCTCTACCAGATATTTAAAGAGAAATTAATCTCAATCCTTAAAAGCTCTTTAATAAAATGGAAGAAACACTTTCAACTCTATTTATGGGTCAATATTATCCTGATATCAAAACCAGAGAAAGCATATGAAAACTATCAAATAAAAAAACCCTATCCATTAGCAATACACATATTAGATATTGCAGGTTCAGTTCCAGATGACTGGAAAAAAGCAAGTATTGCAATAAAGATAGTAGCAAGAATTTTTTGCTTTCCCAGTGCCTATAAGTTATGTTTAAACTATAGTCTATTAAGTGTGTAATAGCATTATGTCTAAAGAAGTACCCATACCTGTGGTATAATGTTACATGTTGGTTCTCATCCATGGTTCTTGGCTCCTAACTTCCACAGCCCTTGTTACAGTCTTTTATTAGGGGTGTGTTGGGTGTGTTAGGTCTCAGGAGCAGGCCCCAAGAAACAGAATCTCTCCTGCCCTCCTTTCACCTGCCCTAACGTAGGACTCCAATCCCCTGCCTTTGTAACTGTGGGTCTTAAGACCCTCCTTAGAGATGGTCTTCCCCTGTACTCTGGAAGATGGAATGCTGATGTCAAGAAGCTTCCATTAAAAACCCGAGGGCTGAGTTCGGGGGGTTCCAGATAGTTGAACATGTGAAGGGCCCTGGAGGGTGGCATGCCCAGGGAGGGCATGGAAGCTCCACACTCCATTCCCCATGCCTTGCCCTGTGCATCTCTTCATCGGTATCCTCTGTAATATCCTTTAGAATAAGCCAGTTAAGTGTTTCCTTGGGTTCTATGAGCCATTCCAGCAAATTAATCGAACCCAGAGACGGGGTCATGGAACCCCAACGTGAAGCCAATCAGTCGCCCTGTGAAATGTAACACTATCTCCAGGTAGATAGTATCGGAATTGAATTAGAGGGCACCCAGGTGGTGTCCACTGCTCAGTATGTGGGGAAAACCATCCAGGCCTCTGGTCACAGAAGTCTTCTGTGTTGTGGTGGTATGAAAATATAGGAAAAAATGCAGCTTGAGAGAGTTTTTCCTGAACAAATACCTTAATTTAAGAATACTTTATTGTTAAAAAATTCTAACAATCATCTCAACCTTCAGCAAGTGGTAATCTTTTTGCTGGTGGAGCGTCTTGCCTCAATGTTGACACTTGCCGAATGATAAGGGTGGTGGCTGCTGAAGGGTGGGGTGGCTGTAGCAATTTCTTACATTAAGACAACAATGAAATTTGCCCACTGATTGATTCTGCTTTCATGAAACACTGCTCTGTAGCATGTGATGCTATTTGATGGCATTATACCCCAAGTAGAACTTCTTTCAAAATTGGAGTTAATCCTCTCAAACCCTGCCACTCTTTTATCAACTAAGTTTATGCAATATTCTAAATCCTTTGCGGTCATTTCAACAATGCTCACAGCATCTTTGCCAGAAGTAAATTCCCTCTCAGGAAAGCAATTTCTCTGCTCATCCATGAAAAGCAACTCTTCATCTATTAAAGTTTAAACATGAGATTGCAGCAATTCAGTCACATCTTCAGGCTTCACTTCTCTTTCTAGTTCTCTTGCTGTTTCTACCACGTCTGCAGTTGCTTCCTCTTGAAGCCCTCAATGTTATCTATGAGGCTGGAATCAACTTCTTGCAAAGCAACTTCTTCTGTTAATTCTGATATTCTGACTTCCTCCCATGAATCAGCAACGTTCTTTTTTACATTTATTTTTTTGTTTTTGAGACTAAGTCTTGCTCTGTTGCCAGGCTGGAGTGCAGTGGCGCAATCTCGTCTCACGGCAACCTCCGCCACCCAGGTTCAAGCGATTCCCCTGCCTCAGCTTCCCGAGTAGCTGGGACTACAGGTGCGCACCACCACACCTGGTTAATTTTTTTTGTATTTTAGTAGAGAAAGGGTTTCACCATGTTGGCCAGGATGGTCTCAAACTCCTGACCTTGTGATCTGCCCCACTTGACCTTCCAAAGTGCTGAGATTACAGGCGTTGAGCCACCGCGCCCAAACGAATCAGTAATGTTCTTAACGGCATTTAGTGAATCCTTTCTAGAAGCTTTTCAATTTACCTTGTCCAGATCTATCAGAGGAATCACTATCCATGGCAGCTACAGCCTTACAAAATGTATTTCTTTTATAATAAAACTTGAATGTAGAAATTACTCCTTGATCCATGGGCTGCAGAATAGATGTTCTTGTTTTCAGGGCATGAAAACAGCATTAATATCCTTGTATATCTCCATCAGAGCTCTTAGGTAATCAAGTGCATTTTCAGTGAGCTGTAATATTTTGAAAGGAATTCTTTTTTCTGAGTAGTAGGTCTCAACAATGGATGTGATGGTTAATATTCAACTTGACTGGAATGAAGCATGCAAAGTATTGTTCCTGGGTGTGTCTGTGAGGGTGCTGCAAAGGAGATTAACATTTGAGTCAGTGAACTAGTAGAGGTAGACCCACCCTCTATCTGGGTGGGCACCAAATAATCAGCTGCCAGCTCGGTTAGAATAAAAGCAGGTGGTGGAATGTGGAAAAATTAGTCTGGGTAAGTCTTCTGGCCTCCATTCTTCTCTCTTGCTGGATGCTTCCTGCCCTCGAACATCAAACTCCCAAGTTCTTCAGCTTTTGAACTCTTGAACCTACACCAGTGGTTTGACAGGGTGATCAGGCCTCCAACCACAGCCTGAAGGCTGCACTGTCCGCTTCCCTACTTTTGAGGTTTTGGGATTCAGACTGGTTTCCTTGCTCCGCAGCTTGTCAACAGTCTATTGTGGGACTTCAACTTGTGACTGTGCGAGTCAACTCTCTTCAATAAACCCCTTTTCATATATACATCTATCCTATTAGTCCTGTCTTGACTAATTACAGATTTTGGTCCCGGGAGCGGTTTTAGAGGAACAGAAGTTTAAAGATGGAGTTTTTATGTTGGTTTTTGGGTTTCTGGAATTGGCTGCTTAATATGATTAGAACCAAAAATGTTAAGAACTCTACCTCTAATAGTATGGAGAATACTGATAGTCCTTGGCATAAACTGTTTAGAGTTAGGCAAAATAAATGCATTTGATACTCCTGATTCACTGCCTGTGAGAGGCAAGTTTAGTGACTCTGTACATAATACTTTTGACCATATGTAAAGAACCAAGGAATATAATGAAGTTGGTTGTTTGCTCCTAAGTTCACTAGACAAAGTGATGAAAGAAAATTATGAACTCAGGGATTCTATCTCCCGGCTCAAGAGGAACAACATGCTGAGTCTCAAATGTAATAAGATTGCTCTGAGTGAGAGTTTTATCTCCTGTCAAGAAAGAGCTGAAATTGTGGAAAATCAGACACAAGCTCTTATCATGCGAGTGGCTGACCTGCAACGAAAGGTTCACACACAGTTTCACAAGGTGTCTAGTGTTTAAAGTGAGGGCACTGACTGTAAAAGAAGGGGCCTTGCAACTTGGAATGGGAACTTGTGGGAGAATCCTGATGAGGCTGGGAGCACTAATCTACTAAATTCTGATGAGTCTTTTTAGTCAGAGGAAACAGCCTCCCCACTCCCAGTGGTGGCAACATCCCCAACACATCCCCTTCCCAACCCGCGCAGCCATCAGCCTTTCCACCTTTGTCTGAGGAGATTAACCGTACACTGCCTGAGGCAACAGTGATGGCCTCCCAAGGCAGCTGCCAGGCAAGACAGTGCCGATTCTCCTCAGGATCCAACCCTAACACCCCTGTTTGCTTTTAGACCTATAACTAAAGATCTGGCAGGCCCCTAGAGGGAAGGTTCAAAGTGTTACCCATGATGAGCTGCGCTACACTCCAAAATAACTGTTTGAGTTTTCTAACTTATATAAGCAGAAATCTGGAGGACAGGCATAGGAATGAATATGAAGGATGGGGGATAATGGTGGAAGAAACAAAGTTGGATCAGGCTGAATTTATTGATTTGGGCTCACTAAGCAGGAATTCTGCATTTAATGTTGCAGCCTGGGGAGTTAAAAAAAGGTTCTAATAGTTTATTTGCTTGCTTAGCTGAAATATGGATTAAATATGGGCTCAAGGGCAGGTGCAGTGGCTAATGTCTATAATCCCAACACTTTGGGAGGCCAAGGCAGGCAGATAATTTGAGGTCAAGAGTTCGAGGCCAGCCTGGCCAACATGGTGAAACCCCATCTCTACTAAAAACACAAAAATTAGCCGGGTGTGGTGGCGGATGCCTTTAATCCCAGATACTTGGGAGGCTGAGACAGGAGAATCGCTTGAGCCCAGGAGGCGGAGGTTGCAGTGAGCTGAGATTGTGCCACTGGACTCCAGCCTCGATGACACAGTGAGACTCTATCCCTGCACCCCACCTCCCCCCAAAAAAAGACGGACCCCTGTGAGCAAGCTGGAAATGCCTGATTTCCCTTGGTTTAATGTAGAGGAAGGGATCCAAAGGCTTAGGGAGACTGGGATGTTAGAGTAAATTAGTCACTTTAGACCTACTCATCCCAGCTGGGAGGGTCCAGAACACATACTCTTGACCAATACTTTGCAAAACAGATTTACAAGGGCAGCACCTGCATCTTTCCTGAATTTCTTTGTCACCAATTTCCCAATCATGATTTTTCCAAGTCCATGCAGTGTGGACTTTCCCTTCCAAGTCTAGGAAGGGAAATCTTCCTAGTGGGCAGAACTTTGAGCAGTGCACCTCGTTGTGCACTATTCTTTGAAGGAGAAATGGCCAGATGTGCGATTATATACTGATTCATGGGCTGTAGCCAATGGTTTGGATAGATGGTCATGGACTTGGAAGAATCATGATGAGGAAATTGGTGACAAAGAAATTTGGGAAAGATGTTGTGTGGCTGGACCTCTCTGAGTGCTCAAAAACTGTGAAAATATTTCTATCTCATATGAGTGCTCACCAATGGGTCACCTCAGCAGAGGAGGATTTTAATAATCAAGAGGATAGGATGACCTCTTTCCTCAGCCACCCCTGTCATCGCCCAATGGGCCCATGAACAAAGTGGCCATGGTGGCAGGGATGGAGGTTACACATGGGCTTAGCAACACGGACTTCCAATCACCAAGGCTAACCTCGCTGCAGCCACTGCTAAGAGCCCAATTTGCCAGCAGCAGAGACCAACACTGAGCCCTCAATATGGCACCATTCCTCGGGGTGATCAGCCGGCTACTTGGTGGAAGGTTGATTATATTGGACCTCTTCCATCATGGAAAGGGCAACAGTTTGTCCTCACCGGAACGGACACTCCAGATACGGGTTTGCTTATCCTGCACGCAATGCTTCTGCCAAGACTACATGCGTGGACTCAAGGAATGCCTTATTTACCATCACAGTATTCCACATAGCGTTGCCTCTAACCAAGGCATTCACTTTACAGCTAAAGAAGTGAGGCAGTGGGCTCATGCTCATGGAATTCACTGGTCTGACCATGTTCCCCATCATCATGAAGTAGCTGGATTGATAGAATGGTGGAATGGCCTTTTGAAGTCACAATTAAAACTCCAACTAGATGACAATACTTTGCGGGGCTAGGGCAAAGTTCTCCAGAAGGCTGTGCATGCTCCGAATCAGCGTTCCATGTATGGTACTGTTTCTCCCATAGCCAGGATTCATGGGTCCAGGAGTCAAGGGGTGGAAGTTGAAGTGGCACCACTCACCATCACCCCTATTGATCCACTAGCAAAATTCTTGCTTCCTGTTCCTGTAACATTACGTACTGCTGGCCTAGAGATCTTAGTTCCAGAGGGAGGAATGCTGCCAACAGGAAACACAACGATTCCGTTAAACTGGAAGTTAAGACTGCCACCTGGATACTTTGGGGTCCCCCTACCTCTCAGTCAACAGGCTAAGAAGGGAGTTACAGTTTGGCTGGGGTGACTGACCCAGACAAACTATCAAGATGCAATCAGTCTACTACTCCACAGTGGAGGTAAGGAAGAGTATGTGTGGAATACAGGAGATCCCTTAGGGCATCTCTTAGTATTACCATGCTCTGTGATTAAGGTCAATGGGAAGCTACAGCAGCCCAATCCAGGCAGGATTACAAACGTCCCAGACCCTTTGAGAATGAAACCTTAGGTCACTCCATCGGGAAAAAACCCACAGCCCACTGAGGTGCCTGCTGAAGGGAAAGGGGATACAGAATGGGTAGTAGAAGAAGGTAGTAATCAATACCAGTTACGACCACGTGACCAGTTACAGAAACGAGGACTGTAATGTCATAAGCATTTCCTCCTCAATTTATTAAGAACATGTTGTGGCCGGGTGCGGTTGCTCATGCTTGTAATCCCAGCACTTTGGGAGGCCGAGGCGGGCAGATCATGAGGTCAGGAGATCGAGACCATCCTGGCTAACACGGTGAAACCCTGTCTCTAGTAAAAATACAAAAAATTAGCCAGGCGTGGTGGCACGAGGCTGTAATTCCAGCTACTTGGGAGGCTGAGACAGGAGAATCACTTGAACCTAGGAGGTGGAGGTTGCAGTGAGCTGAGATCATGCCACTGCACTCCAGCCTGGGTGACAAGAGTGAGACTCCATCTCAGAAAAAAAGAACATGTTGTGCATGTATACACTTGTACTAAGAAAGTATCTTCATTTTATTTCCTTTCTTTTCCCTTTATCATGTGTCGTAAGATTTATTGACTTCATATCAGCATTAAAGTGCTGTTAACCAAGATAACTTGATAGGTTTTAGCCCCAAACTTCACCAAAAAATGTTAAAAAGCCAAATCCCAGCAACCCACGTATAACCCAAAAGGCAAATTCTTTTTTTTGCCTTTTGCATATATTGAGGATAAAAGAGGGGTAAAATTCTGAATAGCATGTGAAGCAATGATTGCTGTTTTGTACAATTTTGTAGTGGTAATCATTAAGATACAATTTTTTGAATGTATGTCTATAGATTAATTGTCGTCCATTTTTGGAGTATTTGTTTTCACATACGTAAGTTACTACTATGCTCAATTGAGGCCTATTCAAAGTTTGACAAAATGATTTAATAAAATATTGATTTATTTATTTTGAAACAGGGTGCCACTCTGTCACCCAGGCTGGATTGCGGTGGCACAATTTCAGCTCACTGCAACCTTAACATCCCGGACTCAGCAATCCTTCCGCCTCAGCCTCCCGGGTAGCAGCTGGGACTACAGGCACACACCACCGCATCAGGCTAATTTTTGTACTTTTTGTAGAAATGGGGTTTCACCATGTTGCCCGGGCTCATCTCGAGCTCCTGGGCTGAAGTGATCCGCCCGCCTCCCAGAGTGCTGGGATTATAGGCGTGAGCCACTGGGCCCAACCTGATAAAATAATATTTAATAAAATTCCTATAAGAAAATAAAAAAAAATAAAAATAAAGTGCTGTTAACTTTATGTAATAGCATTTCGACTGGGGACTGGTGCACTGTACTAAGGATAGCTGTATTATGTTAGGCACAATTATTACCTTGCTGCTGTCTTTATTTGAATATTATGTGTGATTTCAGATGTGTATAGGTTCAAGTTGACAAGGGGTGTGATGGTTAATATTGAGTGTCAATTTGATGAGATTGAAAAGTCTTGTTCTTGGTTGTGTCTGTGAGGGTGTGGCCAAAGGGGATTAACATTTGAGTCAGTGAACTAGGAGAGGTAGATCCACCCTCAATCTGGGTGGGCAACACATAATCAGCTGCCAGCTTGCCTAGGATAAAAGTAGGCAGCGGAATGTAGAAAAATTAGTCTGGCTAAGTCTTCTGGCCTTCCTCTTTCTCCTGTGCTGGAAGTTTTCTGCCCTCAAATTTTGAACTCCAAGTTCTTCAGCTTTTGGACTCCCGGACCTACACTAATGGTTTGACAGGGGCTCTCGGGCCTCTGGCCACAGACTGAAGGCAGCATTGGTGGCTTCCCTACTTTCGAGGTTCTGGATTTCAGACTCCTTTTCCCTACTTTTGAGGTTTTGGGACTTGGATTGGCTTCCTTGCTCCTCAGCTTGCAGACAGCCTATTATGGGACTTCACCTTGTAATCATGTGAGTCAATACTCCTTAATAAACTCCTTTTCACATATACATCTATCGTATTAGTCCTGTCCTTTCAGAGAATGCTGAATAATACGGTGGGCTTAAAATAATCAGTAAACCATTCTGTAAACAGATGTGCTGTCACCCAGGCTTTGTTGTTCTACACATAGAGCACAGGCAGAGTATATTTAGTGTAATCCTTACAGGCCCTAGAATTTTTGGCATGGTAAATCAGCACTGGCTTCAAGTTAAAGTCACAGCTGCATTAGGCCATAACCAGAGAGTAAGCCTGTCCTTTGAAGCTTTGAAGCCAGGCATTGACTTCGCTCTAGCTATGAAAGCCCTAGATGGCATCCTCTTTTAACAGAAGACTGTTTCATGTATTAACACATTGAAAATTTATTGTTTGGTACAGTTCTTCATCAAAGATCTTAGCTAGATCTGGATAGCCTGCTGCAGCTTCTATATCAGCACTTGCTGCTGCTTCACCTTGCACTTTCATGTAATGGAGACAGCTTTCTTTAAATCTCAAGAACCAATCTCTGCTAGCTTCCAACTTCTCTCCTGAAGCTTCCTCTCAGCTGTCTCGGCCTTCAACGAATTAAAGAGACTTAGGCCCTTGCTCTAGTTTAGGTTTTGGCTTAACGGAATGTCATGGCTGGTTTGGTCTTCTACTCAGACCACTCAAACTTTCTCCCTATCAGCAATAAGCCTGATTTGCTTTATCACTCATGTATTCACCGGAGCAGCACTTTTAATTTTCTTAAAGAACTTTTCCTTGGCATACACAATGTGATGCATTGTGCAGAAACTGTTTGATGTGATAGGAGTAGCTTTTGGCCTATCCCGACTTCAATGTCTTTCTCACTAAGCTTAGTCATTTATAGCTTTTGATTTAAAATAAGAGGCATATGACTCTTCCTCTCACTTAAATACTCAGAGGCCATAGTAGCGTAATTAATAGGCCTAACTTCAATCCTGTTGTATCTCAGGGAAGAAGAGGGCCTGAGATGGGAAAATGAGTGGTCGGTGGAACTGTCAGAACACACACATTTCATCTTCTCATGTGGGAGTGGTTCGTGGTACCCCAAAATAATTACAATCATAACATCAAGGATCACCATAACAGATACAACAGTAATACTAAAAAAGTTTGAAATATTGTGAGAATTACTAAAACGTGACACAGAGACATGAAGTGAACATGTTACAAGGAAAATGGCGCAAACAGACTTGTTCGATGCAGCGCTGCCACGTACCTTCAATTTGTTAAAAAAATGCAAAATCTACAAAGCGCAATAAAGCAAAGCATAATAATACAAGGTTTGTCCCTCTAGACTCAGTACTCAATAAAATGCTATCAAAGAGGATCCAGTAACACATTAAAAAGAATTATACACCATGAACAAGAAAGCTTTATGTCAAGAATTCCAGGTTGGTTTAACATATAAAAATCAATCCATCCTGGCTGGGCAGAGTAGCTCAAGCCTGTAATCCCAGCACTTTGGGATGGTGAGGTGGGCAGATCGCTTGAGCCCAGGAGTTTGAGACCAGCCTAGGCAATATGGTAAAGCACTGTCTCTACAAAAAACACAAAAATTTAGCCAGGCATTAGTGATGTCTGGCCCCTGTAGTCCTAGCTACTTAGTGGGAGAATCACTTGAGCTCAGACAGTGGCAAGGCTGCAATGAACCATGACTGCACCACTGCACCACAGCCTGGGTGACAAAGAGCCTGTCTCAAAAACAAACAAACAAAAATCAATCAATTCATATAATTCAGCATGTTAACAAACATATTAACAGAATACAGAACAAAAGCTACATAATCTCCATACATGTAGAAAAAGTCCTTGACAAAATACAATTTCCTTTCATGGCAAAAACAATGAACAAGCTAGGAATAGAAGAAAATGTCCTTAAATCTCATAAAGGTATCTGTAAAAAATCCACTGGGAACATGGTATTTAATGGTGAAAGGCTAAAAGCTTTCCCCCAGAATGCTTTGTCAGGAACCAAACAAGGATATATGCTCTCATCACTTCAACACTATACTGGAGTGTTCTAGCCAAGGGAATAAAGCAAGAAAAATAAATAAAAGACATCTGGATTGGCAAGGAAGAAACAAAACTCTCTTTTTATATAAATAATATAATCTTGTGATATATAAATTTAATTTAGATTTCCGTTGTATAATCTTGTATATTTGCGTATAATCTTATATACATACATTTCTAAGGAATCTGTATACAAACAAACATTAAGAACTAATAATCAAGTTCACAAGGTTACAGGATACCAAATCAATATACAAAAATGAATTTTATTTCTAGCCAATGGCACAAAACGAATCCAAAATGCAATTTTTAAAAAATCACATTTACAATGGCATCACAAATAAAATACTTATAAAAAATAAACTTTAAAAGGTGGAAGAATTGTACACTGAAAACTGGAAACATAATAAAGACTTAAAATAATATAATAGGAATACGTCCTCTGTTCACAGATTGAAAAACTTAATATTGTTAAGATGGTAATACTCCTCAATTTTTATCAACAGGTTCAACACAATCCCTATCTAAATCCCAGTTGGCAGTTTTATAGAAACTGGCAAGCTGATTCTAAAATTCACATAAAAATGCAAGGGACCCTGAATACCCAAAATAATCTTGAAAGAGAACAAAACTGGAGGATTAGCATTTTCTAATTTCAAAGCTTACTATAAATACAATAGTCAAGACTAGGTGTTACTGGACAGACATGTAGAATAATGGAAAACAATCGAGTCCGAACATAAACGCATTCATATACAGTTAATTTATTTTTGATGAGTACCAAAACAATTAAATGGGAGAAAGAATAATCTTTTCAACAAATTATGCTGGGAAGACTGGATATTTCAATGCAAAATATGAAGTTGGACCTCTACTCCACACTATATACAAAAATTAACCCAAAATGGATCAAAGATCCAAATATAGGAGACGAAATTATAAAACTCTTAGAAGACATATGTTTAAATCTTCATGACCTTGGATTAGGCTATGATTTCTCAGATCTGACACTAAAAGCACAAACAACAAGAACGAAATGGATAAACTGAACTTCACGAAAATTAAAAATTTTAAGCTTCAAAGGACACTATCAAGAAACAAAGACAGTCCACACAATGGGAAAAAATATTTCTAAACCATATGTCTTATAAGGGTCCAATATCCACCATATATGAAGAACTCTTACAATTCAACAATAAAGACATGCCAAATATGAAAAATGGGCAAATGATCTGAATAGACATTTCTAAAAAGAAGATGTTACTAATGGCTTATAAGTACATGACAAGATGCTTAGCATGATTAGTTATTAGGAAAATGAAAATCAAAACTATGAGATACTATTTCATACCCAGTAAGACTGTTGTAATAAAAAAACGCAAATAACAAGTGTTGTGGAGGATGTGGAAAAACTGGAACCCTCATACAATTTTGGTGGCAATGCAAAATGCTACAGCCACTTTGGAAAACAGATCAGCTTTTCCTCAAAAATGTAAATAAAAGCCAGAGGAAGTGTCTTTAACACTATGAAGTAGCCCTTTTGCCGCCCAATTTCTACCCTGGTTGACATTAGAATTAATCTTGGCTTTCTTTACTGTTTTCATTTGCCGTCCATACCTTTTCTCACTCCTTTACTTTTAGTCTTTTAAAATCATTTTATTTCAGGTATGTCTTGCCAATATATACAGCTCAAACTGAGTCTTGCTTCATGAACCATTCTAGACACCTGTTTAATAGGGGAGTTCAATGTTTTCACATGTCCTACAATGACTCATATATTAGTGTCAGCTTACAGAGTTACGTTTTCTTTTTCTTTCTTCATGTGGTCCTTTTTCTTTGCTTTGTAAAATTTTTCAATATTTAAGATGGTTTGTCTTTTTACTGATTACCAGTTTTACCTTCTTATGATGCCATTAGTCCCCTTTTCCTTAGTTAGGCTGTTTGGTATTCAGGCTTCAAATGATATCTTTGATTCCTAAATAATACCTAAATGACACTCAATGAATTTTTCCTACTTCATTTCCCACTCTTTCTAATCTTCACTCTGCTTTAGCCTTAGATAAAATATGGCCAATGCTCACAATCGCTCCTTTTGCCATTTATTAATTTCATGAAATATGCCATAGAGTATGAGTGTGAGCAGGTAGGGGGACATATGTGGCCCACCATCACTTTTTGTAGATAAAGTTTTATTGAAACACACCCACACTAATTCATTAATGTACTGTCTATGGATATTTTTATTATAATGGCAAATATGGTGAATTGCAATAGAGACCATATTGCCTGCAAAATCTCCAATATTTATTTTCTGGGTCCTTTACAGAAAATGTTAGCTCCAGTAGATTATTCTAGTAGTGCTTTAAATACAGTATTTCTTGAGTTCTTGCATATTTATGTTTTGACCACCTTCATACACGAAATAGAACTTGACGGAACACAAAAGTTTCGCTTATTTTTTAACTTCTTTGAAAATGTTGCTCTGGGGCTGTCTTTCTTTAAATGTTCTTGTTGAGAATTTTGATTCATCTGATTTTTATCTTTGTGACTTAGTATTTTTGTCTTGAGGTACATTGGGTTTTTTCTTTTTAAAAATTATCATAGTTTTACCTGTATGTCTCAAAATTTGCTATTCTGTGTCAATTATCCCAGGTATGTAGTGAGCTATGTAGTTTCAAATATATTTCTGGAAAGTTTTCTCAAATTATAGTTTCAATATGTTCCACTATTTTGTTTTCTTCTTTGGGGCTCCAATTACACCTGTGTTGGACTTTTTGCTGTTCAAGCACTGTTCTAGCAACAACTTTTTACTCTACCTTTTTATCATTTTATTTCATTTTCATTCTCTCAGCCATTTTCAAGCTTTCTCCAAAGACTCTTATATTTTCAGTCAAATCTATTCTCCTTTGAAATTAAGTCTTTCTTTCTAACAGGATTTCTTTTTCTAAAATTGTATTCCTAAGTTTAGTCAATTCTCAATTCCCATCTTCCTTTTTATCTATTTCTTTTTGAATGTCTGGATTTTATGTAAGGTGTTTTATCATATCTGCCAATGCTTCTTTTAAGAATATATAAATTCACTTTGAAGTGTTATGATGTACCATTCTTCTGTTTTTCTGCTTGTTTTTTTAAAGAGAATTTCATATGTCCTATATTCTATTCATTTTGAATTACTTTATATTCCCAAACCAGCAATTACTGTCATACATAAAAACTGCTGTATACAGAGATAATCTGGATGAAAAGAACCCTTATGCTGGTATGGTATAGTTCCTTTAATTAGTGGTGCATTTTGAATGGTAGAGTGGAATGAAGAGTTGATATGCTTTCAGTTTTGTGATTCTCTTTTGTTTCCACAGGACCCTTAATTTCTTCCTTCCATTTATTAACAAGATTCTAAGTAATATTCCTTCTAACTCACCCTTCTCTTCTTCAGAAATGGTACCTTGCCAAGACTGCTACCTCTGATCCTATGATTTTAAGACTCTTCCTTTTTATTTCCTAGTATCAAGTCCTTAGACTTCAGGGATTTTTTATGGATTACAGGGATTTTTAGGGAAGTGATATATTATGAATGATACTGTAATGAAGGACACATGACTGTGTATTTGGAAAATCCATAGAACTGTACTACATATACAAACTGATCCTGATGTAAACTATGAACTTTAGTTAATACTAATGTATCAGTATTTGTTCATCAATTGTAACAAATGAAATACACCAATGATAGGTGTTACTGGGGAAACTGAGGGGATGGGGGAAAAGTGATTACATGAGAATTCTGTACTTCCTGTTTAGTTCTTCTGTAAACCTAAATCTGTTCTATTAATTGAAAATTAAAACAAAACAAAAAATTGAATTAAGTGAAAATCTATTTTTTGATTTCATGTTTTTTCCTTTAAAAAGCATTCAGTAGATGGCACCAGAGATCTTTTAGAATAAGGAATCACTAGATGCACTGTATAATTCATAAAGCTTAGTTCTGATGTTGATACATGCTTTAGAGATCCTATTTATTCCTTAATGAATAATATAATTGATGCTCTGAGAAAGGTGTGTTGAAGACAAATTTAGCTGCAAGTTTTATCATTCAGTAAGTGAATAATCATAGAAATGCAGGAATGCAGATCTGCAGAATTATGGAGCAACAATAATTCCACATTATGGGTAAAGTTTTAAATTCCAATTCACATTTTGACAACTACACAGCACCTTCACTTGGCACTTCTTTACTACTAGTGAGCAAGTATCTCAATAGTAAAATTGTTTTTCTCCATACACTAAAAGCATTCACGAAACATGGTATCAAGGTATTTTAAAATATATTTTCTCCTCAGGCTAGAACAGAATAAAGTATTAAGTCTTTCTAAAAAATAGACAGTGAAAACAAATCAGTTACCCACTATGTAACTAACTGCCCACTCACTGGCATTCAAACTGACACACTCAATATGCAGTTTCACAGAGAACAAATGAAGCAGTCCTGACTAAAAAAAAAGTGATATTATACAGATGCCCGGTTATTACATACTTTGCCCATTAATGAAGTTTCAATACTATATATGGCCGTTTTGGCAGGTACAGAAGAAGAAAGAAGGAATCAAAGTAACATTTGGAGAGAAGAGTAAAATGTGTTCTTCTTCTTCCAGATTTAGAATCTAATTCTCAGAAAACAAATTATCAATGATGGCAGTGCTGAAATAATACAAATCAAGTGTATTAACCATTAATTGCCAATACAGTCTTTTGTAGTTTAGAAAATAATTACTACTTAACATATATTTCCATGAAAAAAAAATACTACTCACAGTTCCAAAAGAATTAATCAGTAATATGGTTTAGATGTTCTGTCCCCTCCAAATCTCATGTTGAAATGTGACCATCAATGTTGGAGGTGGGTCTAGTGGGAGATGTTTGGGTCATGGGGCCAGATCACTGAAAGATGGCTTGGTGCTATCCTCACAGTAATGAGTGAATTCTCACTCTATGGGTTCACGTGAGATTTGGTTGTTTTAAAGAGCCTTGCAGTTTCCCCTTCCCTCCCTCCCTCGCCCTTTCTCTCTTGTTCTTCCTCTCTCACCATGTGATACATTGGCTCCTCCTCCACCTTCTGCCATGATTGTAACCTCCCCGAGGCCCTCACCAGAAGCAGATGCTGGCACCACACTTCTTGTGCAGCCTGCAGAACCGTGAGTCTAAATAAACCTCTTTATAAATCACCCAGTCTTAGTTATTCCTTTATAGTAATGCAAACAGATTGACACAATCAATAAATTTTTAGAACATAATTTAACTACAGTTGAAAAACAACAAAAACATAGAATGAAATTAAGTGTAGGTACACAATAACTGAAAAAGCAATTTTGGAATTAAGTCCTCTGAAAGTATATTACACATTACTGGGTAATAAAAAACCATGACCACTGAAAGATCTCTGAATTCTCCAGAAATATTAAATAGATGTACGAAACTTACAAGAGTAAACTATTCACCTATACCTTTGGAAATACACATTGGAAAACATATAGCTAATGATTTCCAATCTTTTATAATATAATTCTCTACTTTTAATTCAAAAACATTGTCAATAAGACACAAGTACCTCGGTGTGGCAATTTTTATAAAGAGTAATATCAATTTGATCCAAATATAAAAGAAATTTGTTAGATCTACAGTCTTAGTGCAGATAATTATATGACTTCTTAAGCCTTTGTGAAATGTTAAAAATAGCTCCTAAACTTTTATCCACTTTTCAGGACCACTAGAATTCTGGACCTACCAGATTTTAGATAAAATCTAATCCAGTCTCATAGTGGGGAAAAAAAAAAAAAAAAGAAAAGAGAAAGAAACGAAAATCCAGAAAGATCAAATCAGAGACAGTGGCATACTGGCAGAGCTTAGAACACTGGTTTCCTATCTTCCAGATCGGTATTTTTTTCCACCAGATCATGTGGTCTCACCAACAAAAACAATAAAATGTGTATCACTTCTTATTCAAATCTATTTACTTCTTGAATTCACATAGTTTGAAGAGAAAGTTCTGATAGCAATGGATATTGCAGAATCTGAATCTATTTGGTTCTTGAATTTTCAACAGCAAGGAATTTATTTGAAAATTTATCTGAACTTATTTAATTCCTGAGTTTAGATAATGAAAGTTCAAACAGAGAAAGATACCTATATTTTATAAGAGGTTAATGGGAGAACATTTTGATGCATCATTTTCCTTTTCATGTATGCGTTTCTAATTCTATCCTTCCCTCCCCTTCACAATAATTTAGTTTAATCAGAAAAGATCATTTCAGTTTCCCTCAACTCCAAACCTCTCTTCACACAGAATACTGTAGAAAGTTCCAAATCACCACCAGCAGTAGGATGTACAATAGATTAAGTTGAACAAATATGTAAGTCAATAAGCTCAGTAGTCATGGGTCATTTTTTATTGTTCTGCAATAGTTTAATAATGCATTATATACATTTTATAATCTTATGTAATTTACATATAAGGCTAAAAAAATTTATCAAATCACATGTATGAGATACCCCCATAATCCTCCGGAACAATTCAGAGATATTCATTCCCAGCTTAGGTGAGTCTTTATTTCTTGTCCCCATTCCTTAATGCCAAAATAACACTGCTCTGGGCTAACATTGTAGTCACTTCCAAGTTTTCTGAAAAATTTTGCCAACATTCTATTGCAATTGTTTTTCTAGCACATTGTAATATGCTTCCACTGCTAGATACAACTCAACAAAACAAGCTCTAGCAGCCGTACTATATCAGACAGCTGGGGGAAAAACAGTAAAAAGGCAGTATCCATTAATAAAAAGTGTTATCTTCCAAAACCACTGTATTATATCATCAATATCCAGTAATCCCTCAATATAAAGAATAATATTAATAAATCTAACTTTATAAAGCATTTGTCACAGTAGAATATAAGAATAGCAATAATCTGAACTTCTCAAATTCATAATAAACAACTGATTTTTCACTAATAATTTCATTCTTCCCTTACCAAAACCTCCTGTGATGAAGGGAATAAATGAAAAACCTTACAGACTTAGATTTCTTCTCCTTTTTCACATCATTCTCCATAGAAACATATTAACAAGTACGCTAGTTAGAACACCAGAAGGGAAACAGTAGCACACACCCTTGCCCCAATAACTTAAGTGGTATAGTTAAGCCATATAAAAAGACAAATTTAAATTCATTATATTATTACTTTATGGATAAGCCTAGCTGTATATTTTTCAAATAAAAACAGGAACTAAAGGGCAATACAATAGAACAAAATCTGGTCTACTTTTATATCTAGCACGGAAGCAGCCAGGGGAGTCATTTGGCCTGGGCTACACGTTTATAAATTTATAACACATTTAGAATTTTAATAAAATTTTCAAATTAGGTTACATATTTACATCTGGCAGGAATAAAAGGAAGCTTTAGCCTTATAAATTTAAACTACTTTTTTTTTTTTTTTGAGAGTTTTGCTCTTGTTGCCCAGGCCAGAGTGCAATGGCGTGATCTCGGCTCACCACAACCTCTGCCTCCCGGGTTCAAGCGATTTTCCTGCCTCAGCCTCCCGAGTAGCTGGGATTACAGGCATGCGCCACTACCCCCAGCTAATTTTTTGTATTTTATTAGAGAAGGGGTTTCTCCATGTTGGTCAGGCTAGTCTTGAACTCCTGACCTCAGGTGATCCTCCTGCCTCAGCCTCCCAAAGTGCTGGGATTACAGGCATGAGCTACCATGCCCAGCCATAAATTCAAACTTCTATCCTACTGGACTTACCTTGATATTACAAATTAATAACAGATCCTTTAATGATCTTGGGTGTATAGTTTTACTTCATTTTGTAATTGTGTCTAAAGTTTAATTTATTATACAAAATACTTAGAATATAAAACAATTTTTATAACCCACTCAAAAAGTAAAGTTGCTAAGCCTCTCTCAATCTCTTTCTGAGTTCTCCTTTCTTTTCTTAGTTGTCGTAGTCTTAATTTAGTTTCTTCTATGTGTCTAGTTTCTTTACCTACCTCAGGGAGGGCATCAGAACAAATACATCTTTAACCTCACAAGGTTAATCTACCCAACTAATTAGGGACAAAGTCTATAAAAGCACTTCAATCAGGCTAAAGCATTATTCAACAAACATAAAATATTAGTAATGATCTGACAAAGGACTTTTATCCAGAATTTATAACGAACACCTACAAATCAACAGAAAGCAAACCCAATTAAAAATGAGCAAATGACTTGAACAGATCCTTTAAAAAGGAAGATATATGAATTGTGTGTAAGAACTTGAAAATGTCCTCAACATCATTAGTCATCAAAGAAATGCAATTTAAAGCAAAATGAGATACCATTTCACACCCACTAGAATAGCTAGTAACGGACTGATAACATCAATTGCTCAAAGGCATGTGGAGCAACTGTAATTCTTACATATTGCTAAGACTCAAATAATACATTTTCTACAAGTTTGGCAGTTTTGAATATAAATAGCTTTTATATTAGATAATATAAATAGCTTTCATGTTTTATATTTTAAATATACATTGATCCTATAACCCAGCAATTCTACTCCCAGGTATTTTCCCATGAGAAATGGAACAGATGTCTTAAAAAAAAAAGACTTACACAAGAATGTTCATAGCAGCCTCATTAATAATCCCTAGCTATTTATTGTAACGCCTTTCAGAGAAAGGAGTAAGAAAGTACAAAGAATAAAAAAATATTCTTGCAATTTAACTCTGGGTGAGTAGGAAAGCATCAATGGCACTAAGTTAAAGGGGAACATAGCAAAAAAAAAAAAAAAAAAAACAAGTTTTAAAGGCAAAATAAGTTTAGTTTTAGATCCAGTGACTTAAAATTCTTCCCATAATATATATGTGAAGGTGTCTAGAAAAGAATAATGAAAGAGGCAGTGGTTCATCTAAACAGAGGTGAAGTGCTGAAGCCAGGAGAGGGGACGAAATCTGGAAAAAAATCTGGGAAAAAAGTATACGTACATGTATACACACACGTATGTATGTATATATACACTATATGCATATGTACACTTTATGCATATATACTATATATACATATATAGGTAGATATATGTATACAAAATATAAGGACACTGTCCTTAAGGTATGACATTCTAGGGACAGTATAAACATTAAATAGTAAAGGAGGTAAACAGAATTCTTAACTATTTTGTGCAAGGACTCCTCTGTCAGTGTGGGTAAGCCCATGGGCTCCTTCTCTGAATCATGTTTTTAAATGCATGAATATATAGGAAACAAACTACATTAAAACAGTTTTATATTACTATAATATAGTAATAGATATGCAATATATGTATTATGTAATATATGTAATATATATTATGTAATATATGTAATATATATTATGTAATATATATGCCTCTTTTTAATGCATTAAAATATAAAATCTAGTAGTAAGTCCAATATCTGCCATAATTTCAAAGTAGTGAGAATGTAAAAAATAATTCAAGATATGATATAAAAATATTTATAATTTCTATTACTGGAATAGGTACTACTAATACCACTGTTGTTTGTTGTCTATGCTTACAGTTGAAGCAAATGTTACATTTCAACTAAGGGTCAATGAAAATAAAAATGTAATTTTTTCAACCATTCAGGTTCATGGACTCATGAAATCTTATCCATGAACTTTTGGGCAAACTATGTGGATCCCAGGTTAAGAATCTCTGAGCTAGAAAGTAAAATTAAAGATACACAAAAATCTGATAAATAGTATCATGAGAATTACAGCAGCAAAGTAGTATATGCTGATTTTAAGTTGCAGTTATGAAATGCTATATCCACTGTTTCATTTCTTATAACTGTGAGGTAGAAAAAGAGAGGTCAGAGAACAACTTGCCAAGCAAAATAAAGCAGAAAAGATTCAGAGGTTTCTGAATATTATCAGAAAAAGGAAATAAATGTTTAAAAATGCATCCCTATCAGGACCGGGCGCGGTGGCTTACGCCTGTAATTTCAGCCCTTTGGGAGGCTGAGGTGGGCAGATCAAGAGGTCAGGAGATCGAGACCATCCTGGCTAACATGGTGAAACCCCATCTCTACTAAAAATACAAAAAATTAGCCAGGCAGGGTGGTAGGCGCCTGTAGTCCCAGCTACTGGGGAGGCTGAGGCACTATATATGCATATATACACTATATGCATATATACTATATATGCATATATACACTATATGCATATATACTATATATGCACTCATACATTTTTATAAGCTACTCAGGATGCTGAGGCAGGAGAATGGTGTGAACCCGGGAGGCAAAGCTTGCAGTGAGCTGAGAATGCACCATTGCACTTCAGCCTGGGCAACAAAGCGAGACTCCGTCTCCAAAAAAAAAAAAAATCATTGATAATGATCATAACCATAGACTGCCATAATTATTCTGTATCAATGTTCCCAGACATTCCACTCCCATCCTGCTTCATCCAGCTTCCACTTCTTATATAAGCTAATGATATATTCCACCATGCAAGACAAGTTCAGAAGAGATGAATAACAATGGCACAAGTCTTCCAGCTAGCCTCTTACCCTCAATATACGAAACACTTAAGTACAGTAATTGAAAAGGAAGGGTAAACCAATTTCCTCTTATAGGGAGGCAGTCAAGCAATTTACTCTGGATACATTACCCCAATGTTCATATTTCTCTACACAATAGTCTGAGTTGTAGTGGAAATTTGACCAGAAATTATTTGGAATGCTGGATCATTTCCCATGATAGACTGTTTTTTTTTTTTTTTTTTTGCCTCCTCAGCAGTGATGACACTTGCTATTAAATAGTGTAAATCTCCGACCCATGAGAGTCATTTAGATAATGCCTTATTCCTATCATAGCCACCTTCAACACAGCTTTGAAGTTACTGTCTAGAGGCTACTATGGAGAATTACAGTTAGGGGTGCCACAAACGTTTGACTTGTTAGAACACAACCAATCTAACCAGTATGGTACCCAAGAAATGTCAAAACCTTTATATAAGCTTTCGGATCTGCTATAGCTGGGGCATTCCTAGGAACAAATGTAAAACAAAGTAAAAGTGTTAAAAAGCAGATTTGTTTCCAAAGAAAAGCTAGTATTTTCACAATAGAGTGAAACCCAAATAAGGATAAAAAGTCTATTCTAAATCAGTTAAGTTTTGTAAGGACCCGTATAGACTACTATTGGATTTAAATTTATTCTTCTCTGGTCACAGGACCATGCAAAATATCTAAATGCTACAATAACAAGCCGAAAGGTAAACTGAGGAATTAGGCTTAATAATTAGCTACCAAGACTCCTGCTATGGCTCTATTTTATCTACTGAATGAGCCATAAGACCCTCCCAAACGTTGTTTTTTATCATCTTTAATTTTCAAATAGCATAAGACTGTAAGCAAAATGCAAACAAATTACTATTAATGAGTATTAAAAAGAATCATTTACCTAGAAAATACTGTAATAGGATAATTACAGAGGCACAGAGCTAGATTTCAACTAGAGATCATCTTTCATTTTTATAAGTTACTAAAAATCAATTATCAAAACTCTAATATAACTATGATACTTGCTCAGGGTAATAAAAGATACTGAGAAAATCTATGTATTTTCTGCTCTCTAGGAGTTAACAACCTAGTATGGAAGAATACAATACAAAGATCATATATTTCTCGGAAGAATATGTAGGGGAGGGGTCCCCGACTCCTAGGCCACAGACTGGTACCAGTTCATGGCCTGTAAGGAACCGGGCTGCACAGCAGGAGGTGAGCAGCCAGCAAGTGAGCATTACTGCCTGAGCTTCACCTCCTGTCAGATCAGCAGCAGCATTAGATACTCATAGGAGAACCAACCCTATTGTGAACTGTGCATGAGAGAAATCTAGGTTGCATGCTCCTTATGAGAATCTAACCAATGCCTGACAGTTTTATCCTGAAACCATCTCCCTGCAACACCTTGCCTGAGAAAAACTGTCTTCCACGAAACCTGTCCCTGGTGCCAAAAACGTTGGGGACCGCGGATCTGGCGGCTCATTTTGTCTTCAATTTCAACACCCCTGAGATGACAAGAGAATCAAGAACTCATGTATCATTCTCCCTATTGTATCTCCACTGTATCCTACTATAACAAGCAATGTCCTCCTTGAGACTAAACACTAAACGTTACTCATGTATTCGGTGATCAACCATGGTACCATAACTCAACAAGGTAACTCAGTGAGTATCTCATAAATGAAACGACTCTTCACTCTTCAAAGGGAATAAGGACTGCATTAATATTTGAGCAATAAACTAATCTTTTAAAATCGGTAGTGCACAGAAAAACAAAAATGAGAAGACATTCCTTTATTCTCTCACACTTTATGCCAAAAGTTACTAACACTCGCTGAAAGGAATTATTAGAGAAAAATGATTTTTCTTCCGGAAGGAAGTTAGCTGGTTCAAAGGTTAGCAAGAATGAAGACTTAACACATTGCTTATGTTGCTTTCACTTTGGCTTACTATTTCACCACTGAGTTTGCACTGCAAAGAATAAATACAAAGTCAAGGATAAAGTAAGTGGACGTGGGCTTCCTGAAATTTCTTTTTATTCTACAGATTTGATGGTCTCAACAGCCCATGTAGAACAAGGAATATGCCAGGTCACAGGAATATAAAGAATACAGAATCATAGGATCTTTGCTTTTTATAACATTTTAGGAGTTTTTTTTTTTTTGGTGGCGGTAAGTTAAGGGGTACAGACACATTATCATAAGAATCCATACCATTATAACAAAAGAAAACTCTTGCCAGACCCATTATATACTTCCAAATTTCATTTGTTACTCATACCTTACTTAAGGTTTTAGTGAAAGTCATGTCCTACCATAGCTTAATGAAGCTACCCACCCTAGATGGTTTTCCTTAAAAGAGGATATGGGCATGGTATCTTCTTTTAGTTTTAAATCTAGTTTACTCATCCTTATCCATGCCACTGTCCATAGTTTTTTGCCTAATTAAAGCCAGGACCTGACCACTGTATTTGTGAATGTCCTAGACTTGTTAAAGCACAAGTCTGATTCCCTAGTGACTACAATTTTCCCTATTACATCCTTTAGCAGATATAGAGTCTTTTTAGGTAGGCTCATTGATTTTAGTTATTTTAAAATGTACAATTAAATTATTATTGATTACAGTCCCCCTGTTGTGCTATCAAATACTAGGTCTTACTCATTCAATCTTCTACCTTTTCTTTGTACCTATTCACTATCCCATTCCACATTTTTTAATTGGAATATTTATTTCTGTAAGAAAGAACTGCCCCTTCCTCCTCATTTATTCACTTATATCAGTATTAAAACATGGATATTTATTTTATTCTATGGGTAATAATCCAAATTATTGTTAAAACTATTGTTTACTTTGTTGCTCAAATTGTTGCATCTCTGGCGATCAGGAGCTCTTTCAGGATGGCTCCTGTGTTCTCATACTTGTTTTTGAGCACTTCCTTACTTTCTGGCAACACAAAATGTTGCTCATCTTGCATTTTCCTAGCCCCAGCCATGAAAACAACCACTTCTCCAAGGGGCTTTGGTTCCTTTTATTGGAGAATCCTTATTTTATGGAGGATGTATATAAATAGAAGTCCTGCACTTCAGCGGGCATCTTATATAATAACCCCTGACTATACGCACATACTATTTTACAGAGCACTTTTCTTAGTCCATTTGGGCTGCAATAATAAAATACTTAAGACTGGATAGTTTATAAACAACAGAAATTTGTTTCTCACAGTTCTACAGGCTGGAAAGTCTATAGATAAACTTTACAAAAACAGTATGAGCAGGCTGTGGATATAATATACAACTAGCCAATAGCAGACAGTAAGGTGCAGCAGACAGTTCATAATTATACGTAAAATAAAAATGGTGAAATAATATACAAAACTAATTTATCACAATTCCCAGGTATGGTACTTAATCATACCCTCTGCAAGAGTTATAGACTCCTTATATCTTAGTAAATAAGAAACACGGAGAAAGACTAAGACACTGAGGTTCCAAAGTACCTTAGATATAAGGGTAATTCTTGACAGCAGTTAACTCTACATCACATTATTAAATGAGGTACACAGGAAAACTCATGTATTATTAAAGCATGTTTTACAGAGTACTATTATTATAAAAATTGCATTTAAAAGACAATAATCTTTATGTGAGAACAGAAACAAAAAATATCAGAATCACTTATGACATGACAGAACTTCAACCTTTTATAAAATAGTTGAGATGTTGGATTGTTTCAGTCACTGGCTTATAACTTGGGGTTTTTTTTAACACTAGAATTTATCATCAATACAACTAGAATATACGGAATATATAGAGAAAATTATCTAGCAAAAAAAATAGTTGACCCAGCAATATACCCCTCCTTTTCTCCCTTTCCAAGTTCAGGAGACTTAGAATATTTCAGTCCTTGGTTAATTTCTACAAGCATTACAAATTTTACTTTTTCCTTAAAAGGCCATGAACTTGAGATTCTAATACCAACAAATTTAGTATGTTGGGCTATCTTAAGTTTGTAGGCAGACTACAATCAAATTAGTTTTATGGTTAAGATATCAAGAGGAAATAAAGTTTTAAGAAATCTGGATTAGGGTTTTAGATGCATTATATATAATGGCTGTGAAAATTTTCTGTATTTATGCTTTGACAACGTATATCTTATATTTAAAAAAAAACTAGGCAAAATAGTTGTTACAGTAGTTTCACTTGAAAAGTTACCTAATAGCCTGCTGTTTTTATAACAGAGATAACCACTGTTTTAAACACATTTAAACACCATGAAGAACTTAAAAACTTAATGAGACAGAATTTAAAAAGTAAGAAACAGAAAAATCAGGGAAAAGCAGACCTCGAAGACATACAGATTTTCTGAGGAGTTTAAAAAAACCAAACTCTTGTTTCCACGCATCCTCTAACACAAAATTTGTGGCAGGAAAATTGCATATGTAAACATCAGTTCTCATAACAAAACAAAACCATGAAAACCCACCTCAGAAACTATTATTTTATAGAGCAAAACGTTAAGACATCTAACCATATGGCAACCAAGAAGGTGAATGCTGAACAGTAAACTGCTTTCACACTATCTTTTGAGTAGGCTCCTCCTTTATTTCCTTGGCCTTTTAGCAATTTTTCTGAACTGTATTACTGTATATGGTATCCTAAAATTCGTTAGACTGCTTTAGCCATGTTATTTTAAAAACCACACGCATGCATGTAATGTGTATAAACGTGCAGTTTTAAAAAAAAGACTTCATTTTCCCACCACTTATACCTAAAATGTGTAATTTAGTAAATCGAGAAGCAAGTATACATCCCATTTGAAGAGCATGTTATGTTTTTGTTTTATGTCACAGACTTAAATTCATTCAAAACATAAATGTATTACACAAGGAACTGAAAATATAAATCTTATTAAGGTAGTCCTTGCCTTTAAGGAGTTTAAAATTTACTAAGATCAATACTCTTAAGAAGATAATGACAAAATAATATCTAAAATTGACAAAGAAAGGTAAAATTCATCCTGGTAGAGTCAAAATTATCCTTAAAAATCCCTTAAATAGCACATAAGTGCAGTTGACATCTTTTAAGGTCTATAATCTCATACATCATTGTGTGTTAGGAAACATACATCTTTTAAACATGAGAATTACACTCTATTTGCAGAGATACTTAGAGTAAGTGAGGCATATAGAAACTAAGAGCTATTAAAAGAGGAAAAAATTGCAGAGACAAGGGAACCCATGTGTGCTGTTGGTGGAAATGTGAATTAGTATAGCCATTATGGAAAACTGGATGGAAGTTCCTCAGAAAAACTGAAAATTGAATTACTGTATGATCCAACAATCCCACTTCTGGGTATTCACCCAGAAGATTTGAAATCAGTTTGTTGATGAAATGTCTACACTCCCATGTTCATTGTAGCATTATTCACAACAGCTGAATCATGGAATCAAGCTAAGTGTCCAGCAGCAGATGAATCTGAATAAAGAAAATGTGGTGTGTGTACATATGTGTGTATGTACACACACGCACAATGGGATACTATTCAGCCTTAAAGAAGGAAATTTCTGTCATTTGCAACAACATGGATGGAATTGGAGAACATTATATAAAGTGCAGTAAGCCAGGCACAGAAAGATAAATATTACATGTCTTCACTTGTATGTGAAATCCAGAAGAATCAAATTCAAGAAGTAGAGAGCAGAAGAGTAGAATACAAGGAGTAGAGAGTAGAATCCAAAGCTGGGGGTACGGGAAATAGGGAGACAGGGTCACAGAGTACACAATCTCAAAAGGAATATGGATTTTTTTTATATTTATTGCACAATGTGATGAATAGAGTTAAAAATAGAGTACTATTCCTTTCAAAATCGCTAAGAGAGTAAATTTCAAATGTTGTCACCACAAAAAATGTTAGGTATTTGAAGTGATGGATGTATGAACTAGCTTGATTTAATTATTCCAAGTTGTGTTCATAAATCACTTTGTACCCCATAAATTTATGCAATTATAAATTGTCAATTTACAATAAGGACATTTTTTAAAAGACCAGTAAATCCATTAACTCCAGTATCACCATCTGTATAGGGTGTATTCTCACCAAGCATAACAGATACCCACATAGGTTTTAGTTTCTTATTATCCTCTCTCTTTTTGGCAAAGCACATCTAATTTATGTTCCATTTTGCATATACAATGTGTTACAGGAAATCTAAGAGGGAAACTTTTATTTTTGCCTGGAGGTAGTGAAAAGGAAAACAGGAAAGGAATCAAGGACTATGAAACATTTCTTCCGTGAAAGATGATTTAGAGTTTATCAAGCAAAGAGGAAATAAGAAGCAGAAAAACACTAAAGTACACATAAATATAATTGGATTTCAGTGTTGATACTAAGCAGCAGCAGATAAGAGAATAATGGCTTTGTTTTAAAAGAAAGTGATAAATATGTGGAGGGTTATGGTATAGCCAAGAAAATATGAACACCTGCATGGTCAATAAAAAAATAATATTTTAAGTAGAATCAATGGGATTGAGGGGACCTGGTAGATTCAGTTACTCAACAAGTATTTAGTGTGAAGTTTCTAATCAAGGTAACTGGGGATATGGGTTATTTATATAAGGAACCTGGGCCACAGAATAGGGTTTTAAACTTCCCATTTTCTGGAGAACAGAATAGGAAACATTCATTACACATGTATTGAGCATAAATACATGTGCTAAGTACTAGAAAAAAATGATGAAATAAAAGACAGTGTCTGTCCTCAAAGATTTCATATTTTAACAGAGGAGACAGGAGTAGAAGTCAAAAGGAAGAACTAAAATTTTCCAGTGTTATACATAGTACCTCCTTTGAAATTCTTGTGGGTTGCATCCGGAAGTAGATAACCTAGAAGCAGCCAGGAATATGAACTTGAAAAATCATGACCAGCAATGCGGATTGTCTATCACGAGGATGTGAGAACCTGAAGCTTAAGGTTGTCCAGGGAGAATGCATAAAATTAAAAGGAGGATGAGAATTGAGCCTTAAGAGAATAACATTTAAGGGATGAAACAAAGAATAAGAAAATCTACCTTACCCGACTTATACCTTCCTCTTTATATCAAAGGGGGAAAAAAAAAAAAAGGGAGAAAATGGGAAACAATTTTCAGAGGAGTAAAGACAACTAAAAGAAAATGGTACAGTGAAAGCCAAAGGAAAGAGAGTTTCCAAAAAAGAGAGGAGTGATCAACAAAGTCAAATACTGTAGGGTCTAAGCAGCCTAAGGGCTGAGAATATGTCCTTGTTTTTGGCAAATTAAGGGGTTTAATGGACATCTGGTTTTGTGTGTGTGTACTGTCCAGCAACCAAGTCTCCTATTTTTAGTATCCTAATTCCCCCTTTTCTAGGATTTAGCTAGCACCATTATAAAAAGCATACACACTTCACCTGACAACTCTAGAATCTTATGCTTTTTATACACCTGGTCTGTTTGGGCATATTCATTTTCCAGAGTGCTATTCTCATCCTTTGACTACATGTACAATCGATGTGGAAGGGGCCAGATCCCTCCTCTCCTTCTCAGTGGTGCTAAGGGTGGGCAGAGAGATGTCTTAGAATGGGCCAATTAAATGAATCCTCTCAGGACTTCGAAAAACGAACACGTTATGGGAGCATAAACCTGAGGTCATGCAGACTTGTTTATTATAATGTGTCCTTGGCTGTGGTTCCTTTGTACTCTTGGATTCTTTCTTATTTGCCAATCTTGGCCCTCTAGCCTCTAGATATTATGAGAGCCCTGAATAGTCTCCCAATAATCCCCTTTTCCTTAACATGGCCAAAGTTAGTAACTTTAAATCAAGCACCCTGATATAGGAGCTATCCATTTTCCTTTGCTTTCTTCTACTGAGGGAATTCTGCTCAACTGTTATTGCTATTGTAAAGCCTGTACTAGAAACAATACACTTTCTTCTACTAACTCTTACTTCAAGTAGAATTTATACTTCTTTTAATTCCATAAAATCTATTTCTTAAATTCTCTTAACAATCACACTGTATTTATAGTGTACCTCAGATGAAGAAGGCAACAATTCAGTGAAAGAGTTGAGTTTTAAAGGACGTACAGAAGGGTCTGAGAAACTTAAGAACTGTACAAACTACATAATTTGAGGATCACAGTTCAGTGAGTAGTTTCTGCTGACAGTGAGGCTGTAGCAACACTCCTTGTTGAATGTGAAAAACTACACTATTGACAAATGTGTTTAAACCACTATGCACATTTTCAATCCTGATGAACTAGAGCTTTTATGGGGGAAAAATTCCACCTCAATTTTTTTTTTTAGATAAGAACAGCATTAGAACATCAAGATGTCAAAGACATCATTACTTTTTAAGTGGAAAGTGTAAAGATATTAAGCTAAAACCTTTTTTGGTATACCACTTGAAAAACTCAAGAACCCTTAAGGTAATGTTAAAGGAAGGAATGCTTATTTTATGGTGTTCAAATCATAAAGCTTGGGTATAAAGGTATTCATGATGTTGTACAGAATCATTCTTTATTATTCATCAAGGAACATATGGAAGGAATTAAAGGAAGGAATGAATGGAATTCATTAAAGGAATTCATTAACGGAATTCATTAAAGGAAGGAATGTTTATTTTATGGTGTTCAAATCATAAAGCTTGGGTATAAAGGTATTCATGATGTTGTACAGAATCATTCTTTATTATTCATCAAGGAACATATGGAGAAAGAAAATCTTAAACAAGGCACTTCTGATAATAGAACAGGCTTATGTACATCTCTTTCTTGTTAACATTATTTCTGAAGGGAATATTTAAATGGACTCTTTTGCCTTCCAACTGAATGTCATTAACGCAGCCTACAGACAAAGGACGTATCACACACTTCAAGTATATTGATGATGAATATCTGATGTGCGGTGCTAATACATTTAACACTTCTTTAATGTAGGATTTATGAAAGAGTTTTGATAAGATGATACTATTAGCCAATCAGGCTTGGCGGAAAGTATCACCGCAAACAATGAATGGAGTATGGAAGAATCTAGTACATATTTTGCTAACTTTCAGGAGTTAACGGAAATGTTGACTGTAAAGCAAAAAGTCTTATATCTTGCTAAAGGAGGCTGAATTTAATGAAATGGACAGTAGAAATGTTGAAGTTTATAACTGAAAAAATCTTTCCACTTGATGCTCATCACCAGTCAAGCAAAGAAAAAGGAGTCACAAATACTTGACACCGAATCTTAAAAAAAAAAAAAAAAGGAAATTAGGAAATTTAGACCACACAAATAAAATGTTCGTTGTTACAAGTGAGTTTGATCATGACTGGAGAAGACTCATCACATTAAAAAATTAAACTACAAATAAAGTATTGGGTGACCAGGAGCTGAAAAAGTGCAAGTGAAGTAACTTTAAACAGTTTATGCATTCTGAGGAGTTTTTTCATCCAGTTGCTTTGTCTATTGCTTCAGTTGATGGTTCAGAGTTACTTCCATGGATTCAGACAAGGATGAACCTCGGGCATCTATTTCACTACTTCACCAGTTCACTCTGGCTTAATTCACTACCAAACAGCAATGGGAGCTAAAGCTCCTATTTCTTTTTTTAACCACCATATTTCACACAACCAACTCTATAATCCATTAATCGGACATTTAAAAACTTGCCTTATTTATTTTGCTAAGTGCTATTGACGATCATTAATTATCTAACATTTCATTATTTGTTTACACTACAGTACATGTTCATTGGTGAAGTTACTATTTCTCTGTATGCAAAGAAACACAGACAATCTCTAACTCCCCCCCCTCCTGCTTTACAATGCTACAATTTTAGATTGTTCTTTAGAGAAAAACAAACATTATATAAAACTGAAGAATGGGAATAGCAATCACTACCACATGCCAAATCCATAATTTCTCAAAATTGCTATTAATTCCTGAAATATATTTCTCCTAAGATCTCTATGGCTTGCTACCTCAACTTTTTTTACATCTCTGCTCAAATGTCATCTGATTACCATTTATAAAAATGTAATCACCATCTCCATGCTTTATGTCCCTCTTTCCACTTTGTCTCCATGGCACTTATCTATATTCATATACAACCAGCATGTAAGAGGTTTGGGTGTGTGTATATACACATTCAATCACAGGTATAATTTACTTGTTTATTATCGGCCTCTCTTCACTAGAACATAAAGGTCCATGAAGACAGGGATATTTTTTCTTTTGTTCACTAGAGCAGAACCTGGCATGTAGTAGGAGCTTAGTAAATCTTTCTTGAATTAATAAACTAGTCATGGACCAGAAATATGTTTTATAAAGCCCAACATGCTAGTTGTGCTTGGGGGAAAAGTCACAACTGGGGAAAAGAAAGAACTAAATTAGTAGCATTCTATACAAGAACAAACAGGTGATGATACAGTTGGTGAATTCATGAGTTACTCAAGAAAACTGGGAGAAATATCACTAAAAAGGCTTACTGAAGATACTGTAATACCAGCCAGTCATATAGCACACATTAGTTCTTCTGTTACTTCCACATAAAAGTGCTTCTTCCCATTAAGTACTTAAATATAAAGATTTTTGAACAGCACATACAGATTGCTATATATTAAATACAGGCTAATTTTACTGACTGCCATATTAGAGACAGCACAGGGAAGAAGCATTACCTAAAGACAGATGGTAATTCAAAAAATAGGGCCCCCAATAGAATTACATCTCTTTTGATGATCAGGTCTGCATTCTCACCTACTGTAATGAATTAGAATACACAAAGAAATTATTTAGAAAAACTAACAAATTATATAAAGATAAATTTAAAAAACCATTTATTTCCCCTCAAAAACAATCTTTAAAAACTTTTATTTTACGTTCAGGGGTACACGTGCATGTCTGTTATTACAGGAAAACTCATGTCATGAGGGTTTGGCACATAGACCATTTCAACACTCATGTACTAAGCATAATACCCAACAGTTATTTTTCCTGATCCTCTCCCTCCTATCACCTGCCTCCCATCCTCCTCCCTCAAGTAGGCCCCGGTGTCTATGGTTCTCCTCTTTGTGCCATTACTTCTTATTATTTTAGATCCCACTTATAAGTGAGAACATGTGATACTTTTTTTTTTCTGTTCCTGCATTAGTTTACTAGAGATAATGGCCTCTGGCTCCATCCATGTTGCTGCAGAGCACATGATCTCATTCTTTTTCATGGCTGCATAGTATCCTATGGTATATATGCACCACATTTTCTTTATCCAGTCTACCACTGATGGGCATTTAGGTTGATTCCAAGCCTTTGCTACTGCAAACAGTGCTGCAATGAACATATGTATGCATGGGTCTTTATGGTAGAATATTTTATAATCCTTTGGGCATACACCCAGCAATGGGATTGCTTGGTTGAATGGTAGTTCTGATTTTAGCTCTTTGAGGAATTGCCACACTGCTTCCCACAATGCCTAAGCTAATTTACACTCCCACCAGCAGTGTATAATTCTTTCCTTTTCTCCACAACTCCGCCTGCATCTGTTCCCCTCAAATTTAAACATTTACCCCAAAGGATATTAGGGATGTACAAAACCACTAAATGAATAATGACTAAACATTTCTGAAAGGAATATAGAATCACTTATATTTTCAGTATTTCTGGTGGATCCCTAGAACATCTTAGAATATAAGCACTTACTTGTCAACTGCCAGGACTCACTCATGATGTTTATCTAAAGGTCTAGCATACTGCAGCTGTGAGTTACGTTTTTTAAAAACCATTGAAAGGCCATCATGATTTTAAAGCATTGATTTTGATTCTGAAAACATTTCTTTTCTAAAATGTTTAAATGCACTCAGTTAACTTATTGAGTGTTAATGGTGCCAGGTACTATTCTAGGTGCTAGGGATATAACAAAACACAAAATCCCTGCCTAAATTGTTCTTACATTCCAGAAGTGGCACATAAGAAGATTTGAAGGGGAGTCAAGGAGACTTTAAAAAAATAACATGAGGGCTGGGCACAGTGGCTCATGCCCGTAATCCTAGCACTTTGGGAGGCTGAGGCGGGCAGATCACGAGTTCAGGAGATTGGGACCATCCTGGCTAATACGGTGAAACCCGATCTCTACAAAAAATACAAAAAATTAGCTGGGCATGGTGGTGGGCACCTGTAATACCAGCTACTCGGGAGGCTGAGGCAGGAGAATGGCGTGAACCTGGGAGGCAGAGCTTGCAGTGAGCCGAGATCTGGCCACTGCACTCCAGCCTGGGTGACAGAGCGAGACTCTGTCTCAAAAATTACATAACATAACATAACATAACATAACATAACATAACATAACATAACGTGAAAGAGTGACTGAGATGAATTATCAATATGGTGGTGAGGGCAGTGCACTGTTAGGAGAGAGGCAATATTTGATGATATGAAGAAATTAGCAAAGTGCACTGGTAGAAACAGGATTCCAGACAGAGGTAACAGCAAGTGTAAAGATCCTGAGAAGAAAATAAGGTTAGCACATTTGAGGAAAAGCAAAAAGCCAGTAAGTATTCAAAAGAATGGATAATAAGATGTGGTCAAGGAATAGGCAGAACCAGACCACAAAGAGTCCTTGAGAGATTTTATTCTAAATGACATGTAAAGCCACTAAATGCTTTTGGACAGAGGAATAATGATCTGGTTGAGGCTTTAGAAACATCATTTTTCTTTCTACATAGAAAGCTGAATAGGTAAGACGGGGGAGAAGTAGAAACAAAAGGACTAGTTAGAAGGCTCTTTAGTAGTATAACCAGACCAGATGGGCCTCAGATTAAGGTGGTAGCAATGGAAATGATGAGACATGGTGAAATTTAGAATAGATTTGAAGGTAGAGACTTGATAATAGGTTGCATGTGGGCTGTAAAAGATACCGAGAAATCAAAGAAGGCTCCTGGCCTTTTGGCTTGACCAACTGAGTCACGAGTGATACCTTTCACAAAGATGGAAAAAACTGGGGAAGGGGAATAGATTAAAATCAAGTATTCTGTTTTAGACTGGTCATTGTGGGATGCCTATTAGCCACTGTAGTGAAGAATATCAACTAGGCAGTTAGATATTTAAGAGTTGGTAAAGCGGGAAGAAAGGTCAGGATTAGATTGACTATGTAGTTATTATCAGCACACATGAGATAATTAAAGCCATAGGACTGAGTGAGGTCATCAAGTGAGTGAATGTGTATCAAGAAGAGAAGACAGCTGAGGACTAATTCTTAGGGCTCTTCAACATTTAAAGGTCAAGAAGAAGAAAACCAGCAAGGATCATGTGAAAGAACCAATTTGTGAGAAAGGCAAAAAAATCCGAAGGGTATAATTTTCCAGAAACCAAGAAAGTGATCAGCTCTATCAAATGATGCTGAAAGGCTAAGACGAGAAATGACTGGCATTCCTTTGAATAGGACAAAATGGAATTACCAGTGAAACTGATAAAACAATTTCAGTGGAGTGGTAGGAAAGAAAGTCTAACTAGGATGGATTGAAAAGAGAAGGGAAGGTGGAAAGTGGAGATGGCAAAAGTATGGACAATAACAAATATTATTATAAACACCTACTGTGTGCTAGTTCTTGAAATATACTAGTTAACAAAAATTCAGTTCCTCATGGTGCTTATATTCTAGCAGAAGGCAACAGATAACAAACAAAAAATAAAACAAATAGAGTATACAGTATAATAGAAGGTGATTGTTCTACAAAAAGGAAAGAGAATTTTTAGTTGGTGGAGGTTTGAAGAGAGAGAGAGAAAACAACTATCTGTAAGAGAGGAAATCGACTAGATAAAGGAGACCTAGAAAAACAGCATGATTGGATGTTTTCCTCTAGTCAAGTTCAGCTATTTCAGAATAAGTGTGTAGTAAATAAGCGTGTAGTAAATGAGAAGTGAATTAAAACACAGATAAGATTCTGAGCGTCAAACATGACAAAGGCAAAGAGAGGAAAGGGAGTTAAGATTTTACATGAAAAATGATCATGGTTATCAAGCACAGTATCTGAACTGAGTACAGAGAGAAGTGAAATCATGAGGAGGTACTCAAGAGTGAAAGTGGTGTGTTCTACAGATTGAAGGCTGCAATGAGGTGAAAAAATAAATTGGATACCTGCACAAATAATCCCATTAAAAAGTGGGCAAAGGACCTGAATAGACATTTCTTAAAAGAAAGCACACAAATGGACAACAGGCATATGAAAAAAATGTTCAACATCACTAATCATCAGGGAAATAAATGCAATTCAAAACCACAATGAGACATCATTTTACCCCAGTTAGACTGGGTATTATTAAAAAAGACAAATAATAACAAATGCTGGCTTATACGAAGGGGAAAGGAAACTCTTTTACAGTTTCTGGGAGTGTACATTGTACAGCCACTATAGAAAATAGTAAAGAAGTTTCTCAAAAAACTAAAAATAGAACTACCATACAATCCAGCAACCCCACTACTGGGTATCTACCCAAATAAAAGGAAATCAGTATATCAAAGAGATACCTGCATCCCCATGTTTACTGCAGTACTATTCACAATAGCCAACTTACGAATTCAACCTAAATGTCTACGAATGGTTAAAGAAAATGTAGTATATCTACATAATGAAATACTATTCAGCCATAAAAAGAATAAAATCCTGCCATTTGCAGCAAAATGGATGGAACTAGACAGCCATTATGCTAAATGAAATAAGAAAGGCACAAAAAGACATGTATCACATGTTCTCATTCATATGTGGGAGCTTAAGAAAATGCTGACCTCCATAGAGGTAGAGAGTAAAATGATATTTATCACAGGCTGGCAAGGGTGGGAGGGGATGAAGAGGTTGGGTACATACCTACACAGTTAACTAGAAGGAACAAGTTTTAGTGTCTGATGGTACAGTAGGGTGACTACAGTTAATAACAATATATTGTATTTTCAAAATAGAAGCAAAGATGTGAAATGTTCTCAACACAAAAATAACTATTTGAGGTGATGGATATTCTAAATACCCTAATTTGTTATTACACATTTCATGCACGTATCAAAATATCACATGTATCCTGTAAATATGTATAAATATTATGTATCAATACAATAAATAAAAAATAAATAGTGGAATGAGAGTATTGGGATAAGATGGTAGTCAAAGAAAGGGATAGGTAATACTAGACTTGGGAGGTGATAAAGGTATAGGAATGTGGGAAAAGGTGGCTAGAGTAGAATAAAGGAAAAGAATGTTGGAAATGAAGAGATCAAGCAATGGAGAGGCCAGGGTGTTAGACGTATCAGCTACATAGAATTTGAAGCCAACATGAGCTATGATGGGAATAGTATTTGGGAGGAAGAAAGCAAAAAGCCTGGTAGAGACGATAATGTAGATGGAATACTTTAATGTCATGGCTTCAAAGAAGGTCATGGTTTTGAGCAAGCAGGGCAGATATAAAGATTTTGGAGGTTGCCTGCCAGTTCACCTCCTTATGTTACACAAAGTAAGGAATTAAAAACAATCAGCAAGTGAGAAGGCTACAAAAGCATCCTTTATGAACACACAGGTTTCAATTAGAGCAATAAAGAAAGAGGAACACTCAGAGAAGAGACTGAGGGATTCTGTTGATGGAAGACCAGAAGTTCCAGAAGACAAAGTAGAAAGAATTTGGGTGATTGTAAAGGGGTAGGAGACTGGGTCAAATTAGGGAATTAAAAAGCCAAAGGGAGATGAGAATCTGGGTGATGATGGATGAACTGGTAGATTTCCTTTAATTCCTTCTACGGATGGACTCGCAAGTAAAAGGGAGATTTTTATCAGAAATGTAAAGTCTTCAATCCAGTTCTAATTTTAAGTGTGTTCTCAGAATTTGTTTACTATCTTACAGATACCTGGTAAGAAAAGGAGAAAAATCTTTTCATGAACACCTCTGAATGCAGCTTGTAACGGTATATCAGTTATTTTACGACACTTAAAATTCCCTGAGAGTTCCAAAAGGACAATCTATATAAGAGAAATTCAAAGTATGACCACAATGACATCACAAAGGAACACTTATATAAGAAATACTTAAGGCCTGAATGAATCATGTTAAATTTACATAGTCAATCAAGGATGTCTGCACTTAGAGAAAAGCAATCTAAAAGATTAGCACTACCTGTTTTTAAGAAATCAATTACTTTATCATCAGTCATAACCCAACTGGTCAGTGAACCATACTAGTATTTATATCATGCTAGAGTACAAAACAAAACAACAGTTTGAAAGAAAAAGGGCCTGTGTTCCCAAAAGGTATGGGAAAAAAAAAGTTGTTAATATAAAACCTGGCTATCAATTAACTTGAGGGAAAAGAGTTCGTTCATAGGAGCTTTCAACTAACGGCATCAAATTCATCAAGAAGGTCTTCAGGAAAAAAACACAGAATTGTGGGTACGTGAATACTAAGCATGTGTGGGTATTAAAGCAGGAAAAACATTACATTTTGATGAAGGATGACTTTGTTATACAGATAGCAGTAGGATTCGTTCAGCTACTACGTACATATTATCTGTCCAATTTAGTCAAGTCCAGCAGCCTTCAATTTAAAAATAAAAGATGAGACATCTTCCTGAATCATAAGCCAGTGACTTAAACATTTCAGGTGATTAGAGAATCTGTAGCTAAAGGTCAAAATAACTTAGTTTACATTTCATGAGAATACCTGTGGACAAGGCTGGACAAGGCATTTTATAGCTATATGCCTACGTTTATCAACATTCCAAACAAACTGATACTCAAACTATATCCAGTAATACTTTAAGTACAAAGCAGAGAAAGGTAACTATATGTATGTACAAAATAATTTACTTCTTCAAAACAGAACAAATGAAGTACTAATACTACTGAATATTTGGAGAAACTGAAAGATAGCTAGGTAGAGTTTATCTTAGTAGTCATTTATTTACCCAAGAAATATTAACTCAGGACCTAAGATGCAGGTACTGTCCTAGTTGCTGAGATTCTGCAATAAACAAAACAAAGTCCCTGTAATGGAGATTTCCATTCTACTCTAGCACTCTACTTAATTTTAGTGTTAACCTCTAGAAGGAATTCAATTTTTAAACATTTCTAAAGTAAAGAATATACAAAATTAGTTAAAAGTTCATCTTTGTCCTAGAACATCCTTCTCTTTGCATTTGACTTATTCAACCCTAAAAGAGTATTTCTGACTAGCTTCTAAATACAATGAATTGCTTGAGCTGTATTTAAGCAATATGCTTCTTCCAGTCTTGAGAGGGTTTAATGCCAGTGGCATTCCTACAACCTATCTATTATTAAGCACTACAAGGGAATTAATCACTGAAATTGTTCAGAAGCCACATGAACAGAAAATAGAAACCTATGAGAAATATAGAATATTCCTCATAGTTCCTCTCTAGTCTGCTTAATTCAAATAAAGTAATTCTAATCCTAGTCTGCTAACTAGTGGAGAATGGGAAGTGTTTTCTACTTAGTACTTAAAAGAATCTAGGTGCTCCTCACACAGAACACTGTTCATTTTTTGAACTTCTTCTGGATGACTCAAATGTTCAGCACACAGTTAAAAATCATGGTATTTAACGTCTCTGAGCTTCACTGTTCCTACCTACTAAACAGTACCTACCTCTTAATATTGTTTTGGCATTAAATGAGATAAAGCATAAAAAAGGTTTAGTGCTCAATCACAACTGATGATATCAATCGTCATCATTATCCCAGGTAGTGATATTCTCAATAGTAATAGCTTATATTTATCATTAGCACCATCTCAAAAAGCATAAGTTGGGAAAGACAATAAATTAGTTACCATAAGGATATTAAAAGAGTTCTTTATGTTTTAGCAAGATGATCAACATGCATATGTTCCTCAAACTAAGCAAAAGATTTAAAGTACCAGGAATACTAATACCATCCATATCCAGGATCCCTAAAAATGACTGCATTTGGGATATTTTCAGGAAAAAAAAAATCTGCACTAAAAAGATGTTTTAACAACATGTTAAAATGCTACTCCAAAGACTCAGAAGTATTTCCTGTCTTTAAAATAATATTTCTTGCCTTTCACTTCAAAGTAGAGTTAATAGTAGAACTCAAATGGCAAACTAAAAAAGGAGTTAAGACCATTTAAAAGATACTGTTATTATCTTCTAGCTCCATCTTGGTCAGACCATTTGGAAATCTCTAAAATGATTTTATTGAAAGCAAATTTAAAAAGCCCAAGTAAACAAGCAGAAAATCTTTTACGTTTAATTAAATTTGGAAAGTGATGAATTACAAATAAAGAAATTAACAAAGGCCCAAAATAACGCAAAAACACTAAGAAGAATCTTTAATTTAAAAACTCTGCAATCTTTCAAAAGATGTTGAAGAAATCCAGAAATGGAGAGGTCACTAAATATCCAAGAACACTCACCCAACCATTGGTAGGAGACCTCTTGGAGACCCAGATGCTTGAATCAGCTGAAATAGTACCAAGTTTTTACTGATTACTCTTAATAGGGCAATGGAGCATAGGTTAACTCCATACTATCAAAAATTAAAGGCTATTATTACTGATACTTCTAGTTATTACCATTACAAATGACTCAAAGGAAAAAGAGACTGAGTAATGAGTTCCAAGGTAAATGAAACTTACTGTGTGCATGTGTGTAAATGTGTATATTTCTTCCAGTTCTCTTAGTGATACAAGTCTGATAACATAATTCTTCCTGTAAGTGAATACTAACAGAATAAAATTTTCTAAATTAATGTTATAAAATCCTTAAAGAAAGCATGTAAAATTATTGTTTTAAAGAGATGAGGTCTTGTTGCCCAGTCTGGCCTTGAACAACTGGGCTGAAGCAATTCTCCCACCTCAGCCCACCTATTAGCTGGGACTATAGTTACGTGCCACTGCACCTGGCTGTATAACATTTTTAACACTGTACTAAAAATTCTGAAAAAAAAAAATTGATTTTTAAAGATAATGCGAATTTCTCAACAGTAACACAAAGGAAAAGATTTTCAGTCTTTTGCTCTTAAAAATTATAGTTCTTAATTTTAGGCCTTTAAATTATATTAATGACTCTTTTAATAAGAGGATTTCCATATTTCAACATATAAAAGAACACTTAAGACTAAACAAAAGACTTGTGCCACAGGCAAGTACTATTTTAAACATTATTGATTTAAACATGAAAGTTATCAATTTAGTAGAAAAATATCTGGTGATATCTCATTCCAAAGAGGAGTAAAATAGGGTCAACAAGTAGATGATGACAATATGGTAATATTTTCTTAATCTCAAAGTTGAGAGAGAGGATAATCCCCCAACCTAAACATGCACCATAACTTACTCCAAATGTCCAGGTGGTAAAAATAAGACACTCTATTACTGTGGGAACAGCCAAGAACAAAACATGAAAGGTTCTACATTTCTCTAATTCTCCCAAGTAACTAAAATATAAAAACTACTTCTGCTTGATATATGTGTGTAAAGTAAGGGAACAAGTAAAACAAAAGCTCTTTGGTTTGAGTAGTTTGGAGAGACAAGAAATAAAAAAGAACACTGATTTTTTTTTAATGTCTACTAAGCAAATTCAAGTTACCAAATAAATATTGAAATAGTAAGTCAGCAAATACACTCCAACCAAACTGATAAGTGATTTAACTATTACATTATTAGGTATAGCTTTGCAATATAATATCATATAATTTATTGAACATCAAACAAATTTTGAAGTGTTCAAGACAGCAATACAATAAGAAAGACCAGAAGCATAAGGAAAAATTTTTAAAGGTGCCTATAGTAGATGAGGAAAATGTGTGATAAAGTCAGAGAGATATTTGAAAATAGAATGCTGAAGAGGAATGCCTAATACAAGACTAGTACTAGAATGATTGAGACTCCTACTGTCCCTAAAAATATAAAAATTAAGAATAAAGAAAGAATAAAGAGTGAAGTAGACAGGTTGACATATAAAAAACTTTGGTGTAAAAAAATTCAAACATTTTATATCTCTATTGGAAATTTTAAATGACAAAGCATACCAATATTACCTTTCTTTCGAAAGAGTGCATTTAGGTAATTTTCTGCTTGGCATTCAATCTTATCAGTGTTGGACTGGCCCTGAGATGATAGCTCCTCTGTTGGTGTTGACTGTGAAGAATCAAGAGATGGTATACAATCCTAAAAGTGTAAGAAAACAACAACATCCAGAATCATTTTTTAATTCAAACATGGAATTCCATTAAAAAAGACAAAAAATTAATGCTCTAAATGCTCGTTTGATCTACCCTTTAAATTGTATCAAATTAGAGAGAGGGAACACAAATTTCAGAATAAGAGTCAGGAAAAAAGAAATAGCTCTGATAGAGAGTCAAAATAACCTTATTCCTTAGCAAAACTATAGCCAAAAAAAAAAAAAAAAAAAAAAAAAAAAAGAGCATATAAAACATACTGGTGAATAAATTCACTGTATTGGCATGCCAGTAATGTAATCCTATCAGAGAGTTTTAACAACAAAGCAGTTGTGTTTACCCACTAATCTGACCAAAATTGGTACAAGTTCTCAAGGTTTCATTTCTTCTCAGCCCTTCTCACAACGGTAGAAAAGAAATCAGGATTTCCCACCACACAAGAAGATGCTGGCTGCACAGTTTATGCCCTGTATACAGTAGACACTTACATATGTCATCATTTACACAGGAGATAATTATGATATCCAAAAGACTTCAAGAGTAAGTGAAAGGCTAAAAGTAGCACATTATTCCCCTACTATTAATTTCTAAGACATCAGATTGTAGGGTGGTCTCAGACCAAAGTAGGCCTTCAAGCTCATCCCTCTATACCTAAACACAAAATAGACCTGAACTAAACTTCATGAGTCAGGGAACAGTAAGAAAGAAATGTGAAATAAATAAGTAAAAAAAGAAGAGTTTTCTAAGATTTTCACCTGCAAGTTAAGCTAAATGTTAGATTTCTAACATAAGACTTTAAAATATTATTTTCATTTACCAAAATCAAATATTTAAACTTCCACTGTGAGTCACAAATTTTCAAAACAAATTGAGATTTAAAAAAAAACTGTGTTACAATTGTGCATTAGTTTAAAGATAATTTCATAGCACTAAAACTTACACTGACTGCTTCTCTCTGTAGGTTACAAAATGAACATTTTTCATCCATAGACCAGTCAGTCAGCTCTTCTGGTTCACAGTCTTTAAAAGAGGGAAAAAATTCATTAAATATACTAACTTTATTAAAACAAATAAAATTACCACTCTCCACAGCAATGGCTCACATAATAATTTTTAAAAAACTAACAGTAAGGGGAGAAGAACTAACTTTAAAATTAAACTCATGACATCTAGAAATAAACAGAGAAGGCTGTAAGGAGAGTAATCTGCACTATTATGGGACAAAATAGCAAGAACAATGAGCTGGTTATAAATTAACAATTTTCCAACAATAGGGTTTTAAATGTCATCTAACTTTCTGAAAGAGTCAACTTATCATTGTGCTTTAATTTTATTTTTGCTATGAAAGAAATCAGAACAAAGGGGGAGATATCTGGAGGAAATAAACTTTGCACACCATGAAAGACAACATAAAATAGAGAAATAGAAGAAAGCACCAGAAAAGCCCACAGATTTCAGAAAATGGAATGATGCCCAAGAAAACAAGTAAAAGTCTATAGCTCAAAGTCAGAACGGTTTTTTATTATCTTGTTTAAAGGCTTTGTTACAAGAATTAAGAGTAAAAATCAGGTAAACAAATAAGTGTATTATTTAATATAAAACATGAATTTTTTTTCCCAGAAGAATACTCCTTACATTCCAACTGTTGTAATATATTAGAGAATTTCTGGAAAACAAAAATGGTTCCTACTGAATTTTATGAAGGCATAATAACATTGTCATCCTAAATATGTTTGGCATAGACATGATTTTAAAACTTAACCCTTACAGCAGAAACTCTCCCCAATTGCTATTCCCAAATAAATTCATATGCAGAATCTCAAAAACAAAATCATTACCATCTAAGGCAGCTATACTGCAACTAATTTGAAAAACACTGGTCTATTACCGCAATTTTCATACTTTTGAAATATATAATGAAGTTGAATACTTGTCTCTGCTAAAATGCACAGAAAATAAAGTTTTTCATTTTTGGAATGATAATGAATAAATACTAGTTGGGATCAGTAGCTAGGACTCCCCCAAATCAACCCCGAAACATTGATCAGAAAAGATAGTATGTTGGAATATAAAGAATATAGTAACAACTCCCTTTAATTGCTGCAGTAGTACACAAATATATTACTAATATCTACATAAACTTAGAGCAGCGAATGGGAACTAAGACGCAGTGTAGGGTAATGGAAAGATAACTAGATTTGAAGTTTCTGAAAATGTGGGGTGGAATCCCACTTACTAGTTTAAGCTTTTCAAGCCACAAAGTTGTTTTAATTACCTCATATGTGAATAAGGATCACATCACCTAACTTATGGATAAAATGAAAAAATGTAAAAATACTTTATAAACTATGAAGCACCATACAAAAGCCAGTTATAAACAAGATAGAATTACCAGTCATTATTTTTTAATCCTATATCATTGTAGGTATATTTAATAAGGTCAGTTTACAGAAAGATTTTACTTAAATTTTCATTAAGAAAACTGGTCACTTTCTGTAAAATCTGACAAATCAAAAAGTTTCAACATTCTATATAATTAAAAACCCAGCTCCTATAGAACTCTAGCTATGTAGGCTTACGTAGGTTTCAAATTTTTACCCCCTCACTAGGACAGAATCACCATACAACGTAAGAGGAACTTGGGACCTAACACTCATGTGAAAACATTATTCCCCACTCACCGCCTGGAGTCCAGCTGAACCAGATCATCCATAAGCATGTAAAAGATTCTGGAGTTGTTTTGGAACTGCTGTGCCAAAAACATGATTCACATGCCAAGCATAACATAATTTTGATAGGTCAAGGAAATCTTACTGCCTTTTTTTTAAAAAAAAAAAAATCAGTGTCTCATTAATTTTTGGAAAACAGCTTGTAGGCTTCAGGAAGGGGTATTTTTAAAAAATAGCTATAAGGTTTCATAAAGTTTCAGTGATAAACATCCTGGCTCAAGGGCCAACAATTTTAGATTAAGACAATTGCCAGTTTTAAGATAGTATCAAGGCATGCTGAGATTGTCACTTATTTTAGATATTTTAGGAATTCGTCAAGAAAATGTAAATTATAACAAACGCTTACACAGTCAAATAAATGGCAATCAATAATCAATTGAATATAAAGACCATTAAATTTTTCTGAGTTCAAAATGTACAGCTTTACTTACAAATATTTAATCACTCTTTCTATATTAACTTTTTATTTTAAGCCAGACAAATGATGTTTGGTGGGATAAATTTTTCTATATGTGAAAACAGCTTTTGAAAAATCAACTCTAGGCCAGATTTTCACTCTCCCCAGGTTATCTTTCATGTCATTAAAAACTAAATAAATGCTGAAATAAAACATTCATTTTAATATCTCAAACAATGAATAAGATACTCATCTCTAAAAGATGTTATTTCTCTTTTTGAAACTGTAATGCATAAACTCAAAAAAGGTTAAATTATATATCTCATAGAAATAGCTTCATTAGTAAAAGGTGATGTCATAATGAAAACTAATAGTTAATGAATGACAAAGATCAACCTTTCCACCATGGGTATATACTCTTATAGTTAAAATCTGCCTTGAATCATTTTATCTAATCCAGATTTTGAAATAGGAGAACCCTAGTACTGAACTTTTTGTGGCTTTTCCACATACTCATGTAGCCTCAGTCAGGCAAGTTAATTTCTCTTGAGTTTTAGATTCTTTGTTTGAAAAAGAGAATAATCATTGCATGTTAAAGTTGTAGTAAAAATTAAAGCATGTGTAAAACACCTCAACAGATGTTATTTTTATTTTCTTCTAAATAACCTATTAATACATAATTTTTGAGTGTTTTAATGCTTTTTGGTCCCTTTATCTATAGGCTGTAAATTCAGTGTTTCCAAAGACAAAGTTCAGTGAAAAATGAAAAAGAAGAATACTGAGCTAGATTTTTCATGAAGATCATGAAACACTGGTTATAATTGTGTTGGTCTGAGGGAAAGATACTGATCAGCAGGCAATACAACTAAAAACTAATTTTTCATTATGAAATTACGTATTAATTATATTGAAAAGTACAAAGGAGAAAAGTTATTCATAATCCCATCATCCATAGACAATGATTAACATTTTGCTATAGATTCTTCTAGTTTATATTTTATGCCACTTAAAAAACTAGGATCAGCTGGTTCACTGGGGAAAAAAGTCAGTAAAATTAATAAACCTCCAGCCAAGTCTGGCTAGCCAATCAAGAAAAAAAGAGAAAACACAAAGTTTTAATATTGGAAATGAAAGACTGGCCATCACATTGATCCTATGGACATTATAAGGATAATAAATGAGTATTATGAACAACATCATGCTTACAAACTTGACAACTTTAAATAAAATGGACCAATTCCTCAGACGACACAAACTACCAAATCTCACACAAGGTAAGATAGATAACCTCAACAGCCCTATATCTATTAAAGAAATTAATAATTAAAAACCTTCTGAAACAGAAACCACCAACCCAGATGATTTCCATACAATCTGTCTCTAACAACAGCAGCAAGGGAAATATTTCTTCATTTACTCTATGAATCCATCATTGTCCAAATATCAAACTCTGTCTGAATAGATACATCACCCAAGAAGATACGTAGTGGGAACTAAGCATATGAAAAGATGCTGAATATCATGTCATTAGGAAACTGCAAATTAAGGCAATGAAATACCACTATATACCTGTTAGAATGGTTAAAATCCAAAACACTGACATCAAATATTGGTGAGGATGTGGAGCAATAGGAACTTTCATTCATTGTGGGTGGGAATGCAAAGTGGTACAGTTACCACTGAAGATACCCTTACAGTTTCTTACAAAACTAAACATAGTCTATCAATGTCGCTCCTAAATATTTATCCAAATGAGTTGAAACATTTTGTCCACAAAAAATTTGCCTGTGAGTGTTTACAGAAGCCTTATTCCTAATAGGCAAATCTTGACAGTGAGCAATATGTGTTTCAATAGGTGAATGAATAAGCAAACTGTGGGTACATCTATACAAGGCAGTATTATTCAGCAATAAATAGACATGAAAAGTAATAGAGGACCCTTAAATGCACACTTCTAAGTGAAAGAAGCAAATCTTCAGAAGCTACATACTGTATGATTCCAACTATATGACATTCTAAAAAAGACAAAACTTTAGAGACCATAAGAATCTGATTAGCGTTTGCCACAGGTTTGGGGAAGTGGGAGGTATGACTAGGTAGAGTTTAGGAGACGTTTTTTGGCAGCAATATGCACTGTGTCTGATACTATAATGATGGATTAACCGCACTGTGCATTAGGCAAAACCCATAAAACTGCACAACACACAAAGAGTGACCCTAATGTAAACTGTGGAATTTTGTTAATAATAATGTATCAATTGGTTCACAAAATGTGCTAATATACACGGACCTGAAGGCAGAGGAAAGAGAGTACATGGAAACTCTGTACTTTCTACTCAATTTTTTTCTGTAAATTTAAAATTGCTCTAAAATATTTTAGTTTAAAAAATTAAAATAATATTATACCTTTATGCTTATTTACCACAAATATTTCCCATACTCAAAGTAATTTTTGGTTAAGTATAGTCCATCAAAAAGATGCACTACAATTTATTTAGCCAAATCTTATTACTGAATATTTAGCCTGTTTCTCCAGTCTTTGTATTACAAGCATTATGATGACTATACTCAGGTAAGTCTTTACCTCAGATAAGTATGTATCAAATACCAGGTTGGTGGAAAGGTAATCGCAGTTTCTGCCTTTAGATTTATTTGCCATTTGCCATTACTTTTTTTTTTTTTGAGACGGAGTTCCACTCTGTCACCCAGGCTGGAGTGCAGTGGCACAACCTCGGCTCACTGCAACCTCCGCCCGCCTCCCAGGTTCAAACGATTCTCCTGCCTCAGCCTCCTGAGCAGCTGGGATTATAGGCATCCGCCATTACGCCTGGCTAATTTTTGTATTTTTAGTAGAGATGGGGTTTCACCATGTTGGCCAGGCTGGTCTCAAGCTCCTGACCTCAAGTGATCTGCCTGCCTCGGCCTCCCAAAATGCTGAGATTACAGGCGTGAGCCACTGCACCCAGCCATTTGCCATTACTTTTTATTGACATTACTTTCGAATGTTAAAAGTAATGGCAAAAATCACGATTACATTTGCACCAACTTAAACATACATATGTGATAAGGGCTAATATAATTTGTAACTAATAATAAAATAGCATTAAATTCTCTGGTTTTAATTATATAATATAAATAATCAACAATTCATATTAGAAAACTATCAACTTCTCAGTAAATACTAGGCCATGAGTTCCTAGTAAGAAGAGATTTTACTTACGCACCTTTTATTCCTTACTGCTAATCACAGCATCTAACACAAAATAAGCATTGAAAATATTTCATCAAACAAATGTTATTAAAAAGTAGTTTTGTTGTCTCCATAGTGTTAACAGGTAGAAAAAATGATATTAAGCCAAGCATATTAAATTTCAGTGTTACAAGTCAGGAGTCGGCAAACCTTTTCTATAAACAGCCAAATAGTAAATATTTTAGGTTTTGCAAGCCATACGGTCTCTTCACAACTACTTAATTCCATCATTATAGTATAAAAGCAGCCATAGTCACAGAATGAGTGAGACTACGTACAATAAAACTTCATTAATTGAAAAATTAAACTTGAACTTCATATAATTTTCATGAAATATTAACTTTTTTTAACCATGTAAGAACCACTTTTAGTTCATAAGCCATTCAAAAACAATCAACAAGCTGGATTTAGCCCACATGCTGTAACTTGCAAATCTCTGATACAAATAATGCCTTTGGTATGTTGCCACACCTACAGAAAAAACAGTAAGCATTTATCAGTTTCCACAGCCATAATGCATTGAGGTTCATGCGACATACGTTCTATTCATATTTTTGTAAATAAACATAGCCAAGTATATAAAATCAGATGACCCCTTCCCCCAATCAGATGAAAGAAACTGGCCTACCAGTAAGACATAAAAGATTAAGGCAGGAAACGAGTAATTTTTGCTTAAAAAGTCCTATGATGGCAGAAGTGCAGTTAGGGTAGATGGAGGAGCAAGACAGGCATAGAGTACTGGGAATTTTTCTAAAAGTACACAAATGTGTGAAGTTTGTGACTTCCTTGGAGACCTCACTCCAAAAAGAGAATAGTTATGCTTTCTTCATAAGGACAGTCACAAGACAGACTAAAGGAGATTTTGTTTCTAACAAATTAAAAATAAGCAGCACTCAAAAGTTTCTTTCAAAACCACTCAATCTGGAGGCGGTTGTGAATCAAATTCAAAAATTAAAATGTAAACCTCTCAAAACAAGAGCATGTAAGGTAAGAAGTCTTTACCTTTAAAACGCTGTGCCAAAGTTGATTTTTAAGGTAGTAGGATGAACTTTAGAATATATTTTTCAAGAGAAAAGAGTAGGTTTGCAAACTAAAAGTGTATTTAACTTAAATGTATATAATATGTATTTAATTTTATAACTAAAAAGAACTTAGGATAATATACAAGAATATACAAGAATTATATTATCTTGAAGGATGGCTGAAGAAACATCAAGCATGGGTTAAATTCTTGATTCTTTAGATTTTTCCTTTGTTCATTCGTAAACTCAGCAGAAAAACTGGTTAAACTAAAATTAGCATTGTTTAAATATTTCAGACAAAAATATTTAATTCAGTGCAAAACTACGTTAAAATAAGAAATGATTAAAATTAAGAGATTTCAGAAAAAAAGCTCTCTTAAGCCAAAAGAATAATAAAACACTGGAATGGGTACATTTTGGAGTCTCTACCCTTAAAGTCATGTTGTGCATGGCTATCGTTCCATCTGACTGATAATATTTTGTTGGGATATCTTTCATATGTACTTTCAGCTTTGTGATTCAAAACTGAATTACCCTGCTCAACATTAATAAAGATGAGCAGTAAACTTCTAACTACTCCCACCATCACCACTATCACTTCCTTAACTTAAAACATGTATTTACACAAAAAAGAGAAGGATCCTTAGTGATACTTTGTGTCTCAGTAGAATGGAAAGTACCATAGTATGGTGGAAGGTAACGACAGCACATAAAACTGACCAGATACAAGATCCAGAAATTGCTCATTCAAAAAACAAAGCAGAAAATCTACACCAACACTACTCATTTTGTAAATGAATTGTACTCCAAAATTTCAGATATATCTACAAAAATGTTCTCCCCTTGTGCTCTACATTTCCAAACAAGCTATAAAACAGCTAACCTGTTTATGTGGTATTGCAATTACATCACAGATCAAAAAGCTTCCAAGAGTATCTGAGCTGCAGCCTTTGGAAGAGGTGGCTATAATAAATAACGAACAGTATAATGTAAAATATAAAACTCTGAATACACAAGGTAGTATTTCCTGGAGTGGCAATCTGAGTTCCAGGCTGCCTGTATCATGAGCAATAGAACATAACAGCTGCAAACCTGTAACCTACATTGCCCAACAGCAGCCAGGAGCCCGAGGGCTTCAATGGGCAATAAAGACACTTTTGAGCACTGACTAGTTGCTACGAATACAAGGTTTAATGCCTTGTCTTCAAGGTTTGAGAACCTCAAAGGCCTTAAAGCTGTTGCAATACATTTAAGATAATCCACAAATTCTTTGAAAACCTCATGGGAAAGACTGAAAACATGCTATGTTCCTATATTCTTGGAAGATCTCATTCCCATTCCAAGGACAGTTTAAGAAAACACAGGTTATATGTGAAAGAAAGTGTTTACACATATGAGAACCCAAATAAAATTATATTTCCTTTATGGTTCTGTAAATTAAAATATCGGATAAAGTTCATCTGATATTCCACACTAGCATTACACATATAATCGAAATCACTGAAAAAACTAATTGTTGGTAAAAATAGGTAACGATCTTAGTTTAGTCAGCCATAGACCTCCCTTTCCCATACTGGTAAGAGTTTCAGTAAGAAAAATGCAAGGTGTGCTTTTTAAGAGTTTCATAATTTTCACATTTTAAAAATTATATAATACATTTTTGATTTTGGAAAAAGCCACATATATAAAAGGAAACCAAAACTATGCATAATCCATACTTCAAATATAACCACGACAAACATGTTGGTGTCTTTTCTTTCTAGTCCATTTGCAATGAAAACATACATACTTTCTTTTTCAGTTTTTGTTTTGTTTACAAAAATAGAATGAGTCAATATACATTATATATATACTGCACTTGCTTTTCTTGAGTCTAACAATCCTTCCACGTCATTAATAAACTCAACAAAACTGTTAATACCTGCATATATCCCAATTATAAATATAAAATATTAAATAGCCTCTTTTTAAATACGTAATAGGAAAAAAAAAACTGGAAACAACTTTAAATGAACTATAATGAGCAGCCTTATATAGAATACATCTTTTGCGTACTTATCTGATTATTTTCTTGTGATACCTAAAAATACAGTGTAATTATGATTTTTTTTAAGCTTTGAATATTTATTGATAAAACTTTTTCAGAATGGGTGTACTAGTAATACACAGGAGCTCAAAATTGCATATACACAAAAAATCCTTTTTCCCAACCATATTTGAAAAGCATTAGATTTTATTATTAAAAATAAATTACTTTCAATCTGATAGTAAACTTGCTCTTTGGCCTAAATTGTATAAAATATGATGATAATTATACAAAAAAATTTACAAGCAGGATGTAACACTTTGGAAACACAATCTAATCCTAAAATAATAAATTGTACTTAATATTTAAAATTTATATTAAGAAATTAAGAAAATCTTGTAAGTTACTGCTTAGTAATATCCCTTGGATATGATAGTTGGAAAGAAAATCAAAGCAGGTCATGCCTAGTAAGAAATGTATTCACGTTAAGTTAAACAAATTTTTAATTGATTAAATATTAGCATCATTACTACAATATCACTACCAAGGACACTTCTCCTTTGGACAACAGCAACAAAGGCTCTACTTATTTTTGAAAACTATGCCAGTGAAGAGCCAAGTTTATAGGTTAGAAATACGTTGATCTTACAGGTTTAAGAGACTAGAAAAAATTAATCTCCTGACTTCTACTCAATATTTTCTTTTCTTTTTTTTTTTTTGAGACGGAGTCTCACTCTGTCACCCAGGCTGGAATGCAGTGGCCGGATCTCAGCCCACTGCTAGCTCCGCCTCCCGGGTTTACACCATTCTCCTGCCTCAGCCTCCCGAGTAGCTGGGACTACAGGCGCCCACCACCACGCCCAGCTAGTTTTTTTGTATTTTTTTTTAGTAGAGACGGGGTTTCCCCGTGTTAGCCAGGATGGTCTCCATCTCCTGACCTGGTGATCCGCCTGTCTCGGCCTCCCAAAGTGCTAGGATTACAGGCTTGAGCCACCACGCCCGGCCCTACTCAATATTTTCTATAAATTCCTCATTTAAAAAATGTTTTACAACTCTAGCTCTTCAGATATTAGAAAGAGATGTCCTAACAAAAACAAATAAAAGGAAGTCAATGTATATTAGTTCACTTAGCCATTGTTTCTTCCTTCCCAATATTCACAAGTGTTTCACTAAGAAAAATATTAAAAGAACAAACAAAAGTGAAAATTTGGGTGATAGCTTTTTAGAAAGCAATTATTCAATTGAACATTTACTTAAATTGAATCAAATAATTCAATTAAAGTTTAATAATTTGATTAAGCAATTACCTAACTCAATTAATTTAATTAACTTTTTAAAAAATCTTATTTAAGCATAAGTTAGGGCATGGAATTTATAAAACAACAAAAATTACATCACTGACCCCCAAACAAGCTTTATTTTCTATTTCGATTTAGTATACAAAATTTTTAAAAAATATGATATGTAATAAAAAATCTGGATTACTTTATTAATTTTAAAATATTTTCTAATTAAATAGGATCATAAATTCATGTTTAATATAAAGTTAGTATAGAACAACAATTTTTCATTTTTAAAGTAGAATAGGAAATGACAATTTTTAAATAAAATTTCAAAAATTACCTTCAAATAAACTGAGGTCTCTTCGTAGCCGTGGTCCATAAAGCCCTTCTAAAATACTCTCAAAACCTGTGTTTTTAAAGAGAGAAAAGCATATTAACTACTAGAAAAGTTATGTTTTACAATTTAAAGTCATAAACTCTGTATCAATCAGCAAATTAATTTAACATATCAGAAGTATTTTTCCTCTAGCTGCATTAAGCTGAACTAGGCAATATACAATATAACAGTCACACAATAACTACCAGAAATTACATGACTGTAAAGAAATTAAAATATCAAAATGCAAATATTCACTACTAAAACAACTAAACAACTTTATCATTTAGAAATATTCCTGGGTAAAATATCATGGGCAGATTTTGTATGTAATAATCTTGTAGAGAGGGGAAGAATAATTAGAAGGCCATGTATTATAATTGTTTACATTTGTGTTAAAAAAGTAAATACAAAAAAATAGCATCTTTAACATCAATTACAAGAATGAGTATATGAGTGTCAATAGGGAGAAATCTTTCTGTTAAATATATGATGTACACAATTTAAACCCACTTGTAAAAATGAAAACACAACAATTTGGTCATTGCTATAGATTGCCCTAAATTTTAGGTAAAAAAAATTACTGAAAATCTTGTCAAGTTAACAAAACCCTAGTTTATTAATTTCTCAAAAATACACTTTCTGGACATACTAGTTTTAAGATTTTACAATTTTTGACTTTGAAGTAACATATTTAATTTTAAGCAACAATCAACTACAGACATCCAAAGAAAAAAAAATACAATCCTGATGGCAAAATAATTGAGAAGCTAAGAAAAGGAACTAATGTAAGCCATGTGTGGATTTGGGAGGAAAAAACTAAACACAGCATGACAGACCCTATAAATCAAAGAAAAAGTAGATTTTCTCAGTGGTATTCCTAAATTATAAAACATTATTAATACTTCTACAGAAAATTTTATAAGTTATAAGATGCTTTTGAAAAACATTAACATCTCCAAAATCAAGAGTCATCTTAAAATCTACTGTCATAGTAAAAAACTAGCTACAGGTTTTCATTTAATAAAACATGAACTACTGATGCATCCTACAACTAATAATGTCTCAGATTTCACAAAGTAAGGTAGCTATCATGATACTTGGTAAATATGTAATGAAATAAAATCTTTTGTGAAATGACAGTACTAGTTCCCATGAGCAGAAATTTCCTGGTAAAAAAGTGAATGAACTACCTACTGCCTGAGCAAGCTATCACACTGGGTAGAGACTCAGACAGATTAAGCCCAAATCCTTCTATAGAAGGGTTATTCTATTTTATAGTAGAAGATACTCTATTTTTCTGTCATCGACTTGCTTCAAAAGTATTACTGCACTTGTGAGCATCTGTTGCTGATAACACAGTTCCTAAGACTGATCAAAAGTGTATTCGTTGGTCTCATTATAGTCTTCATGCCACTAACTCTCTTCTGCATTTTATGTCTCTTTGGCTTTCTTTACTGCATTTTAGTTAATTTCTTCTACTATAAATTCCACTTCATGAAATTCTTATGGTTCAAACTGCTGACAAATACATCTTTTTGTTTAAAAAAAGTCAACTTTATTGAGGTATAATTTTCATATAATACAAGGTATCCATTTTAAAAATAAAGTTCAGTAACTTTTGAAAATCCATACTTTCATTTTGCCAAGAACACAACCAAGACAGAAATTATTTCCATCAACTCAAATGGTACCCTTGTGACCTTCTGAGTAATTACCTGGAACATCCCAAACCCCTTTCCAAAGCATCTTTTCTCCTGTAATGGCTTTACTTGGTTTTGGTAAGAGTAATGCCGGCCTCATAAAGAAAACTGGGAAATGATCCAACCTTCACCATTTTTTGAGTTTGTGTACTGTAATATTTATTAATTATTAATCAGACTTGGAGCTCTCTTTGTGGTGAAATTTTAATCATAAGCCCAGTTTTTAAAACTAAAAAAACTATTCAGGCTATCAATTTATTATTAATTCAGTTTTGGTAATTTGTATAAATTACAGCACTTATTGGCAAAAAGTTGCTCAAAAAATTCTTTTAATACCTTTTTAACATCTGAAGAATCTGTAGTCATGTCCCTCTTTCATTCCTGATACCAGTTTAGGTATCTTCTCTCCTTTTTCACTGATTACTTGACTAAAAATTGAGTAATTTTACTGATCTTTTTACAAAAGATCAACTTTTGACTTCAATTATTTTCTTTCTTGATCACTCATTTTCTATGTTTTTCATTTCTGCCCTTTCCTCTTTATATCCTTCTTTCTAATTATTTTTTATTGTCACCAAACTTATTTTTCTAAGTTTTTAAGGTGGAAGCCTAGATCATTGATTTGAGACCTTTGTTCTTTTCCAATAAAATCATTTAAAGCTATAAATTCCCCTCTATTCACTACATTAGCTCTATCCCATAAACTGTGATATACTGTCTCTTTATTTTCATTTAGCTCAAATCGTTTATAATTTCCCTTGTGATGCCTTATTTTACCCATAGGATATAAATGTGTTGCTTAATTTCAAATATTTAGGTATTGTTCAGAAATCTTTCTCTTTGCTGAATTCTTTTTTTTGTTTTTTGAGACAGAATCTCGTTCCGTCACCCAGGCTGGAGTGCAGTGGCGCGATCTCGGCTCACTGCAACGTCCACCTCCTGGGTACGTGCGAATTCTCCTGCCTCAGCCTCCTGAGTAGCCGGGATTAAAGGCACATGCCATCACGCCCAGCTGTTTTTATATTTTTAGTATGTATGTATGTATGTATGTATGTATGTTGGCCAGGCTGGTCTCAAACTCCTGACCTCAGGTGATCCACCCATCTCAGCCTCCCAAAGTGCTTGGATTAGACATGAGCCACTGGGCTTAGCCTGTTATTGAAATGTACAAGATTCTTTGAGGTTGTAAAACATGTAAGATTACATGTAAAAATGACTGTAACATTACAGTCATTCCAAATTTCCTGAAACTGAATTTATGGATAGCATATGATCTACACTGGTGAATATTCTATGTAACACAGAAAAGAATGTGTCTGTACTTATTGGGAAGAATGTACTATAAATGTTAATTAGGATTTAGCTGATTGATAATGTTCTTTGGGTCTTTTATCTCTCATGATTTTCTGGCCTTTCTCCTTTTCTGCCAATTTTCCTTCATGTATTTTGATACTCTGTTATTGGGTATATTTATATTGCATATTTTTATGTCCCCTCTGTGAATTGGCATCATCATTATAAAATGCTCCTCCTTGTCCTTGTTCTGAATTCTATTGTGTCTACTGTTATATCAGCTACACCAGCTTTCTTACGATTAGCAGCATTTTCATTACGTATTTTTTTTCCAATTCTTTAACTTTTAACCTATGTCTTTATATTCAAATTGAGTTTTTTGTGGACAACAGAGTTGAATCTTGCATTTTTATCCAGTCTGAAAATATCTGTTTTTTGAGGACAGTGTTTAGACCATTAAAATTGAATGTATTAAAATCGTTGGGTTTATATCTACCATCTTATTTGCTATTTATTTCCTCTGTTATATATCCCTCCCTATTCTCCACTCTACAACATTATTTTAAGTTAAATGAGAAGTTTGAGGTATTCCATTTTGTTGCCACCATAAACTTAATAGCTATACCTCTTCTAGATTTTTTAGGGCTTGCCCTAAGGTTTACAAAATTCACTTTGGCTTTTCAACATCTACTTTAAAACATTATAGTACTACTTAGTATGTAAGAATCAATATGTAAGAATCAGTATGCAAGAATAAAATCTCATTATATATAACTTACTTAAAAACATTTTAAATACATTAAAACATTAGAAAGTCTTTTAAATTTACTCACAATGTCACTTTTTGTGTGTGTTTGTAAACCTATACTTAAAGATCTTCTACTAGCTACCGTTTTTCTTAAAAGACAAAATCATTTGTCTCAATTTTTAAAAAAATGTTGTTTTGGGTATAAAGTTGTAGGATGACAGTTTTTTTTGTTTGTTTGTTTTGTTTTTTGTTGTTGTTGTTGTTTTGTTTTTTTTTGTTTGGCACACTGAAGATGTGCTTTAAGTGTCCAGTGGTTTGCATAGTTGCTGGCAAGTTTACAATCTTTCTTTCCCCTGTTCCTCTGTACATCATAATGTGCCTTTTTCTCTGACTGCTTTTAAGATTTTCTTTTCATCACTGATTTTCAGCAGTTCGATGATTATGTGTCTTGGCATGGTTTTCCTGGTTGAGCTCACTAACTCTGCAGAATTATTTTGATTATTTATTGAGTTCACTAAATCTGCAGAATTATTTTGATTTCTATGGCAGATTAGTTTCTATTTTCTAGACTTTCATGAGAATCGAATCTTACAGAACAGACTCTCTTTTGTGGGGGCTGGTCTTTTTCACTCAATAGAATAATTTTGAGCTTTATTTGTTGCTGGTTATCACTAGTTTATTTCTCAGTATATTCCATTATGTCAGATATACTACAATTTTTAATCTATTCAGAAGTTGGTGGATATATGTTTTCATTTTTCTTGTGCAAATAATTAACAGTGCAATTGTAGGGTTATATAGTAGGATTATGTTTAGTTTTTTAAGAAACTAAACTGTTTTCAAAATTATTGTATCATTTTACATTCCTGCCATCTGCCATCCATGTATGAAAGTTACCATGGCTGATTCACATCCCAATCACCACTTGGTTAGCTGTGTTTTTCTTTTGCTTTCTATAAATAAGTAAATAAATAAATAAATAAATGGAGTGATTTGTAGAAAACATTCTAATATCCTCATGTCTCCACGTGGTTTTAATATGTATTTCCCTATTGACCATCTTTTCACAGGCTTACTTCAGATACCTCCGTTCAAATCATTTGCAAAATTTTTAATTGGGTTGTCAGACATTTTATCATAGCATTATAAGAGCCTTTCCTATTTTGTTTTTAACTATATTCTGGATACAATTCCTTTGTCTAATAATATATGTTGTGAATATTTCTCCTAGTCTATCATTTGCATTTTTGTTTTCTTAATGGCGTTTCCCAAAGAACAAAAGTTGTTAATTTTGATAATTTACCCAGTTTTTCTTTTTTTTTCTTTTTTCTTTTATTTTTATTATTATTTTTTTAATATTTTTTATTATTATTATACTTTAAGTTCTAGGGTACATGTGCATAACGTGCAGGTTTGTTACATATGTATACTTGTGCCATGTTAGTGTGCTGCACCCATCAACTCGTCAGCACCCATCAACTCGTCATTTACATCAGGTATAACTCCCAATGCAATCCCTCCCCCCTCCCCCCTCCCCATGATAGGCCCCGGTGTGTGATGTTCCCCTTCCTGAGTCCAAGTGATCTCATTGTTCAGTTCCCACCTATGAGTGAGAACATGCGGTGTTTGGTTTTCTGTTCTTGTGCTAGTTTGCTAAGAATGATGGTTTCCAGCTGCATCCATGTCCCTACAAAGGACACAAACTCAACCTTTTTTATGGCTGCATAGTATTTTCTTTACAGTGTTTTTTTCTGCTCTAACGATCATTTTCTTTACCCCAAGGATGCAAAGGCTTTCTCCTAAAAGTTATCGAGATTTAAATTTTACATTTAGGTCTGTGGCCCATTTTGATTACATTTTGTGGATGGTGTGAGAGGACTGATTTTTTTTTTTGTTTCTGTGCTGGTATCTATTTGATGCACAAACCATTTGTTTCTACCCTAAATCCTCCATTTCCCTCTTATTATGTTCATGTTATCTTTTTAGTCCTTGAACATAACTTAGCAAACCTTAATAGCAGTTTTAATATACTTCTTTGCAATTTCTATCATCTATTATTTCTGGTTCTATTTCTACTGATGGTATTTCCCCCAATTATGTATTGCATTTTTCTGCTTTTTTGCATATCTAGTACTTTTGCCTGAATGCCAGACATTGTGAATTTTATATTGTGAGTGCAGGGTTCCCCATTTTTAAAGGGAGTCAGACCATGTTTACTCAGGAAGGTAAGTTACTTAAAGTTCATTTTGAGGTTTTTAAGGAAGGTTTTTAAAGGGCTGGGCACAGTGGCTCACGCCTATAATACCAAGACCTTGAGAGGCTGAGGTTAAGAAGATTGCTTGAGACCAAGAGTTTGAGACCAGCATGGCCAACAAAGCAAGACCCCTTCTCTACAAAAACATCTAAAAACTTAGCCCAGAGTGGTGGCACACACCTATAGTCTCAGCCAATTGGGTGGCTGAAGTGGAGGAAAGCTTGAGCCAGGAGTTGGGAGTCTGAAGTGAGCTATGATCACATCACTGCACACTAGTCTGGACAATAGAGCGAGACCTTGTCTCAAAAAGAAAAAAACCCAAAAGTTTAGCTTTCTTGGCTTCGATGACTGCTTTCACTTTGGGTGGTGGGAACTTGAATAATGATTGCCAGTCCTGTATAAGTTCTGAAAATTGTTTGCATTATATGTCCCAGAAACTGCTTTCCCAAAGGTGTTATTTGTCAGGTTTTATAGATGTCACCCTACACACACTAACTGGTTTTCAGCCAGATTCAAGGGCACCACTGCATGCTGATTTCTTTTTTTTTTTAATTTTTTTATTTTTTATTTTTGTATTGTTCTTTTTAGTGACATATGTTCATGTAGAATACACTTAATGTAAAGAAGTATAAAAAAGAAAGTAAATGCCCAGGATGTATCACCACCCATGGAACATTCCTGTTAATGTCTTGGAGCCATTCTTCTGGGCTGATTTCTTGAGCTCTTTCTCTCTGCAGCTCTCTCCGTTCTGGTACAATGACCTCATAAATTCCAGCCACTCACAATACACTAAAGGCAGATCTCTGCCTTCTTAAGTCAGCAAGCCCACTGGGCTCTTTTTAGGCCAACCCTGTCTGTGCTATAATCTGCAAATTACCTACAAGCAAAAAAGCTGGCATGATCATATGGCCTAAATCATTAGTTTCCTTATTCTCAGGGACCAGTTTTGTGCTCCCTGTTTTCCACTGTCTGTGCATATGTGGTCCAGTTTCCCAGCTGTCTACAGGAGAAGGTAAGTCCAAACTCTGTTACTCCCTCATGCACAGAGGTAGACGTTCATCCTCTGACTTGTTAATTTCAACAATTTATACAAGCTTTATTCTGTTTTTTCAAAACTTAAAAACTTTTTAATAGCTCTCCATACCTTGCAGTTATCTAGGTCTATAATTTATTTCTTTAAATATGAAATATTTTAAAAATCAGTATTAAAAATTAAATTGGTATCCAATCATTTCAATACTTTTTCTTGAGTGAGTCTGTTTCTGCAGTCTGATGCCTCTTGCTCATCTTGCCTTGTTTCTTCATGCAATTAATTCAGTACTTACTGGCTTTTGCCCTCAAAAGATCAAATTTTCTAAGGCCTAGAATGGAAGTGCTCTCCCCCAGAGAGTTCTAGCACCCAGTACCCTTGAGCAAACTAAGATACATGGCAAGGGGGAAACAGGCTGGCTGCAGATGGAATTAAGGTTCTTTATCAGCTGACCTTAAAATAAGATTATCCTGGTGGATTCAACATAATCACAAGGGTCCTTATATGGGGAAGGAGGAGGCAGAGTCGTCAGAAAAAGAGAGATGAACTTGTGAAAGAATCAACCAGCACTGCTGGCTTTGGAAATAAAAGAAGACTTCATGCCATGGAATGCTAGCAGCCTGCAAAAGTTGGGAAATGCAAGAAAATTGATTCTGACCTGGACCTTTCCATAAAGGAACATGTCCCTGCCTACAGTTTGATACTAGCCCAGTGAGACCCATTTCAGACCTCTGACCTCCAGAACTGTAAGATACTAAATTTGTCATGTGCCACTAAACTTGTGGTATTCATTACAACACTAATAGGAAACTCATCCCTGCTTCAAACTAATTTCATGACTTGAAGTTCCTTGATTGACTCAGGGTACAGATCTACTAGAGGGCTGGTCTGTGGCAAGTTCAATATTTGATATTTTCTACCTTTACTTTTCTTTTCCTGCTCTGATCATCACCAAGGCAAGCTTTTGGGACTGGGGAAAGGCAAGATGATTTACATCTACTTGCGTTTATCCTAAAGCATAATTCTTTGATGTCACAGCTTAATGTAAAGACGATCTCCCATAGAACTATTTGGACAGGCTATGGCCCTAGAATTGTGATCCTCTTGTTTAAACAGCCATGAAAACACAAATATGTGGTACTAACAAAGACTTCAAGCTTCAGCAGCTTTTTACCTCTCATTTTCTACTTACCTCTAAAATTAGCTTGCGTATTCTCAACTGTCTTTTTAATTCTTAGCCATTTGAAACTTTTTAAAAATCCAGCACTTTTCATTTTTAGAAGAAAGATTGATTCAGAGCATGAGTTCTCAACCCCCAGGGCCATGGACCAGTACCAGTCTGTGGCCTGTTAGGAAAGGGACTACACAGCAGGAGGTGAGCAGCGGGCAAGCAAGCATTACCTCCTGAGCTGTGCCTCCTGTTAGATCAGATTCTCACAGGAATACGAGCCCTATTGTCAACTGCACTTGTGAAGTATTCTGGATTGTGTACTCCTTATGAGAATCTAATGCCTAATGATCTCAGGTGGAACAGTTTCATCCCAAAACCATGCCCCTGTCCATGGAAAACCTGTCTTTCGTGAAACTGGTCCCTGCTGCCAAAAAGGTTAGGGACCACTGATTTACATAACTTAACCCTTCCAAAGACCAAAATTCATAGTTCTTTAAGATTGATCATACTATAGAGTTCATTTGTATAAGTACATAGTTACCCATTTCCCTACTGAAAGCTATATAACTTTTTTGTTGTTATTGTTATTACAAACATTGCTGCATTGGAACCTTCCATAAATGGCTTATCCTGTCCGACTGGTAGTTTCTACTGAGTAGAAATCTTTAAGTAGGATTACTTGACCCTAGAGTATGAATATTTTAAACTTTACTACAATAAATATTGCATTGTATGGCTGAATCATCTTAACAATCTTACCAACAATATTTGAGTTCCTATTGTCCCCAAATGGTCACCAAAAGTTATCATCAGACTTCATATTTGTCCAACTCATGAATACAAAATTATTCCCATTTTAATTTGCAGTTCTCTGATTATTGAGTTTCAGTATATTTTAAATATTCTACTTTCAGATATCCTTTAGCCAGACATGGTGGCTCACGACTGTAACCCCAGTACTTTGGGAAGCTGAGGTGGGCAGAGTGCTTGAGTCCGGGAAACATGGCGAAATCTCATCTCTCTCTATATATATTAAAAAAAAATTAGCTTGGAGTGGTGGCATGCACCTGTAGTCCCAGCCACTCAGGAGGCTGAAGTGCAAGGATCACCTGAGCCCAGGAGGCTGAGGCTGCAGTGAGCTAAGCCATGATCACGCTCCTGCACTCTAGCCTGGATGACAGGCTAGAGTCATCCAGGATTTTCTTATTACTTTTATTTTAGGTTCAGGGGTACATGTGCAAGTTTGTTATATAGGCAAACTGATGTCACAGGGGTTTGGTGTAGACTATTTCATCACATGGGTAATAAGTCTAATACCTAATAGTTATTTTTTCTGATCCTCTTGCTCCTTACACCCTCCATCCTCAAGCAGGTCCCAGTGTCTGTTGCTCCCCTCTTTGAATCCATGTGTTCTCATCATTTATATGGTAGAATATGTGGTATTTGATTTTCTGTTCCTGTGTTAGTTTGCTAAGGATGATGGCCTCCAGCTCCATTTACGTCCCTGCAAAGGACATGAGCTTGTTCTTTTTCATGGCTGCACAGCATTCCATGGGGTATGTGTGTGTATATGCATATATGTGTATATATGTATATATACATATGTATATACATATATGTGTATATCAGTATGTATATATACATATATGTGTATATATATGTGTGTGTGTGTATATACGTATACACACACACACCCCAAATTTTCTTTATCCAATCTATCAGTGATGGGCATTTAGGTTGATTCCATGTCTTTACTATTGTGAATAGTGCAGCAATGAACATATGCGTGCATGTGTCTTTTACAATACAACAGTTCATATTCGTTTGGGCATATACCCAGTAATGGGATTGCTGGTTTGAATGTTAGTTCTGCTTTCAGCTCTTTGAGGAACTGCCCATAATGCTTTCCACAATGGTTGAACTAATTTATCCTCCCACCAAGTGTGTAAGTGTTCTGTTTTCTCCACAACCTTGCCAGCATGGTATATTTTTACTTTTTAGTAACAGCCATTCTGACTGGTGTGAGATATTATCTCACTGTGGTTTGATTTGTATTTCTCCAATAATCAGTGATATTGAGCTTGTTTTCATATACTTGTTGGCTGCATGCACACATTCTTTTGAAAAGTGTCTGTTCATGTCCTTTGCCCACTTTTTAATGGAATTTTTTTTTCTTGTAAATTTAAGTTCCTTATAGATGCTGGAAATTAAACCTTTGTCAGATGCATAGTTTGCAAATATTTTCTCCCATTCTGCAGGTTGTCTCTTTACTCTGTTGATAGTTTCTTTTGCTGTGCAGAAGCTCTTTAATTAGTTCCCATTTGCCAATTTTTGCTTTCACTGCAATTGCTTTTGGCATCTTTGTCATGAAATCTTTGCCCTGCCAGTGTCCTAAATGGTACTGCCTAGGTTGTCTTCAAGGCTTTTTATAGTTTTGGGTTTTACATTTAAGTCTTTAATTCATCTTGAGTTAATTTTTGTATAAAGTATAAGGTGGGGGTCTAGTTTCAATTTTCTGCACATGGCTAGCCAGTTATCCCAGTACCATTTATTGAAAAGGAAGTCCTTTCCCCATTACTTGTTTTTGTTGAAGATAAGACAGTTGTAGGTATATGGCCTTATTTCTGTGCTCTCTATTCCATCCAATTGGTCTATATGTCTAGTTCTGTATCAGTACCATGTTGTCTTGGTTACTGTAGACCTGTCGTATAGTTTGAAGTCAGGTAATGTGATGCCTCTAGCTTTGTTCTTTTTGCTTAGGATTGCCTTGGCTATTCAGGCTCTTTTTCGGTTCAATACAAATTTACAAATAGTAGTTTCTAGTTCTGTGAGGAATGTTATTGACAGTTTGATAGAAATAGCAGTGAATCTGTAAATTGCTTTGGGGAAAATGGTCATTTTAATGATATTGATTCTTCCTATTCATGAGCAAGGAAGGTTTTCCCTTTTGTTTGTGTCATCTCTGACTTATCTGAGTAGTGTTTTGTAATTCTCACTGTAGAGATGTTTCATCTCCCTGGTTAGCTGTATTCCTAGGTATTTTATTCTTTTTGTGGCAACTGTGAATGAGACTGAGTTCCTGATTTGGCTCTCGGCTCGCTGTTGTTGGTGTACAGGAATGAGAGTAATATTTGTATATTGCTTTTGTATCCTGAAATTTTGTCGAAGTTGTTTATCTGCTGCAGGAGCTTTTGGGCTGAGACTATTGGGTTTTCTAGATATAGAATCATGTCGTCTATAGACAGGTATAGTTTGACTTCCTCTTTTCATATTTGGATGTGCTTTATTTCTGTCTCTTGTCTGACTACTCTGGCCAGCACTTCCAACATTATGTTGAACAGAAGTGGTGAGAGAGGATATTCTTGTCATGTGTCAGTTTTCAAGGGTAATGCTTCCAGCTTTTGCTCATTCAGTATGATGTTGGCTGTGGGTTTGTCATATGTGGCTCTTATTATTTTGAGGTGTGTTCCTTCAATACCTAGTTTATTGAGAATTTTTAACACAAAGGGAAACTGAATCAATAAATCGAAACCCTTTTCTGTATCTGCTGAGATAATCACGTGGTTTTTGTCTTTAGTTCTGTTTGTATGATGAATCAAATTTATGGACTTGCATACATTGAACCGATCTTGCATCCCAGGGATAAAGCCTACCTGATAGTGGTGTATTAGCTTTTTGATGTGCCGCTGGATTCAGTCTCCAAGTATTTTGTTGAGGATTTTTGCATCTATGTTCATCAAGGATATCATCTTGGAGTTCTCTTATTGTTGTGTCTCTGCCAAGTTTTGGTATCAGGATGATGCTGGCCTCATACAATGAGTTGGGGAGGAGATACTCTTCCTATATTTTTTGGAAGTTTCAGTAGCAATGGTACCAGCTCTTGTTTGTGTATCTGGTAGAATTCGGCTGTGATACTATCTGGTCCTGAGCTTTTTTAGATTGGTAGGGTATTCTACTGATTCAATTTAGGAGCTCATTATTGGTCTCTTCAGGGAATCTATTTCTTCCTGGTTCAGTTGTGGGGGGTGGAGTGAGGTTGGGGAGGTTTACACGGGTGATATCCTGAAATATGTTTTCCAGGTTGTTTTCTATTTCCCTGTCCCTTCCAGGGATGCCAGTGATTTGTAGGTTTGGCCTCTTTACATAATCCCATATTTGTTGGAGACTTTGTTCATTCCTTTTCGTTCTATTTTCTTTGTCTGACTGTCTTATTTCAGAAAGCCAGTCTTCAAGTTCCGAGATCACTTCCTCAGCTTGGTCTATTCTGCTGTTACTACTTATGACTGCATTGTGGTATTCTTGTAGTGTGTTTTTCTGCTCTATCAGATCAGTTAGGTGTGTTGCTTGTTTGTTTATTTATACTGGCTATTTTGTCTTTCAGCTCCTATATCATTTTATTGTGATTTTTACTTCCTGTTGATTGGGTTTTGCTGTTCTCCCGAATCTCAATGATTTTTTTTTTTTTTCTATCTATATTCTGAATTCAATTATTGCTATTTCAGCTTTGGCCACTTCTCAACCGAACTGTTGGCCTTTTAAGAATTCAGGCATAGTTTTATGTATTCTGGGTAATAACTATCAAATTCATAAATTGCAAACATTCCCAATTATGACTTAACTTTTCATTTTGTTTTTGAGTGGTTCTTTTGGTTTAGTGTACTATAGTTTAACCTTTTTTTGTATCTTGTTTTATGGTTTATTTTTTCTTACATAAGAAAAATTTTTGAAAGTCGAAAATAATTTTACATGTGAATACGAGTGTGCATTTGGTTTTCACATGTGGTTCTTTAATATATTGGAATTAATTTTTTCTTATAAACTTATAAACAGTATAAAACAGAAAATTTTATCTGAAGCACCATTCGATTTCAGGCCACTTTCATCACTCATGAAGTCTCAAAATGATGTGGGTCTGTATTTCTTGTCCATTCATAGCTTTATTGAGATAGAATTTGCTACCATATACCAAAACAGAGATATAGACCAATGGAACAGAACAGAGCCCTCAGAAATAATACCACACATCTACAACCATCTGATCTTTGACAAACCTGTGAAAAACAAGAAATGGGGAAAGGATTCCCTATTTAATAAATGGTGCTGGGAAAACTGGCTAGCCTTAAGTAGAAAGCTGAAACTGGATCCCTTCCTTACACTTTATACAAAAATTAATTCAAGATGGATTAGAGACTTAAATGTTAGACCTAAAACCATAAAGACCCTAGAAGAAAACCTAGGCAATACCATTCAGAACATTGGCATGGGCAAGGACTTCATGTCTAAAACACCAAAAGCAATGGCAACAAAAGCCAAAATTGACAAATGGGATCTAATTAAACTAAAGAAATTCTGCACAGCAAAAGAAACTACCATCAGAGTGAACAGGCAACCTACTGAATGGGGAAATTTTTGCAATCTACTCATCTGGCAAAGGGTTAATATCCAGAATCTACAAAGAACTCAAACAAGTTTACAAGAAAAAACCAAACAACTCCAACAAAAAGTGGGCAAAGGATATGAACAGACACTTCTCAAAAGAAGACATTTATGCAGCCAGCAGACACATGAAAAAATGCTCATCATCACTGGCCATCAGAGAAATGCAAATCAAAACCACAATGAGATACCATCTCACACCAGTTAGAATGGCAATCATTAAAAAGTCAGGAAATAACAGGTGCTAGAGAGGATGTGGAGAAATAAGAACACTTTTACACTGTTGGTGGGACTGTAAACTAGTTCAACCATTGTGGAAGACAGTGTGGCGGTGCCTCAAAGATCTAGAACTAGAAATACCATTTGACCCAGTCATCCCATTACAGGGTATATACCCAAAGGATTATAAATCATGCCGCTATAAAGACACATGCACACGTATGTTTATTGTGGCACTATTCACAATAGCAAAGACTTGGAACCAACTCAAATGTCCATCAATGACAGACTGGATTAAGAAAATGTGGCACATACACACCATGGAATACCGTGCAGCCATAAAAAAGGATAAGTTTGTGTCCTTTGTAGGGACATGGATGAAGCTGGAAACCATCATTCTCAGCAAACTATTGCAAGGACAGAAAACCAAACACCGCATGACTCACTCATAGGTGGGAACTGAACAATGAGATCACTTGGACACAGGAAGGGGAACATCACACACTGGAGCCTGTTGTGGGGTTGGGGGAGGGGGGACAGATAGCATTAAAAGAAATACCTAATATAAATGATGAGTTAATGGGTGCAGTACACCAACACGGCACATGTATACATAGGTAACAAACGTGCACGTTGTGCACATGTACCCTAGAACATGAAGTATAATTAAAAAAATAATAATTTACTACCATAAAATTCATTCACTTTCCACCTCTATACATTTGTCTTTTCTGATACTGTATATAAAGAGAATGCACTTTTGTGTCTGGTTTCTTTCACCGAGCATAATGTGTCTGAGATTCATCATGTTGTAGCATACATCAGTATTCCAATTCTTTTTATTGCTGAATAGCATTCCATTGTATGGATATACTACATTTGTTTATTGATTTGCTAGCTAATGAAACTTTGGGTTGTCTCCATTTTTTGCTATTTTTTTTGAGACAGAGTCTCGCTCTGTCGCCCGGGCTGGAGTGCAGTGGCCAGATCTCAGCTCACTGCAAGCTCTGCCTCCCGGGTTTACGCCATTCTCCTGCCTCAGCCTCCCGAGTAGCTGAGACTACAGGCGCCCACCACCTCTCCCAGCTAGTTTTTTGTATTTTTTAGTAGAGATGGGGTTTCACCGTGTTAGCCAGGATGGTCTCGATCTCCTGACCTTGTGATCCGCCCGTCTCGGCCTCCCAAAGTGCTGGGATTACAGACTTGAGCCACTGCGCTCGGCCTGCTGTTGTGAATAAAACTGCTATGAAATTTACATGGAATAGATTTTCATTTCTACTAGGTAGGTCTATAGGAATATAATTGCTGGGTCTATGGTAAGTCTATATTTAACATTTTAAAAAACTGACAAACTGCTTTCCAGAATGCCTGCACCATTCCCATAACAATTTCTCCACATCTTTACCAACACTTTGATTATAGTCATTCTAGTGGATGCAAAGTGCAGTCTCATTTCCCTAGTGACTAATGATGTTGAACATTTTTTCATGTGTTCATTGGCATTTCATGTAAGTTACTTGGTGAAATGTCTATTAAAATTTTTTGCCCATTTTTCAATTGAGTTATTTGTCTTTTCATTATAGAGCTGTAAGAGAGAGTTATTTTGAACACAAATCCCTTATGAGATATTCATCCATCTGCAAATATTTTCTTCAAGCCTGTGGATTGTCTTTTTCTTCATACAGGATGATATGGTTTGGCTCTGTGTCCCCACCCAAATCTCATCTTGTAGCTCCCATAATTCCCATGTGGGAGGGTCCCAGTGGAAGATGACTGAATTATAGGGGCGGGTCTTTCCCATGCTGTTCTGGTGATAGTGAATAAATCTCTGATATTTGATGGTTTTAAAAATGGGAGTTTCTCTGCACAAAGTTCTCTCTGCCTGTTGCCATCCACGTAAGATGTGACTTGCTCCTCCTTGCCTTCCACCGTGATTGTGAGGCCTCCCCAGCCATGTGGAACTGCAAGTCCAGTAAGCCTCTTTTCTTTGGCAAATTGCCCAGTCTCGGGTATGTCTTTATCAGCAGTGTGAAAACAAACTAATACACAGGGTCTCATTCTGGAATTCAGGCTGAGGTCCAGCGGCACTATCACAGCTCACTACTGCACTTCCTGGGCTCGTGTGATCCTCCTGATCCAGCCTCCTGAGTAGCTAGGACCACAGGCATGCACCACCATACCTGGCTTATTTTTTTATTTTAGTAGAGACAAGGTTTCGCTATGTTTCCCATGTTTCTTTGTGACTTTCTTTTTAGACTTTCCATTCATCTGCTCATCTACTCCTAAGCTAACACCGCAGTGTGTTAAACATCACTATTTTATGATTTTAAAAATATTCTTAGTAACATTTTATCATTTCTTTAATAAAGGTCTAGCACATTGTTTATTGGAATTATTCTTGCTTACATTATAGTTTTTATAATCATCAAAAATGTTAACTTAAAAATAATCTTGTTTTTGGCTGGGCATGGCAGCTCACACCTGTAATCCCAGCACTTTGGGATCAAGGAAGGTGGATCACTTGATGTCAGGAGTTCGAGACCAGCCTGGCCTACATGGCGAAACCCTCTCTCTATGAAAAACAAAAAAATCAGCTGGGTGTGGTGGTGTGTGCCTGTAATCCCAGCTTCTCAGGAGGCAAGGCAGGAGAATCACTTGAACTTGGGAGGTGGAGGTTGCAGTGAGGCGAGATCGCGCAACTGCACTCCAGACTGGGGGACAGAGTGAGACTGCATCTCAAAAATAAATGAATAAATACAAAACAAAAACAAAAACAACCCCTTCTTTTTGGTTTACATGGATGTGGCCAATTTGCATCCAAAACACTTGCTAAACTGACCAGCTTTAATAGTATATCTATAGATTCTCTTACACTTCTATACAAATACCTGTGGAAAACGATAATTGTAATTCCTCTTCCAAATTATTTTCCTTTATTTTATTGTTTTGATGATCTCCTCAAGGTAATGTTAAACAAAACTGGAAATAATGAGCATCCTTTCCATTTTACTGATTACAATGAAATTCTTATAACATTTTGAAGTCACATATAATACTTGCCGTAGATTTTTTGTAGATATCATATCTTTATCAGAATAACGATTTCCTTCTATGGCACCTCTTTTTACTTTGATCCAGAGTAAAAGAATTTGTTAATTGGGCACATGGGGAAAGACATGGGCAGTGTCAAGGGCAAAATGTTTCAATGACACCAAAACAAGTTTACTGAGTTTGAGAAAGTAGTAGCCAGTGAATTACACTAGAGTTTATGATTTCAGATATTGAAAAATTCTAGGTACAGAGTCTGCAGAAGTATCTCCCAAACTTTTGGAACACAAGTCCCATCAGTAAAAACTTGACTGTGTACCCTCAATATCTGCATGTATGTTCAAAATAAAAAAGAAAAAGATAAAATTAAAAATACTATAAAATATTTTCATATTGTTCAAGTCGTAAAAATCATTAGTTGATCATTCAAGGCATGTGTATTATTTATTTACGACGATATAACAAAAGACCACAAACTCTGTGCCTTAAAAGAACACAAATTTATTCATCACAGCTCTTTAGGTCAGAAGCCTGGTATGATGTGGCTGGTTGACCAAGCTGAGTTCTCATCTGGAGGTGCCGGGGAAAATCTGCTTCCAAGTTCCCTCTTGTTAGCACAATTTAGTTTGGTGTGGTTGCAGGACAGAGGTCCTCATTCTCTTACTGTCAGCCAAGGGCCATCCTCTAGCTCCTAGAGGCCACCTTTATTACTTAATATGTAGCTCCCTCCATCTTCAAGCCAGCAACTGTGCAGAGAATTTGAATCTCCCACATCCTCTTCTACCACCAGCAGGGAAAAACAAAACAAAACAAAACAAAACAAAAAAATCCTCTGCTTGAAAAGGCTCATTTAAGATTAGGTCAGACCTACTCAGATAATCTCTCTCTTAATGTCAACTGTGCCTTGTAAAAAACTAATCATGAGGTGGGGGAGTGGGGTGGGGTGGGAGGGTTGGTCTTGAGGGCTGTCTTAGAATTCTGCCTACTGCATCATGATATGCACTAAGGGTAAAGTTCATTATTAATGACAGTGACTATAAATTCATATATTAAATTCCCATCTTGTTTTTGTTTTTGTTTTTTCTGGAGAATTCTTTTTATTACAAGTGAACAGGTACAGGTAAGCAGGTCTCGGCCTTCTGCTGGTGGTGTAGCATTTCCACGCAGGGCATCAGCCCTGTCCTGGCCCTGACTGACGACTGCACTATCAGCGTTTAAAGTAAGGATGGCAGATTAAAAACTAGGTGTCAAAGCCACCAGTGAATATGGAAAGATATCTGGCTTTTAGCACACTCATGCCATACTAAAAAGTCCATGATCCTCAAAAATAAAAGGCATTTTGTATGGGGGCACAACAATGATTCGAAAGCAAAATCATGTTCCAGAATACACACAGAAAAACTACCTTCAAAAAAAATTTTAAAAAAAAGTTTTTTAAGAGTAAATGTAAGGATAATGAGGTATATTCACATCAATATAACATTTTATAGAAGAGCTTAGGAAAATTAGAGGAAAATTCAAAGAAATAAATTTTTTTAATAAATAAAAGATTAATAAAAGAATTTAAGTTAGTCCTAGTTTACCTAGCATAATCTCTCTTATCACTAGTTAATCCTCCACTCTACTCTGGTGTTCCTCTGTTTCAATTATTCCCCAATACTCTGCTCATTCATTCTTCTTTGCCTTTAAGGCCTCTACTCCTTGTTCTTCTCCATTCCTTCTTCTGTCTAACTCAAATTCTGTGTCTTCAAGGAAAGAGCCTCTAATTAAACCATTCCTCATTAATATCTGTTCATCTTTAAATGCTTACCATACCTATTTGTGTCACACAATTCAAAGTATCTAAGCTATATCAAAGAAGCTTTTCTAATCCCAAATGTAACTGGAGTCAACTGAGTTCAGAAAACTGGGGTTCTGACAGTCACACATTCCAAGTTGCAATATTTGAAATCAGAAATATCTTGGGAAATCTATTATTTCCATAAGCCATTCTGACACATATTTGGCATCTAAACTTATTCCACGATAGCCTCATATTGCTGAATGAACAAACCCAAAACCACAATTGTAAAAACCCATCTCTTTTTAGAACATGTATCCAGATCTCTGGTAAATAAAATACAGTCACCAAATTTATTACAAATAGACAAGAGGCAGAACATGTCTTTTGCCCCTTTCTTAGGGCACAAGACCAGCCATGGACAAAAATTTCAAGCCTGCCCTCCTTTAAAAAGAAAAAAATAAAATATTTTATAATACCCACTAATACCATATCTGAAGCCCTAAACTTTGCTCAATCTAATCTCTCCTCACCCTCATCCTCACCCTCACAGAGAGGTATATCTGAAATTATGATTACAGAAGTGAAGCACACAAAGTGATGGTGAGATGCAGAGTAATGGATAAAAGGGGAGCAGAGGTAAAACTTTCTGATGACAAGTAATCATACTATAAACTTCAGAATACATACCACAACGTTTTCAATATTCCCCAATCTGCTTATATTAGTTCATTTTTATGCTGCTATGAACAAATACCCACTGGGTAATTTATAAAGGAAAGAGGTTTAATTGACTCTTAGTTCTACACGGCTAGGGAGGCCTCAAGTAACTTGTGATTATGGTGGAAAAGGAAGTAAATGTGTACTTCTTCACATGGCAGCAGGAGAGAGATGTGCTGAGTGAAGTGGGGAAAAGCCCCTTATATAAAACCATCAGATCTCGTGAGAACTCACTATCACAAGAACAGCATGAAGGAACCACCCCCATGATCTAATCACCTCCCACAAGGTCCCTCCCCTAACACGTGGGGATTACAATTCAACATGAGATTTTGGGTGGGGACACAGAGCCAGACTATATCACTGCTTATCATAATGCTATTAAAACTGATCTGATGGCTACAAATTTAATGCTGTGTTTTCATAATGAAAATACGTCTGATTTAATTACATTGTATAATTCTGATGCAATGCTTTTCTATCTACCTGTAAATTTACCTATTTATCTGTGAACAGATTCTTAAGTTGCTAGATTCAATTCTACTTTTTAAAATTTGCTTAAGGGTATGCAATTACTATCAGTCAAGGAGCAAATCTGATAACTTTGACCTCCATAACAAACAAACTGACTCTATCTTTTCCTAAGGTCACACTTAACTAGTGAAGTGCTTCTTTACTCAGTACTCAGATGAGAGATCCATTTAAGTGTCACTCACATGCTGGTAAATCCATGCACCATACTCATAAATGTAAAACTGTAATTTATACTTTGTTAGAATTTTGCTATTATGTACTGACTCCTGGGTTTAAATGCAAAAAGACACTAAGACAAAAGGTAACAACACACAGACTTTAGGGTTGGGGAGACAGGAAAAGATGCCATTTTCCAGAAATGATGATGCCTACGTGGAGTCTTAATGGAAGAACAAATGTTAGCTAGGCAAAATAAGGAAGGGCACATTACACATTTAGAAAAGGAGAACAGCATGTATAAAGACACAGGGACAAGAAAACTTGATATGCTTAAGAAGAGCACTATTCAATAAAATTTTCTGTGATGACAGAAACATTCTGAATCTTTGCTGCTCAATACAGTGGCTGAGAAAATTTTATTTAGTTCTATTTAAATTTATTTATTTGAGACAGACCCTCGCTCTGTCGCCCAGGCTGAAGTGCAGTGGCATAATCTAGGCTCACTGCAACCTCTGTCTCGGGTTCAGGCAATTCTCCTGCCTCAGCCTTCCAAGCAGCTGAGATTACAGGCATGTGCCACCACAACTGCCTTAATTTTTTTTGTATTTTTAGTAGAGGCAGGTTTCACCATGTTGACCAGGCTGGTCTTGAACTCCTGACCTCAAGTGATCCTCATGTCTCGGCCTCCCAAAGTGCTGGGATTACAAGCAGGAGCCACCATACCCGGCCTAATTAACTTAAATTTAAATACCTATGTTTTCAAATTGAAAAAAAAAAAATGGGCAAGAATGTGATATGAAAGGAGGACAATATAAAAGGCTTAAGACGTGTGCAACACAGATCCTGAGGAGCCTAGTTATATTTTGCCAAGGAGTTAATTTTTATCTTGAAAGCCAAATGAACCATAGAAAGCCTTGAAGTCAAGAAACAGGATTAGCTTTACATCCAGAAAGGGCTGCTCAAACAGCACGTGGCAGATAGACTGAAAAAGGAAAAGAATGAAAACAGGATGGTTAGAAAGCTTGCAGAAATACATCAGAGGAAAGACAAGAATGTACATTTAGGTGGTGGAAGTTTACCTGAGAGAAAGAAGATAGTGTTGAGCAATACAATTAAATGGAAATAATTTAGTGACACAGCTTCATTATTTTGAGGTGGGAGTGAGAGAAGTAAAAAAGTTCTGGCTTGAGAAATAGAGTGATTAAATATTCACTAAGATAAGAAATCCATGAGGTTTGTTTTGCTTTGAGTGGTAGATTCAAATGAAGTTCGTTTTTGGTTGGATATGTGGGGAATAAACTAAACAAATATATCAGGAGGTAGAAACAAAGACTTAGAGGACATCAGTATGCAGGTGGAAGATGGGGTCTAATTTCCTAATTAAATTAATTAAAACAAGTTTTCTTCAAGTATCAAAATGAAAATATTTTAAAATTACCATTTAAAAGCTGCTTTTCTATTTTCATTGCCATATTGTCATGATGCTATTTTGTTTTATAATATTCCATATTTCAGTACAAAACAGAAGAAAAATCAATATTCCATCTCATATCATGCTACTCCCTAACCCTCACACCTGCCAACACCCAAACCCTATAAAATGTGGATCCTTCAGGTATTCACAGAAGCTGTTTCTTCAGTCACAATACACTCCAACCCCCATTTCCATTCCTAAAACAAGTCTGGATGACTCCTACTCATTCTTAAAAGTCATAGTTTAAGAATCACTGCCTCAATTTAAAGTTTCATCTAATCTATTTTGCTTTAGACTCGATTCATTGTTACATGCTTTAAATTATATAACCCCCTGTATTATTCCCTTCGGAGCACTGATCATAACTCCACTTCATCATGTGTAATTTTTTTATGTCTCCTTCAACTAATCAATTATTCATTTAACAAATATTTGCATGTTTACCAGGTGCTCTGGGGATACAGTAGTGAGTAAAAAGAGACAAGAGTTGTGCCCTCAACTCAAACTGAGAGAAGGGGAGTAACAGAAGGGGGGAAAAAAACACATAAATTAACATTTATGTGATTTTTTATTTGATAAGTGCCACAAAATACTATAAGCTCCAAAGAAGCAGAGGCATCCTGTCATCTTGCTGGCTATGCTAGCCCAATGCCTGGCCCATGTTAGGCATTCAAATATTTGTTGCATAAATGTTTGAGGGAAAAATTTCACTCTGAAACCAAATATATTCATCCTCAAAACAACTTGTAGAATGCAGCCCAATTTGCAAGTTAAAAACTGCCTATTACTAATAATTATCTTTCCTCACATCAGGTAACTTTCTGAAATTCACAGCCACAATGCTCTATTTATTTACATCCTACTTTCTTCTAAGAAAGACAACCCATTCTTTTGTCTGGTTTTGTTTAGTGCTTTTTCAATTTATTTAGTTTCAGGGTAACTACTACCTTTCTTTTAAGCATTTTTTTGCTATTCTGTTCAGTCCTTTCTTTTAGGTATATGTCAGATGTATTCTCTGCTATGACTTAAGGACTACAGTGTCTCGATTAGTAAAGGTGTTGCTATTACAAGGTCCTGGTCTCTTTAATCCCAAACTACTGGCATCTTGTGGGAAGAGGCCAAATGTGCTGCTAAATATCCAAAACAATTCACAATAAAAAAGAATTAACCAGCCCAAAATGTCAATATCACCAAGGCTGAGAAACTCAGCATTAAAGAAACCGGATCAATGTATCTAAATAGACACTAAATGAGAAAAATCCAAAGAACACTTTAATTATCCACTGATTTCCCTAATTTATACTTATGCAACAAGTAGAAACCAAACTAGTCATAAAGAATTACTGAGGAATAAATACATGTACAAGATATATGGTTCCCCTGTTGAAGGCTTAAACACAACTGATTTGATGCTAGAATATTTCAGTCTATTTAAATGCTTCTTAGTTACTGTTGGGGAAACTAGTCTCACCCTTTCATTAGTGTCCTGAGTTTTATATCTAATATTATGTAAGTTTGTTTTGCCCTCTCATGAAATATAGAATGTAATGAATATGGAGTGAAGACTCAGGCTGGAGTCCATGATTTGCCATGGTACTAGCTGTAGTAATTCTGGACAAATGTATCTATCTGAATCACTGATCCCTCTTCTTTAAGACTTGGAATATTATCAACACCTCATAGGAAGATTTAATTATTTCAAGAAAAACATTTAGTAAAACACATATGTTCCAGATACCGAATTAATTTGCACTGGAACTTCTTGATAAAATGTAATGCAATAAACAAGTGCTGGATGCTGTCAGAAACTAGAAATATACAATTCAAATGTGTGAACCAGATTTACTCATACCTAAGTTCTTAGGCACAAATTCAGGAGATATATTCTAAACAGGCTATATCCATATTATTTCCCTTTATCTTTTACTAACTTGGTAAATTATTACTTATAAAGTTGTAACACTAGAATTTTTATATTTATAGCACTGATAAGTACATTTTATGCAAATGTAGCTAAATAATCTAGATGTAGAGAAATGAAAGGACAAAATCTGGGGTTAACATGCTATAAAAGATACAATTTAAATAGTTTTGTTGAGTAAAATAATCAGACACAGAAAAACTCTTATAAAATATACCTAGTAAATAAAGTATAATTGATTCATTATACTGAAATAACTTACAGAAAAGACTATGAACACTTTACAGAAGACTGATAGTGAGTGAAAAATATACACCTCCAGGATGGAGGAAAGGAAAATGGACTGGCAAATGACAGATGGGAATTTCAATTTCATCTGTCATATATTATTCCTTTAAATGCAAGGTAGCTGAACATACACTATATTCCTCTGTAAAATTTCCAGAGACTGACATCGTTCATAACTTGGAAAAAAAAAAGTTTCATAATTCCAAACAGTAAGTTTGATATATCAAAGATTCAACCCTGTTGAACATCTTTCTCAGCAGTACAGAAAATTCAAGGTTCACTAAAATATCTCTTTCAAGGCTTTTATAATGGATATCAGAATCATTGTTTTAATCAACTTTTACCATTCAGAAAGGAAAAAGTCTATACTAAATTCTGGCTCTCTACTGTCTACAAAACAAATTATAAATATTCTAAGACAGCATACGTAGCCTTCCCTGATCTAACTCCTGCCTTTTCTCCAACCATTCCATCATAAGTAAATTACAGGCACTTATAAGAAACAACTAACCCATTACGTTGTTTAAACGTTTGAACTTTTGCACGTACTATCTGAAATGTCTTTTTACCCATCTTTGCTCATCTGTCAAGTGTCCTGTCTTCCAAACTAAACTAAAACGTTTTCTTCTAGTTTTATCACAAACTGAACAATTACCTAACCACACTAAACAACAGTTTGTTAATATGTAACATACAAACAAGTATGTACTGGTCTATAGTCTCAACGCCTTCTCCAATCTTATTTGTTGGAATTCATTGTTACCAACACCACATTCTCCAAGCACATTCATATTCTAATTACATTTATGACTTGAGAATTTGGGGAAAGGTGGGTTGGGGAGGAGGGCTAGAATGTTTAGCTCCTTGACAACAGGAACAATATTACTGCCTTTATATTACCCTCCGGATCTGTCACAGTGATTCACCTAATAAAAGTAATTGAATTTTATGGCTGATAAAGGGTTTACTTAACATAATGCTTTTTCAATAAAGAAGCACAACAGTTTTTAAATAATAAGAAAGATGACTAATATACAAATGAGCACTTGTGGCAAATGATAATGCTTTAGAGAACACTAAAACAAGTGACAAAAGTCGTCATTTTTTAAGTTTTATTGAGCTCCCAATAAACACCTATCTTAAACTCATAGTTTAGTGGGAAAGAAAGATAAAGATGCATACAACGTCTGAGATCAGCAAGAATAAAGAGCTAAAGCCTAAGAAAAACTGGGAGAAAGAGGATGGTAGAAGGTATACTACCAGTATTGTTTGAGTGTTAGTAATGGACACATTGGTTAAAACAAAGATGAAAATTTTAATTTCAGAGAAGACAAATTCTGGATGGTAGAAGATATACTACCATTATTGTTTGAGTGTCAGTAATGGACACAATGGTTAAAACAAAGATGAAAATTTTAATTTCAGAGAAGACAAATTCAGGATAAACAAGGCTAAAAATGAAAAACAAAATACTCTTGCAAATTGAAGAAATAATATTCAAGTATAAAGGGCTCGTGCATTGCTTAATAATGGAAACACATTCTGATAAATGCATCTTTGAGGTGTTACTACTGTTGTTGTGTTGTGCAAACATCAGAATGTACTTACACAAACCTAAATAGAAAAGCCTACTATATACAGTCTGTACAGAATGTTACTGTACTGAATACTGTAGGCAATTGTAACACAAGGATATTTGTGTACCTAAACATATCTAAACAAAGAAAAGAACAATAAAAATATGCTATAAAAGATACAAAATAGTACACGTGTATAGGGCACTTACCATGAATGGAGTTTGAAGGATGGGAAGTTGCTCTGGGTGAGTAATGAGTGAATGTGAAAGCCTAGGACATTATCGTATACTACTATGGACTTTATAAACATTGTACGAGTACACTAAATTTATTTTCTTTCAAAAATCTTAACTTACTATAATTTTTTTACATTATAAACTTTTAATTTTTAAAAAATCTTTGGCTCTTTTGTAATACAACTTCTTTATATTCTTATTCTGTAACTTTTTTCTATTTAAACTTTTAAAAAAATTTTTTTAACCTTTTTTGTTAAAAACTAAGACAGAAACACACACATTAGCCTAGGCATACACAGGGTAAGGATCTTCAATATTACTGTCTTCCACCTTAACATCTTGTTCCATTGGAAAATCTTCAGGGGCAATAATAGGCATGGAGCTGTCATCTATGATAACAACGCCTTCTTCTGGAATATCTCCTGAAGGACTTTTAAAAATTAAAATAACGATAAAAAACTATAGTACATGGTCGGATATGGTGTTCATGCCTGTAATTCCAGCAGTTTGAGGCTAAGGTGGGTGGATCCCTTGAGCTCACGAGTTCAAGACCAGCCTGGGCAACATAACGAAACCCTGTCTCTACGAAAACTACAAAAATTAGCCAGGCATGGTGGTGCACATCGGGAAACTTAGCTACTCAGAAGGCTGAAGTGGGAGATCACCTGAGACCGATAAGGGTCAAGGCTTCAGTGAGCCATGATCACACCACTGCACTCCTAACCTGGGTGACACAGTGAGACCCTGTCTCCAAAAAAAAAAAAAAAAAGCATAGTATAGTACACATAAACTAGTAACACATTCACTTATTATCAAGTATTACGTACTGTACATAATTGTATATGGCATATTTTTGAAGGGCAGTAATTTGTTTATATCAGCATTACTACACACACGTGAGTAATGCATTGCACCACAACCATTAGGATGTCTAAGACATCACTAGATGATAAGAACTTTTCAAGTCCATTATACACTTATGGGATCACCCTCTTATATGTGGTCTGTTGTTGACCAAAATGTCTTTACGTAGCATATGACAGTACATACAAGTAACTTGCAAGAGTAATCAATTTTTAAGGCAAAAGCACAATATACTATAAACTCTGGTTTATCTCAGTGACTTAATTTAACCTAAATTCAGTGACAATTTGGTAAGAAATTGTTTTAAGGACACTAGTAGGTGGGAAATAGGGGAAGAAAGTCAATGTTCCTTAAAATCTCAATTCATTTTTGATACAATTTCTCAGTCTTTTTGGCAGTTTCCAAATGTCTTTTGGCAATTTTCAACACTCAAGACCACCCACGAAGAGCACATACTAAGTCTGCTACAAATAAGGTTGTTCAATGTCCCACAAGTTATAAAAACAATGTCCAGAAATACTTTACACAATAGCTGTGGGGTAGAATGAGTGTACAAAAGGGACAAGATGCCTGGCACATGAAAAAATTTTAGCATAACTTGACAATAACCCATTTTAAGGTAACTCTGCACATCTAACTGAGCAAAACAAAGACAGAGAGTAACTAAGTTTGTTACTCAATTTCCATTAGATTTGTGGGGTTTTTTTTTTTTTTGCACTGAAAGAGTGACAATATTAAAAAGTCATTCGCTCAACAAATATTTATGTATTTGGTAGGTGCCAGAAAGACAGGGAAGGGGAAAATATGGTACACTTCTTTGTGGACATACACACATACACTTTGAACTTGGTGAGAAAAAAGCAAACAATTAAAAATAGCGTAAATGTGTATGATAGGAGAAACAGAGTGATGATCACTGCACAAAGAAGGGTGCAAATCTCAAACTTGGAGAGGTTAAAAAAGGACTCCTGGAAAAAGTAAAATCTCGACAACTAAAACGAAGTTTAAAAATATACCAGGAGTTGAATCAAAATTAAGAATGTATAATGTCTAAGAATGTTCTTTGCATTGTTTCTAAGACTGTAAAATGAAAACAACCTAAATATCCTTCAAAGATAAATGTTTTGATATACTTACATATCAGAATATTATAGAGCACTAAAAGTGAACCAATTATATCTATAGGCAACCACATGAATGAATTACATAAAATACTTAGTTAAAGAAGCTAAACACAAAATACATACTATATAATCCCATTTCAAAGTTTCCCAAAACAGGCACAAATAATCTACTTTGTTAAAAAGTCAGAATACTATTCATATATTGAGTGGGAGAGATTAGTGACTGGATAGGGATATGAAGAGACTTCTGGGGGTTCCATTTCTTGATCTGGAGGTGGTTATAAGAGTATGTTCACTTTATTCACTGAGGTGTAAGATCATGATCTGATACATTTTTTCCATGTAGTTCTATTTAGAAACAACAGTTTACAAAAAGTAGCAATGGAGCAGCAGCTACTGTAATCCAGAAAGAAAACAAATATGCAAAAGCCCACAGGCATAGTGCTTGAGAATCCAAAAAGAGTTCAAGCTGAGTGAGTTGGCTCACACCTATAATCCTAGCACTTTGGGAGGCCAAGGTGGGAGGACTGATTGAACCTAGGTGTTTGAGGCTGCAGTGAGTTATGACAGCACCACTGCACTCTAGCCTGGGCAAAAGAGTGAGACCCTATCTCATAAACAAACAAATAAACAAAACCAAAAAGGATTCAGTGTATGCTAAAGATAATGCCTATACTCAAGATTATTGTGAGGATTAAAGGATATAATATGTATAAAGCATATACCTGGCATAAGTATTAATAGGTAGTCAATAAAAGCTGCTATTAATAGGTAGTCAATAAAGGCTAGTCAATTACTCTGCTACTGATATGCTCTTTGATTGCAGTGCTCAAAGTAGAATGAAAAACAGAAAGGCTAAGGCAGTACAGAGCGGGTAGGCTATGCTGAGCTTTCTAAGCCATATTATAAATTTAAGACTTTATCCTAAGGTCAATGGAGGAACCAATGAAGATTTTTATTCAGGGGTAATATGAACACATTTGAATTTAGAAGAGTTATGCAATAAAAGAACTTAAAAAAAGAAGTCAAGAAGAAAGGGGCTATCACCATTCTTGCAGAGAAAAGTTCTGTATAAAGAAAGAATGAAAGACAGAGAAAGGCACAGATCTGGAAATCAGTATGCAAACATTTTTGAGAACATAGCTCATAAATTTTGCAAGGTTACACAGTTAATAAATGACATCTACAACGTGAACATAAGGTGTTAACTCCAAGATCACAATTTACTACAAAATCACAATGAAATATATTTTATGAATTTTAATTCTACACAAAAGGCAACAGGGCATTCTCCTTAACTATTCATTAAAATAAAACAAAAATTAAAAAAAAGTCTTCCAGAATCATTATACTTGTTACTAACTACAAATTATACACATATATGCAAATAGATAGTCCTATACACATATCTGTATATCTGTTTATCTATATCCATCCACACACGTTTGTTTCTCTAAAATTCAGATTTTCCAAGGCATAATTTGGTGTGGATCTTTAATAAACACCCAAGACATAAGCACCAAATTACCATGAGTGCTGACAAATATAACTCTAATGTGAAAACATTTTCATTAAGTTATTGTTATTTCAACAACCAAGTAAGATGTATGCTCTGAGGGCTTTCTACCCTTTAGTTACATCACTGTTAACTTAACTTGGTGGCTCTACAAGATTGAAAAACAATGAACCACTGTTCAGCATATGCTATGGGTCTATAATAAGCAATATCTTCTTTGGTTTGCTACATGAATGTAAACTGTCAGATACATCCAAGACATAAACAATGCTTTCTTACTGGGTTTTAGAGTTATTCAAAACGCATTTCATACATAAGCTGCTCTCATCACCACCACTCCCACCTCTCACAAAAGACAAAAAAAAAAAGCTTCTGGGTTCTAGAACTCAACTTTTTTGGTTTATTACTAAACCATACAGTACAAACAAAAACAGTTAATATTAAGCTAAAAGCAAGTGTAAGACATCATGTCATGATGTTAATACTTTCCACCTTCTGTTGTAAATTTACAACTCCAAGAAAATGTGTAATTTGTGCTTATTCACATGAGAACATGGAATGAATTATAGTACATCAGAAAACCAACATATAAAATGTTTTGACTGATAATTTTTATATTAAAAATTAAGCCAGAATTTGTTATATTGTTAAAGCTGGGTCACAGAAACACTGAGAATCATTATGTTTTCTCCTATTTTTGTACATATTTAAAATTGTCCATGATGATTTTTAAAACTCAGCTCAAGTCTTCATATATTCTCTTGGGAAGGTATTCTCTCAGGAAAGTTTTTGATTTCTCCAAAGAAAGAGTAATCAGAATTTGCATAGGGTTGGTATAAAAGAGAATTGCACCAGTAATATTACTAAACGGAATGTGGAAAGTGGCATCTCTATGAATCCCACTGCTTAAAAACAAACTTAAATATCAATTTAATCCCAATTAGTAACAGAATAAGAACCAAAGTCCAAAGGACAATACATACTTTTTAAAATCACAACCTGACCTCAAGCCAACTTTTGTACAGCCATGGTTTCTGCCACATTGCAACTTTTGGGGATGCTATAATTTTCCAGGAACAGAATATATCATACCTCTATGCTTTTGTTATTGGTGCAGAAGTCATTAAAGGGTAAGAGTAGAGCAAAGTACTTAAACAGATTTTTCTTTGCCTATGGAAGATTAAACTAGAGAAGAATAAGAGGAGAAGATAGGAAGCCATATAAGAATTTTTTGCAGCAGTCTAGGTAAGAAATGAGGCTGACTTCAACTGGAGTGAAAATAAAGGGAAATGAATGGGTTTAAGATATATTTGAAAACATAATTAATTGGTGGATTGGCATAGGAGATGAGAAGGAAGATAAGTAAAAGATGACCTTCAGGTGTTTGGCTTGTGAAATTAGGTACATTGAGATAAAAAGAACACCACAGAAACAGACGTTGTATTTGACAGAGGGAGATCAAGATTTAACTTTTAGGTATGGTACATACCTAATATTAAGATATTTTACCATTACTTTCTGTGGCAAAAATCTGTGGTTTTTGCCACAGAAAGTAATGATAAAATATCTTAATATTAGAATACCTGAGAGACATATAAGTGGAGAGAGAGAGAGTAAGTCAAATATTGGGATAGGTAACTGGTAGGGAGACAGAGAAATGAAGATGAAGAAAGTGTTTTAGGTTTTAAGATGTAGTCACTGTATGTCAAAGCTATAGAGATCTAAGACCTACAATTCTGAATCACGTTACATTCACTCTATCAACTGAAAACTGACTTGAGGTGTAACTTTTCCAAATAACATTTGTTATAAAATTATTTAACCTACCACACAAAAATACAACATAAAGTTACTCAACCTATCACACAAAAATACAACATAAAATACAACATAAAATACAACATAAAGTTACTTGGCTAAATTTTCCTGACAGAGTAAGTGATGAAACCTGGGGGAGGGGTGCACCACACACACAACAATAATTAAAGTCCAAAGCCACCTGTGGATCTTCAAATGTTAAGAATGCAAGAATGTACAGCTGCTACATGCATTCCTGCAGCAGAAACACAAGAGCTTTTGAACCAAAGCACAAAACTTTTAAGTAGAGGAAAACTCCATTCTGTGATTGCTTTCTCTGGGAAGTCTTGCTGTACATATCCTTTTATCCCTGCAATAACTGGCTTTAAGACAAACTAGCAAATAGCAATGTGTTGATCCGATTTCAGTCTGTATATATGCTGACTCTACCAACCACATATACTATATGAAAATACACGTATCATGTGAAAACATATATTCATATATGTATTTCACATTGTACTGGCCCATTTTCACGCTGCTGATAAAGACATATCCAAGACTGGGCAATTTAAAAAAGAAAGAGGTTTATTGGACTTACAGTTCCATGTGGCTGGGGAGGCCTCAGTCATGGCAGAAGGTGTAAGGCACATCTTAGAAGGCGGCAGACAAGAGAAGAGAGCTTGTGCAGGGAAACGTCCATTTTTAAAACCATCAGGTCTCATGAAACTCATTCACTATCATGGGAACAGAGCAGGAAAGACCCACCTCCATAATCCAATCACCTCCCACTAGGTTCCTATCATGATACACGAGAATTGTGGGAATTACAATTCAAGATGAGATTTGGGTGGGGAAACAGCCAAACCATATCATCCCACCCCGGCCCCTCCCAAATCTCATGTCCTCACATTTCAAAACCAACTATGCCCTCTCAATTGTCCCCCCGCAAAGTCATAACCCATTTCAGCATTAACTCAAAAGTCCACAGTCCCACATCTCATCTAAGGCAAGTCCCTTCTGTCTATGAGCCTGTAAAATCAAAAGCAAGTTAGCAGATACAATGGGGGTAACAGACACTGGGTAAATAGAGCCACCCCAAATGGGAGAAATTGGCCAAAACGAAGGGGCTACAGACCCCATGCAAGTCCGAAATCCAGCAGGGCAGTCAAATCTTTTTTTTGAGACAAGAATTTCACTCTTGTTGCCCAGACTGGGGTGCAATGGCGTGATCTCAGGTCACTACAACCTCCACCTCCTGGTTGAAGCAATTCTCCTGCCTCAGCCTCCTGAGTAGCTGGGATTACAGCTGCCTGCCACCACGCCCAGCTAATTTTTTGTATTTTTAGTAGAGATCGGGTTTCACTATGTTGGCCCAGCTGGTCTCGAACTCCTGACCTCGGGCGATCCACACACGCCTCAGCATTTCATAGTGCTGAGAATACAGGTATGAGCCACAACACCTGGCTAGCAGTCAAATCTTAAAGCTCAAAAATGATCTCCTTTGACTCCATGTCACACGTTCAGGTCACGTTGGATGGGTTCCCATAGTCTTGGGCAGCTCTGCCCCTGTGGCTCTGCAGGGTGCAGCCTCCCTCCCAGCTGCTTTCACAGACTGATGTTGAGTGTCTGCAGCTTTTCTAGGCACACAATGCAAGCTGTCAGTGGATCTACCATTCTGGGGTCTGGAGGACAGTGGGCCTCTTCTCACAGCACCACTAGGCAGTGTCCCAACAGGGGCTCTGGGCTCCGACCCCACATTTCCCTTGCACACTGCCCTAGCAGAGGTTCTCCATGAGAGCCCAGCCCCTGCAGCAAACTTCTGTCTGTGCATCCAGGCATTTCCACACATCTTCTGAAAGCTAGGCAGAGATTCCCTAAACCCAATTCTTGACTTCTGTGCACTCACAGGCTCAACACCACGTGGAAGCTGCCAAGGCTTGGGGCTTGCACCCTCTGAGGCCACGGTCCGAGCTCTATGTTGGCCCCTTTCTGTAATGGCTAGAGTGGCTCGGACACAGAGTACCAAGTCTCTAGGCTGCACAGAGCACAGGGACCATGGATCTGGCCCATGAAACCACTTTTTCCTCCTAGGCCTCTGGGCCTGTGATGGGAGGGGCTTCCGTGAAGACCTCTGACATGACCTGGAGACAATTTCCCCACCGTCTTGGGGATTAACATTTGGCTCCTCATTACTCATGCAAATTTCTGCAGTAGGCTTGAATTTCACCTCAGAAAATGGGATTTTCTTTTTTTCACATTGTCAGACTGAGAAATTTCCAAACTTTTATGTTGTTTCCCTTTTTAAAACCAAATGCCTTTAACGGCACCTAAGTCACCTCTTGAATGCTTTGCTACTTAGAAATTTCTTCTGCCAGATAACCTAAATCATCTCTGTCAAGTTCAAAGTTCCACAAATCTCTATGGCAGGGGCAAAATGCCACCAGTCTGTTTGCTAAAACATAACAAGAGTCACCTTTGCTCTAGTTCCCAACAAGTTCTTCGTCTTCATCTGAGACCACCTCAGCTTGGATCTTATTGTTCATAACACTATCAGCATTTTTGTCAAAGCCATTCAACAAGTTTCTAAAAAGTTCCAAACTTCCCCACATTTTCCTGTCTTCTTCTAAGCCCTCCAAACTATTCAATCTCTCCAGTTCCAAAGTCACTTCCACATTTTCGGGTATTTTTTCAGCAGCACCCCACTCTACTGGTACCAATTTACTGTATGTCTGTTTTCACACTGCATGATAAAGACATACCCAAGACTGGGCAATTTACAAAAGAAAGAAGTTTATGGGATTTACAGTTCCACGTGGCTGGGGAAGCCTCACAGTCATGGTGGAAGGTGAAAGGCACATCTCAGATGGAGGCAGACAAGAGAAGAGAGCTTGTGCAGGGAAAGTCCCCTTTTTAAAACCATCAGATATCGTGAGACTCATTCACTATCACAAGAACAGCACAGGAAAGACTCACCCCTATAATTCAATTACCTCCCACCAGTTTCCTCCCACGACATGTGGGAATTGTAAGAGTTACAATTCAAGATGAGATTCCGGTGGGGACACAGCCAAACCATATCACAAATATTATTATTATATATTATATGAAAATACAATGCTCTATATCTTGTTCTGGATAATGGTCCCGTAATCCAGTTAGGCCTCCTAAACAGAAGCTTGGAAATGATCCTCTGTTCTTTCTCCTTTTTTCTGTATGGTCATATCTAATCAACAACTAAAATCTGTTTATTGTAAATCCTCTTGTAATAGTCTCCCCATCTTCTCCGTTTCCACTACTACTCTTATTTCAGACCCTCAAAACTTGCTTGGTCTATCTTGACATCTCCTGATTTACCTGTTATATTCTCCATACTAGCAGAGTAATCTTATAAAACCACAAATTAAATTATCACTCCCATGCTTAAAATTCTTCCAATGTTTTTTCTCCACTTATAGTGTGAGTTAATTTCCTTATCTACATAGTAGGATAAAAAATATAGTTCCTATCTTATAAGAAAGTTGTGAAAATCAAATAAATTCTAAGTATAAGCACTTAATGCCTAATCCACAGTAAAACAATTTAAAATAATTACTACTAGGTTCAATTAAACAAACTATCTTTTCTCATTTCCCACAATCATCTTATGATTGTTCATGGACTCATATAAGGAAACCTCACCATTCCCCTCCTTTATGCATATTTAATACTTTATACACATTTAATACTGTGTATGCTTCTATTATCGCATTTATCATATTCTGTAGTCAGAGAGCCTTGTTTTCCCCAGGAGACTGTGCTTCATGAAGACAATCTAATTCACCTGAGTCTCACCTGAGACTGCTTCACGAAGACAATCTAATTCACCCGAGTCCCCTAGTACACTGCCCTGTCCATAAATACTTACTGAAAAAAATTATGAGGAAGAAAATATATGCAAAAGGATTTTAGCAGATGGCCATGCTTCTTTCAACACTGAAAATAATATTATCCTTTATATAAAATAAAGGGAGCAATTTTAGAATGGGTCTGAGGAATGAGTAGGTCAGCAGAAACTCACTCTGACAGAGGATATGAAAGGAGCTGTGGGCTCAGACTGTTAAGAGTGAAAAGTTAGACAAGCAAGCTAATATGTACTCATAGGCAAATTCTATTCTATTTATGTGCTATGCCAGAATACAAATACTAAAAGGTTAAGAAAGCAAAGAAGAAAAAAGTGATCACTGGGCTGATGCCAAAAGAGTAGTATGCAAAAAAAAAAAATGTAGGATTCTACCAAGAAACTACTTTTCCATACCCTAAATTGGCACAGATGAGTACAAGGAAAGGAAAGTTAAAATGAAACAATTAGCTATATCCTATTAATTCATCTGCCACTCTTGGGGAAAGTTCAAAAGAGATGGAAAGGTATTGCTCATCATTCTTAGAATCAGAATAGAAGGTAACTTTATACTGAGACTAAAACTTAACACTGCAAGTCTGTGCTAATGAAAAGCCTTGCCCACTAACTCCATGTTGTCATCATCATCCATTCCCAGTTGTAAAAGCAAGAAAAAAATTAGTGGATATTTTCTCTGATTAACCCATCACAGGGGAATCCTTATCTCTGACACCGTGCACTCAAATACAGAAGTCCCAGTTCTCTCTCACTCCAAGACAGGAACAAAAAGGCTGAGGAGGCCTAAACCCAGAATACTTTTTCCCACCCTGAAACTCAAATTCTAAAATAAAATGAAAACAGCACTACTAAAGTTTTAGATGTAACAATCTGACCAGAAAGGATGAGACTTGCTAATTTTTAAATGAAGTTTGCCCTGGTATAGTGGTTAAGACTGGATGTGAATTCTACTTCTGTATTTGCTAGGCAGAAAGACTTGGGTAAGACACTTAGCCTCTCTAAGCCTGTATTTTCTCATTTGTAAAATGAAGATAAAAATTGTACTATTTCATATGCAAAATTATACGTGATAATACACATAAAAACTTAGTATCTGCCTAACACATGGTAAGCACTCAATAAATATTATCTATCATTATTTCAAGGGGCAATTATTGGTGCTGGAAAATCTGTAAGACAACATGTATATTACTGACTATGGTAGTTAGGACTAAAAGTGATGAATTCACAAGAACATACGTAGACTAATGACACTGTTTTTAAATACTTTTATGTTTTAACAATCTTTAACTTTAAACAAAAGTTTTAAGTATAGTAAGGCTTTTATCTTCCCAACCATTTGAGAGTAAACGTCTACATAATGACCCACCACTCTTGAATTCTTAGTATTTCCCAATTCTCTCACAAAAACAACCATTAAAATCAGGAAATTAACGGTAACACATTATGCTCACTGCTATCATAGTGTCACTGCTCCTAAGCCCCTTCTCAATGACCAGTATAGGGCATGTGTATGTATACATACACATATATTTCTATATCGATATATGATGAAAACCATGAGTTCACACAAGTACTTCATTTCCTATCCAACACCACAGACAGCATTCTAGTTTTCCCTACTTTCATATTTGTAACTCCCTTCTCAATGAGAAGTCTGGCTCCCATTATTCTTAATATTGATTTATGTGATCAATCTCCATGTATGTAGCCAATCTCCCATTGTAGCTGTTTCCCTTTCCCTGCATGGACACACTCCTCACCTCTCTTGGCCGCAAAATCCCTACCCCATGTATATAATCTCCTCAACCTGTTCAGGTCCGTATTCCTCATGCCTGGCATCCCTCCTACAAGAAAATCCTCCCTACCCTGCTCAGGCTATGAAATCCCATACTGTACCGAGTCTCCACTGAGAGGCCTTTCTCCTTCTATCCTCAAGCTCTAACACCCTGGATTCAGATACCTCCATGTATGGACTCCCTCCTCATCTCACTTGAGCCTCAATATACCTACACCAGATTGCAATCCTACACTCCCTATCCCCTGCTATCTACTGGGGCCCTGAGAGCTCATTCAGGGTGTCATCCCACCCTAAGTAGATGTCCTTGCTGCGACCAGTTGACCTTCCCCCATACCAGGCCACTCTCCTTCAGAGACACCATATCACCCTGCTTGGGCTCCAATACCTGCATTAGCATGCCATCCAATGGAGAGGTGCTCCTTACCCTTCATTCCCCCATGGACACCCTCCTCACCCCATCAGGCTCTGAGATCCCACTCCTCTTAAACGATGATGTGGCTCTGCCTACTGCACATCCCATCTGGTGTGGATACCTACCCTTGTTTTCTCCCACTTGATGTTTTAGTCCTAAGCTGTTCAGAAAGGGAGGAGAAGACACTGAAGAACAATTAATTATATTTTTTTAAAAAAGAGACACCACTGAATAAACTGTGTAAGCACCTATAATCAGAGCTAATTAAAACAATAATCTATTTGTCAAAGTACCTGCTTTTTTCCACATAAAGAAACAGTACTCTATTCTTTTACACTAATTCCTTCTAAGTTTAAAAAGTTAATTGAAAAGTGTAATACAGAAGAGAGCACTGGGTTTCTTTCTAACCAAACATGCATTTTACTTAAGCATCTTACATAGGCCTGTGGAAAATCTAGTTAATTGAAAAAGAAGAAAAAACCCTACTAATTTTATTTTGAGAATTTAAAAAATACAGTTGTTCCAAACACTAAAATATACATTTTTTGCATATGTGTGCATATATATGTGTGTGTGTGTCTGTGTGTATATATATGTATGTGTATATGTGTGTGTGTGTGTGTATACGTGTATATATATTTGAGATGGAGTCTTGCTCTGTTGCCCAGACTGGAGTGCAGTGGCACGATCTCGGCTAACTGCAACCTCCGCCGCCCGGGTTCAAGTGACTCTCCTGCCTCAGCCTCCCAAGTAGCTGGGATTACAGGCACCTGCCACCGCACCTGGCGAATTTTTGTATTTTTAGTAGAGACAGGGTTTCATCACGTTGGCCAGGCTGGTCTTGAACTCCTGACATCACATGATCTGCCTGTCTCAGCTTCCCAAAGCGCTGGGATTACAAACACGAGCTAACGACCCCGGCCATATTTTTTTAAATATCCAGAACAAGTAAATTTGACTTGTTTTCAGGATGTTAACAGCTGTATTGTTTCCAGTATACTTATCCCCAGATACAACCCTGCAAAAATTAACAGTTGTGATTGTTATAATACCTTTCCCTTGCTCCTGGTTTCTATGAGGAAGGATGTGTCAAAAGCACAACCCGAGCCTCTTTTTACCCTTAAGTATGTAAAGTGAATTATCCGATTGGTGATTTTGGATGTGAGGAAGAGCTCAGTTCTGTTCCTCCTGCCCCTGGGGTTGAGCTTTCAAAGGAGAACAAACCTCCAAAGACTCACATTGGGCTCTGCTTCTCTACCGCGCCTAGGGCTGGATGGATAAGTCAGCCTATGCCAGACCACCTGACTCCCCCATCAAGCTATTCCTCTAACCTGGCCTATATCAGTAATAGAAAGATTATTCTGGCTTCCATCTTTCTCCTTGTTTTATTTCTCAAGTTGTTCAGAGCCCAAGTAGAATGTCTTAATACATTGAAGTGAATGAAGACTGCTCATTTTTCCAGTTTTGATTTAAAAGGGCTGCTTTAATTTGAGCTTCTTAAAACTATTGCAAACAAAAAGCCCTCAAACCTGCACCAACAACAGATGTTCCAAATGAAAATAAGCTGACTTATCTGATCATGCTTATTACCCGTTTAAAAAAAAAAAAAAAAAAAAACTTCAAAGGCTTATAATTTCCTCCTTGTAGAAGCCATAATTTATACTTCCAGTCCTACTTTCTGCTGCTACCCTATAAACCAATGGCACTATAATGCTAAATATTTTCAGAATATATTATTATTTATACTTAAATATATTTGCTTATACTCTCTGCCCATTCCCTCCACTGTACTTTCCTGCTGCATCCTTTACCTCAGAGATCAGCAAACTATGGTTCATAGGCCAAATCTACCTATTTTCATAAATAAATGCTACTGAAACACAGCCATGCTTATTAATTTATGTCTTTCTTTTGCACTACAACAGTGGAGGTGAGTAGCTGCAATAGAGACCAGATGGTCCACAAAGCCTAAAACATTTACTGTCTGGCCCTTTACAGAAAGTTTGTCAATCCTTGCTTTCACTCAATGTTTTGAAGCCTAGTCATTTTGAATCCTTCAAGTCAAAATTAATTGTTCCCACTTCTGTCTTTCCATTACATTACACGAAGTCTAATATTTAACATCCCTGATTACTGTGAACTCTTTAAAAGCAAGGTAAATCCTATTCCTGTGTAAACAGTAAGCTTTTTGAACCACACCACAGTTCCTGTCTTTTCCATAAAATAGAACTCCCACGAACACTTTTCACATTCTTGGGGGAAGTACTTTGGAATAAACTTGGCTCTTTTCTCTACCACTTATTCAGTCCTCCCAAAAGAAGGAAGAATAACTAATATTGGCAACATCCTTATAGTTGGTCTCTAGTGGGATGGATTAATGTTTTAAAAGTCATTTTTCATTCATGGCCAAGCCTCCTGCTCACTCCTACCAACAAGCAAATCACATGGTAAACTCACTAGGGTACAGCTTCCTTGTATTTTAAGAGGCCTGTGGCTCCAGCTGTACTGTCTTTGATAGGTTGCTAAGTTCAATTCAGGGAGTTAGGGAGTAAGGCAATCTAATGTCTAATTTTGGTCTCAGTTCCAAGCCAAGTTCTTCAATGCAACCTTACCATTTTAAAAAGCTAATATTTTGAGCTTTGATTCCGAAGTCTATTTCTAGTTCAGAATCTAGTAAAGAAGAAACATAAAATTATATCCCCAAGTAATGGTCACACATAGGACTTAAGATAACTGATGACTGACAACAGTAAATTAACTGTAGAAAAGAACATTCTTTTAAAATGTGTGATGCACCAATGTTAACATACCACATCTCAGTAACTTGATTAGAAAACTTTTTTGAAGGGAAAAAAAATGTAGAATCCGTATTAAGAGATTAAAACTAAGCCTATCCCATTTCTTTATCTAATAAGTATTTTGTTACGATCAGCTCTCAGCTTAATGAAATTAACACATAAAAGAATCATGGTTATCACTGATACAGAACAGTATTCCCCATCTTACTAAGTATGGTAAACGGTAACGCCCATCTAAAAAACAAACATCCCTAGACCCCAGATGTCTCCAATTACTGCTCCATTTATCAGTTCTTCCTCAAAACACAGCTCTTAAATTAGTAGTTTACTATAAATGTTATCTCCACTTACACATATCTTAATTACTTTCTAACCTATTATAATATGGTTGCCATCTCCATCACTACTGAAATTTATCTAGTCAAGGTCACCTAGAGCCAAAAACAATGTACATTTCCCTGTTTCATGGTACCTGACATCTCATCAACACGTAACGATCCCTCCTTATTGTAATATTTTTCTCTCTCCTCTAGGATTTGGTAATACCACTCCCTCCTGGTTTTACTATTCAGCCAGTGACCTTACTTTGAGGTTTCTCCTCTTCTGCTCAAGGAAGGCTAAGATTCCTTAAGGTGTGGTACTGAGTCATTTACTAGTTATACTATCTAAACTAGCTCTAATATACTCAAGTTATACTCCAGATATACTCTCCCCTATTCCTAAGTAATTTCATCTATTTCTGTGGATTTAAGTATCATCTTTATGCTGGTAATTTTCTAATTCATACCTTTAGCCCAGATACTACTACTACATAAATATTATAGCATCTTTCATAAGAATAAAAATGGCAAACATTTGAGGACAGATATTATCCCAGTTTCACAGATTTCCATCTGTAAAAAGTGGAATGATTTGTGCCTAATGTTACAATGACAGGGGCTAAGAAGAAACTGGATTATTTCCATTAAGTCCTTTCTACCACTTGTGAGATTTACTGTCCCTAAACAGTTTATAATTTAAACATGAAGACTACTGGACAAAATTACTTCCTATGTGCACGCCTTGCACATAGTGGTCAGAAAAGAATTGGCCAATTTAAATTAATGGAGAAAGCGCTTAAATTTGCTTTTCAATAAATACTTTAGAAAAGACTCCAGGTTGTAGTTGAATTTTTTTTTTTTGAGTCTTGGTCTGTCACCTAGGCTGGAGTGTAGTGGCATGATCTCACTCATTGCAACCTACGCCTCCTGGGTTCAAGCAATTCTCGTGCCTCAGCCTCCCAAGTAGCTGGGACTACAGGAATGTACCACCATGCCCAGCTAATTTTTGTATTTTTAGTAGAGATGGGGTTTTGTCATGTTGGCAAGGCTGGTCTCCAACTCCTGGGCTCAAGTGATCCGCCTACCTCAGTCTCCCAAAGTGCTGGGATTACAGGGATGGGCCACCGTGCCCGGCCTGCAATTGAATTTTAAAGGCGACTAAGGATGCAGGGTAGAAGATATAACTAAAAAGATAAGAATTTGGGGTAATGTGGATAAAAAAGAACAAAAGCCTATGAAAAAGGTTGAGTTGTCTAAAGAAGAATCTAGACAAACTGAAGAAGCAGGCTGGTAAACTATGACCAGCTAGATCAACATGGCTGGCAGCTTTTATTTCATGGAAAAAAAGACAAATGGGAGATACTACAGCTTTGTAAACTATGAAATCAAAACAGCTACTTTAAACAATGATTTACTATTGGTTGTAAGTCAGACTGAAAGACAGTAAAACCAGCAATGCAGACACTGATATATACCAGAATCTTATCTGGATCTGTCCTAATGCTTACTGCATTTAAAAAAAAAAAAAAAATTGAATCCATGAGATATTGTAAAGAAGGTAATAATAGCTTGGCAACAGATTAAGGTTAAAAAAAGAAGAAAAGAAAGAAGCAAATGAAGCAAGCAGGATAGAGTTGCTGCCAATTATGGGGAAACTATATGAAAGGAAAGGAGATACAGACAATTCCTCATTTTAAGTTTTGTTTTCTATCAAACACAAAAATTCTCAAAACAAAATTTTTATTTTGCTTTAATTAAGAACAAAGTGGTATTCCTCAAATACAAAGATGGCATTACTTTGTTAATCAGTTTTCTACTGGTAGCAGTAGGCTGGTCTGGGCCCCCATTCACATTTTCTTATCTAGACTGTATGGTGAATAAAAACTCTTGAAAAGATTACCTGATTATAGATTCAGCTCTTAAGTATGAACTCTACAAAGTTAGGCAGGTCCTTAAAAGTTTGGACCTATGTCCTTGGTGCTCTGTTATCTATCAGCCATGAACGCTAGTCATATATACCAAAGGGAAGGAATACTACTAAAACGAAAAGATAGAAACTTCCCACCAAAAATGTAGGTTATTACAATTGAAAGATAAGATTTACTAATGAGGAATAAAAAGTTACATAACCTAACCAAAAATCTATATATCTTTGTTGCTCCTTGGTTGCTCCTTCCAAGGAGCAACTGCACTATGGCAGAATTAAAGACCAGGGTTGGAAGTCAGACAAATGAGAGGAATGTAGAGGATACGTAACAGCAATTTATCATGTGCACAGCCAATCAGGAAGCAGCGCACCCATGTAGCCAAACAAGGGATGCAGTATGTGCACCAAGAGGGCATCACACAAAAAAAGAATGGTTAAGACCAGTCCACAGCCCATATCTAACATTTACAAACTACAAAATTCACACACTGCTTGGTTCCAAAGATGGCAGAATTTCACTCTTTCAGATATGAAAAGATCCAAGAGTACAGAGAACTTCAAAATTTGCATGCAAAATTCATCAATATGCCTATTTTACAGAAAGACTTGATATATGTCTTAACCCTCCAACTACTCATCAGCATCACAGATTCCATTTGTCCAATGCACACTATTAGATGGTGCCACAATTTACATCTTTTAAAATAGAAAACATATTTGATAGTGCTTGAAAAAAACAGCTGTATAAACAAAGTCTTTTGGATAGCAGACCCATCCATACCAGCCCCATCAATTCAGATTTCTAAGTAAATCTACTCCTATGGGGTTTACATGGCAACAGTGACAAGATGAGGGAGAAATTGGTAAAATATAGGAGCAGGAAACAAGAAGCATCCAGAAAGTGGCAGCAAGTTGACTAACAGGAACAGTAAAATAGAGAGTAGATACTGACAAAAATTAACTTCAAGATGATCTAGTATGATATACATTTTTTAAATGAGCTAAAAATAATGTATTGTATTCAGTTACCAACACAGCCAAAATAATCCTTTTTGCATCAAAGGCCTTCCTGGTTTCATACATAAAAAGCCAGGATTAGACTAAGTGATACCCTGTGATTCTAAAACTATAATTCTATGGCTCTAGAATAGTCTAGAATACAGACCATTCAAGCCCTTACTATCTTTTCTCTAACATGTTCCACGATCTTTTCATTGTTCATTAGGATTCCTACCAGAAAGAATCTATTGGCAGAGACGTTAAGAGTTCAAAGCTGCTAATAACCTGTGTAAACCAATCATAATACTAGCAAACACTTAGGGAATGCTTTCTATATGAAAGACACATATCAACATATACTAACAAAATTAGCAAACAACCTGATTATCTCCAATTTACAGATTAAGAAACTAAAGTATAGAGAGGTTAAGCTACTTGTCCAGACTGCTAAGTGGTAACAACAGGATTCAACACAAGTAGTCTAGCTCTAGAACCTTTATGTTTACTTGCTGTTTTATACTACCAAAATAAAAGATTTGAGGAAAAATAAATTACGCTATAGGTTTGGTTATTATCAACAGTCTTTAATTAAGTGGTATCGCAGTAATCAAGAGTTGGCTGGAGCAACTACTGTATAGAACTGAACTATCCAAAGTGATAGCCATTTGCTACATGTGGCTATTAAGCCACCTAAAATGTGTCTAGTCCAAATTGGGATGTGCTATCAATGTAAAATACCTGATTTTGAAGACTTAATATTTTGAAAAATATAAACTAACTCAATCATTTCTACATGGATTAGTGTTAAAATTATAATATATTTAACACATTGTGTTAAATAAAATATTCTTTTTAAATGTGGTTATTAGAAGATTTAAAATTACCTATTTTACTTCCATTATATTTCTGCTGGACAACACTGCTATGTAGGAAAGATACTGGAGTTTACAGAACGATTCTAAACCAATCTTTGCCATTCTGTTTTGCTGCTGTTACCTTAGACAAAATGGTTACACTGATTATCAGCTTCTGTATCATAAAAATCAGGTTTAAAAACAGTCCTAAAACCTGCTGCTTAGATTTTGGTATCTAAGTCTATTTTCCACTGAAAAGAATGGAGGTAAATTCGGAAAAGGAGCTCATGCCACAGCATGGACAGGTAAAATACAAAATTAACTTGGAATATCTTGTTTTGGCAGAAATACACTGGAACCAGCTTGATGAGACACCCATTGGCCAAACCTGGGACAATTTGTGAACCAAAATAACGACAGCAATGGATTTAACCACTTAATAAAATTAAGAATCCATGAGTTCATACAGATAAAAAGAACTGAATAAATAATGGAGATGGGAAAGATTACCTTATGTCAGAATGTCAACTAATAATTATAGAAGGAATGAGGTCAGATAATCATCAATTGATGCTCAAACTTGTGGGTGAAGTTTTGATTATACTATGTAAATATACTGTTCCCCAAAATTATTTTTCCACAAATTGCATATTAGTTACAACGAGATAAATAATAACTTTCAGGGATACATATGAGGAATACCAGCTTAACAAAATTTTCAAAGCTGACATCACCAACACTGGTATACACCAACATCATGAATCTCAAGATATGATGCACTAAGAAGGGCAGAACATCTCTTAAGTGGTATTCCTGCCAAAATGCATAACCAATCTAATCACGAGAAAGCAAAAGACAAATTCAAATTGAGGGATGTTCTACAAAATAGCTGCCCTGTACTTTTAAAATGTCAAGGTCAAGAAAGAGTAAGGTTGACGAAGTGTTCCCGATTAAAAGAGACTAAGGAGACATAATTACCAAATGTAATGCATGATCCTGAAGTGGATCCCAGAATAAGGGGGAAAAAAAGCTAACAGAAAAAATAAACAGATATAATTTGAATATGGACTATAAATTAGATAACAGTATATCAGTAAATCTTCTGGTTTTCACAACCTCACTATAATTAGGTAAGACGGTATCCTTGTTTTTTAAAAATATACACTGAAGAATTTAGGGGTAAAGAGGTTGATGTCTCTGAATTACTCTCAAATTGTTCTGAAAAAATATAGAGAGATCAGTATAAAGCAAGAATGATAAACACAGCAAAATGTAAAACAACAAATGTGGGTACACAGGAGTTCTATTCTTCCAACTTTTTAGATTGAAATTACACCAAAATAGAAAATTTTAAAATATTGGCCAGTCTCCCAGATCAGATATCCTAATGGACTATACAAGTCTTGATGATGTTTAAAAATGCACAGGTGTATTTCTTTTATCCTAGACCTGTTTTAAATTGCATGACTTATCAAATGCTAATTATTTTATACATTTCATAAGAGCCAGGACTGTATTTGTTATTTCTCAATATCATAGTTAGTACTAGCATACTATTTACCATATCCAATAAGCACTCAAACATTTGTTACATGAGCTACTGAAAACTATAACCCAGTACAGTATAGGCTAATTATAGAAAAACAGTCAAATTATAAAAAGTACCAAAATGTAAATAGATATTAATTGGCACAAAAGGTTGTACGACAACTCTTCAATGAAAAGAAAACTATCTGGAATGAATCAGAACAGTAGTTAAAAATCTAACATAAAGAGATGAATGCCACAATTAGAGGAAGGCAAACATCTCATTCCATATTAAGAGTTAAACGTTTACCTTTGTGGCTAACTACAATCAGTCATGACAACTAAAACAACTTTCTTCCCTATAAAATTAGAATATTATATGAGTTATAAAATGAATCAGAGTTAGGCTAAGAACTGAGATTCAAAATCACATTAGGGGCTCAATACTAATTTGCTGTACAACCCTAAGATGCTGCCTACAATTCCGTATCTCACTTAAAATTAAGACGTTTGGATTATTTCCTTCCCCAAAAGGCAAGAAGGATATTATTTTGTAAAAATGGCTGTAAGCAATGAGAGCACCGAATATTATATATATACACACTGAATATACACATATGTGTACGCATATATATTCACACATGTATACACATGCAAAGGGAAAAGAATATGGCTTTTTTGTAAATATGTTTACAAAGTAATGAATGTAAGGCACATTAACAGCAAAAGGTAATTATCTAAACTCCATTTAATCCCAATTCGCACTATAAATTAAGTGCTTAACACCTAAGATGCTAAAAAAGCCCAATCAACAAGTGTATACTCTGTTTAAATGGATGTTATTGTTTATTTTTAAATAACAATGGGGTTCGAGATCAGACTGGCCAACATGATGAAACCCAGTCTCTACTAAAAATACTAAAATTAGCTGGGCGTGGTGGCAGGCGCCTGTAACCCCAACTATTCAGGAGGCTGAGGCAGGAGAATCGCTTGAATCCAGGAGGCGGAGGTTGCAGTGAGCTGAGATCGCATCACTACACTCCAGCCTGGGCGACAGAGTGAGACTCCATCTCAATAAATAAACAAATAACAAAAACAAAATATGAGACAGGTTTTAATAGGGCTTAATTAGGATGGGGACTGTGGGAAACAATTCTCAAATATAGTTAGAAGCCAGTGACAAAATTTCTTTTCACATACGATACAATGTAATCGCATATTGCATTAAAAGTGTAATACAGTATTAACTTTCAATGTCTTCCAATTTTACTTGAATATACAAGTAGATAAGGCAAAAAGATATTCTAGTTCCCTTTTCCATCAAATCCAATTAATTGTGTTTCATTTAAAGTTTGACTATTTTTCAAAGGTCTATATATTTTTATGATGCAAAGCTATACTTAATGTATCTAAATAAGCAAGATCAGGAAAAAAAAAAAAAAAACCCAAAATATTCCAAAACATAAAAAGACATCCTCTAATCACTTTGTGCCTTGGCAAAACTTAACAGTAATATCATAAGCTAGTGTTGCAAAGCTGTCATCCTACCTAATTCTACCTAAATGAGCTCAGTAATTCTAAATTGGTGTCCAGAAGAGATCTTTACATGAGCAATTATCAAAAACAGTCCATTTTGTATTCAAGAAGCACAAACAACAATAGTTTTTTAAACAATTTATATAAAGAATACCTAGAGATTTTTTACACTTCATAAACTAAAATCACGTATGAATACTTGACTAAAGCTATTTCTCATCGTCTTTCCTTAGAGAAGACCAAAATACATTTCTCGTAAGGGTAAAACAAAAGCAGTAAATTATTTAAACATCACTTAAATGCCCCCTAAAGTAACCTTCCCTTCTCGTACATTTTCTTACATTCAATGCATTCTGCGGTACACATTTCTGAATTGAAATTGTATTAAGTTTAACTAATACGATCTCCTTTCCACTAGTGAAAAAAAGATCTTAAGGCGTTACCAAACACATGGGAGGCGGGGTCGGGGTGCGAGGTGGTGCCAGAGCAGATGGAAACCAGGTAAGAGAGTTGTTTTCTTAAGACACTAGGGTTACTCCCCAACTCCAAATGCCAAGATTCACTCGCCAGTAGAGCAAGCCGCTGCCACTATCCACTGCTTACACAATACAATCTTCCTTTCTACCTCTTCCCCTACACTCCCACCCATAACCCCTTCCCAAAACAAACACCCACTATGCGCCCCATTCCATAAGCCGTTTTTGCCCCTCTAAGCCCACTAAACCAACCTGCTGGATAACAGCTCTATGCATTCGTCTCACTTAGGAAAAAAAAAAAAAAAAAAAAAGCGACTGCAGCAAGGTCGGGAGTCCCACCATTCCTGTCACCCTAAACAATCCACAGGGTGACAGCCCCAAGCCCAGAAGTTTGAAGCAAAACGATTCATATCCAACCAAAAAGAGGGAAGAGCAGTTGAATGGGGATGGGAGGTGGGGAGGGCGATGCGTGTGCGCCTGTGTGTGTGTGTGTGTGTGTGTGTGTAAGGAAGAGTCCATCACATGACAGTGAAAGAGGACCAGAGTCGTCGGGGCGTCCGCAAGCAGAAAAGGGGGGGAGGGTGTCGTTGCCGTGGCAACACCCCCCATCCGTCCAGACTTCCAAAGAGGGAGGAAGAACTTCAAATCCCAACCGTCAGCGCTCAAGCGGCTCCTTCTTAAAGGGGTACACACAGCGCCGCCGCCGAGCGCGAGAGGGCAGAGTCTGTCTCTTATACACATCTAGATGTGTATAAGAGACAGGAGCAGCGCAGGCACGAGGCAGGGGCGCGAGCCCTCGGCGCGAGCCCCGGAGCGCGCGCCCCCCGGAGGGGGGTTGATTGACACGTGTCACTACCTTCCCTCTGCCCTGCCCTCCCCCTCCCACCGCTCCCTCAGGGAGAGGCGGGGAGGGAGCCAGAGGAGAAGGAAGCAACCTGCCGCTTCCGCTGACCCCGCCTCCCCACCCACTATCCTCCTCCCCCTCCCGCTGGAGTTTACTCAGGCGAGCCATACCGCTCCCGCCGCCCGCGAAAACCCTGAGCGGGAGCGAGAGACCCGGAGCCCAGCCAGGAACCGGCGTGCTAGTGGAGCGGACTAGCAACGCCTACTTTCTGCCTTCACTACGGGACTCCGACAGTCCGGAAACTTCACTTCCCAGGCTTCATTGCGCCAGGATCCCGAAGCCGAGTTTGGCGCCGTGGCGCGTTGCTTGCCGGTCATTGTAGTCCAAAAGAAAGGATCGTTCCCCCCTCCACACTCGGGTTTGCAGGCTGGCCTGGAACTTCTCTGCGCCGCGCCGCTGGGGGTGCTGAGCCTGTCGCTCCCTGCGCCCGGGACCGTGCGCTGCCCGGGTGGCCGGTTCTGACCCGACTGCTTTAGCTTCCTCAGGCTCCGCGATGGAAGGGTGGTGGAAGCCGCAAGAGTTGTCGGCCCCTTGTGGGTTCAGGCTTCGCTTTGTGTTCTAAGTGCTGGAAACTTTCCGGGGTCTCTGTCTTCTTGTCACTCCGCAGGGATAAGGGCAAGCCGGTCATTCGCCTACATCTGGAATAACTGCCAAACGTCCTGAGAGAGATCCCGGAGTGACTTCGGTTTTCAAGACGAAGAGATATCGGAAAGCGAGAATCCTTACAAGGACTAGGGAAAAGAGGCGGGTTTTTTACACTGAAAATTACTTGCAGGGGACTGGGCGTAGCCGGCTGAAAACTGCAGAAGGAAAATTTTCTTTATAAGCTCCTGGAGGGCAGCGACCCACTGAGACCTCTGTACCGTGACATCTGTCACTCACTAGACCCTAGTACAGTGTGTGACGCGGGATTAAGCACTTTACAAATGTTATGGAATGAATTCTACGCCGTGCTAGAGAAAATAACTTCTTCAGAGAGAGCGAGAGAGAAATCTTGTGTTTAAATACAGACTCCAATTAGAGTTTTTACTTTTGCACCAGAGCGATTGTGCGTTTGTTTCCGTATACGTGCAGTTGATCAAGCCGAAGCTAAGCCACCCAACGTTTGCTAAGAAGTACTGTGTATGTCTGGAAATTTACTCACAAGTCTGTGGGAAATATGTTTAATTCTTCTTGGAAATCTCATAAATTCTGAGTTCAGTACCACCTTCCATGTTTTGTGGCTTATCCTTAACCACCTTCTTTCTTTTTCTTCCTATGAGAAAGTATTGCTTTGCTCATTATGACTTCAGTAGTGTAGATGTAATTTTACATTTTCATAAGTTAAAAATAATAAAGTCTGAACGCATAATCACCTTTTCTAGAACGGTCACAATTGGAGTGCAGGTGAAATCACTAGTGAAGGTGATCTTGGAATTGTCAGTGGATGGTTTCAGTTAACCACTTCCACTCATAATTGCCACGAGGATCAGCCTTTGCAGTTTTCCTGATCGCTTTTATAGTAATCTACATTAGTTAGGATGGGAAAAATTATGGTGCAGTAATAAATGATCCAAGAATCTTAGTGGCTTAAAACAACAACAAAAAACTATTTCCTGCTTATTTACATGTTCATCTCTGGGTGGCAGGAGGAGGGGGCTTCATTCCATGTGGAACGTCCCCCGTTGTGTAATAGGCAAAAGGAAGATGAAGAATGGCAAACTGGTTCTTCCTAAAAGTGATACAAGTCAGTTCTCACCTTTCATTGACCAAAGCAAATTATATGGGCATGTAAAAAAGGGAGCAGGGAAGTGCAATCCTATTATATGTGCAAAAAGAAGATAACCAGAATTTATTGGTAAATAGTATCAAGGATTACTGTGATCTATCTTTCTAGTCACCAGTTTACAGTTCACTTTCTTTACACTACAAAATAGATTTGCTCCTATCACAAAGTGAGACAATCCAAAAGTTCTGTTCAGTAAAGGCATTAATCTCAAAGCCTAGCATCTCTGGGTGATGTTTGGTAGTCTCCATATTGGAACTGGATAAAGCTGCTCTTGTTATAGACAACTAAAAAGATAAGGTATCCTCCCCCGATCTCTCTCACTTGGCAATTTCTCTTCTCCCTCCCTCTCTCTCTCTCGCTCTCTCTCTCTCTTTCTCACACACACACACACACACAGTGATGGAATAGGAACTAAATAGACATGGTGTCTTAGTCTATTTTTTGCTGCTGTAATGGAATACCACTTACTGGGTAATTTATATGAAGAATAGACGTTTATCGCTAACAGTTCTGGGGCCTAGAAAGTCCAGGATCAGGGTACTGGCATCTAACAAGGGCCTTCTTGTTACATGGCCCCGTGGTGGAAAGGCAAAGGGAAGGCAAATAAGTAAAAAAGGGCCAAACTCATCCTTTTATAATGAACCCACTCCTGCTATAAAGAATCCACTCCCTTGATAATGGCATTAATCCATTCACTATGCCCTCATAGCCTATCACTTCTCATTAGGCCACATTTCCCAACACTGTTGAAATGGAGTTTATGTTTCCAACACGTGCTTTTTCGTGGACAAATTCAAACCACAGCATATGGTAAACATTCCTGTTTAGAAAGGAGAAAAATGGGAGACACACAGGAACCGTTTCAGCAAATATTTTACGACAGTTAGCATCTCCAACTTTCCAGCCTCTGACAATTTCCTTGCTACCACCCAGTGAGCCTCTGAGTTAAAGCCACATATTTTAGATTTTCTGTTATAACTGTACCTCCTTCTGGGTGCCAATTTATACATTAGTTAGAATGTACTATGTTCTGCTCCAGTAACAAACCCAAAATCTAGCAAACTCAAAACCTCAGTGATTTAATACAAAACTTAATACAAAAGTTTTATTTCATAGTATATTATCCGTCTTCCAAAGGTCAGTGTGGAAAAGGATGGAAAGAACATGAACCCTATAAGCCTCATATCCATCCAGGGACTGAGGCTTCTGGAGCTATGCCGTTTGGAAGCTCCCCAGTCACCGTAATGAGAAAGATGATGCTAAATCACAGTCCAACTCTTAAGGCTTCTGCCAGAAGCGACACATTTCAATAGATGAAGCAAATTTTATGGTCATGCCTAACTTTTAAGGAGTTATATATTAGAAAGCTTTGAGGGCAGGGCAAACCACCCCACAACTTAATACCTTAAAACACCAACTGTTCATTTAGCTCATAATTCTGTGGAATGAAAATTTGTGCTAGGTTCAGCTGGACATTTTTGCTGGCCTCTACTGGACTCACTCAGGTGTTTGTGGTCAGCTGCCTGTCAGCAAGGCAGCCCTGTTTCTGAGGATTCTCTGACTGTCAGCTGGGAACACACAGCAATGAGGCCAAGTATCATCAAGAGGCCAGCTCTAGCCCTAGCTTATTCACATGGTGGCAGTCAGAGGGATCCAAAGTGCTGCAAGAGAAGAAGTACCCATGCACAAACACTTTTCAAATCTCAGTTTGAGTCATATTTGCTCTGGTCCCAATGGCTAAAGCAAGTCACATGGCCAAGCCCAGAGTCAATATGGGGAGATACATTCTACCTCTTAATAGAAGGATCTGCAAGTCACATTACAAAGGGATTTGGACAGAGAGAAAGAAATAATTTGTGGCCACTTTTGTAGTCTACCACATTTGGGAAAGTGCAAGGTTATCCTATTCTCCAAAAGAAGGAGAACTAAAGATATAAACAGAACTAATGAGTATCACATATCTAGAATTTCTGGGAGAAGATAAAGATTAAGGCCAGAAATATTGAAATACACAAATGGAGTTAACTTTGGAATTCAGCTTCACTTTGAAGAGCAAAGAAGTTTCCATGGCAAGTACTACAGAATGTATTATAATTACCCAATGAACCTGAAAATAGGAGTCTTTTAACCATTACATTCTAAGCATCGAGTGCTGGGCCAGGCACTAATATGGTGTCTAATATTTATTTATTGGTTTGATACATGTTTGAGTTATCTATAAGGTCAAGTATAAAAAGAGGGTCATATCGGCCGGGCGCAGTGGCTCACGCCTGTAATCCCAGCACTTTGGGAGTCCCAGGTGGGTGGATCACCTGAGGTCAGGAGTTCGAGACCAGCCTGGTCAACATGGTGAAACCCCATCTCTACTAAAAATACAAACATTAGCTGAGCGTGGTGGTGGGCACCTGTAATCCCAGCTACAGGTGGGAGGAGGCTGAGGTGAGAGAATTGCTTGAACCAGAGAGGCGAAGGTGGCAGTGAGCCAAGACCGTGCCATTGCACTCCAGCCTTAGCAAGAAGAGCGAAACCCCATCTCAAAAAAAAAAAAAAAAAAAAAAGAGGGTCATATCAAAGATTGTCTCCTACACTGAAAATCCAGTTACTCACAAAGGATTTTCATATAACAACAGGTATATGATATGAAATGTTAATGTTCTTTGGAGAAATAATTTTGTTCTGCTATCTACTTCCTATACATGTTGTACCAGTTATTTATTGCTGTGCAGCAAGCCAATCCATAGGGTAGTTGCATAAAGAACAACCACTAGATATTATTCACAGTGCAGGTCAGGTGGGCTGTTTTGCTGATCAGGTGAAGCTCTGCAAATCTGACCTGAGATTGCTAGTGTTGGAAGCTGCATGATCTAGAATGGCCTCACTCTGGTGTACAGTTTGGCTTCCAGTTTGCTGGGGTAATGAGAATGGCTGAGTCATGTGTCTCTTACCATCTAGAGGCTAGCTAGAGCCAATAATTTATGCAGTGGCAGCATGTGAAGCACAACATAATGATAAGTACTAATGTAGAAGTGCTTTTCAAGTGAGCTTGCATCGTGTTCTGCTTGCTACTATCCTATTGGCCAAAGCAAATCTCATGGTCAAGCCCAAAGTCTGAATTAAAGGACACTAACAAATGGCATGGATTCAGAAAGGTGTGAACAAATCTGGGTCATCACTTCAATCAAACTACCATCAGTAACTATCCAAGTTCACTATTATCCGCCTAAAACTGATGAGCACATCTATAGAGTTCTTAGACAGTACCAAGACATATAAATTGCAGGGCCAAATAATAGTTTATTAATTTACCAGTTAGTGAATTTCAAGCTAGGGTGCTTTTTAGGAGGACATGATATAACAAATACAAATACATTGGAGAAGTTTGAAATACATTTCCACAGTAGAGAAATACAAAATTACAGAAAGGTATGACTAGAGTCATATTTTTGAGATATTAACCCAAAATGAAAGCTGTTCTTATATTTTTTAACAAATATAAACAATCCAATATACTAGTAGGATTGTAAAATACCTACTCAATTCTATATTATCCATATATACCACAAAATGATATATTTTATAATTTAATAAAATCTAAACAATTTTGTATGCATTAGATATTTACAGTTGTAAAGCATAACTGCTAGATACTTCAACTGTACAATGCTTTATAATGCTGAGAAACTATCTTTTGAGTAAATTATATCTGTCTTGTAAAGAATCACATTTCACTATATTTCCTTTGGTTCTGACCCGTAATACAGTTCACTGATCAAAGATTAAAACTTCAGAGAAAAATTTGATTAACCAATTATTTAGGACATAGAACAAATTTCCCTTCCAGAAAATTTCTAATCAACTACATAGTCATATTATACCAAATTTTATGCAAACATCTTAGATTCACCCAGGCTCATGAGTCAAAGATTTCTCAATAGTCTTCTTCCTTATGGAAGTACAGACTCTAAAGTCTTCATTAACTGAAATACATACATGTTCATGTATTTATTTTCAATACTGCAGTTAAATAGTTAGAGATATCTAAAATATATGATGATTTTGTCTTCTTGATGCATTTCCAAATACTATCAACACCTTTTTGTACATTTTGTAGGAACAAAGATAAAATTTTACAGCAGGAATAATGATTCAAGAAACAGAAATGTAGTGGTAATGTACTTCGTTTCTTAGATTATACTGTCTCTTTTTCTCCTATTCTAAGACTATCCTTAGTATACATAATAGTGGGCATGATAGCTGGTCCAATTCAGTCACTTATATCAAGGTGGCATCTCCGGTTTTTGTTCTTTACTTTCATTGTTGAGTTCAATCATTGGATACTTTAAAAATATTACTGTTATATCCTGTTACTGTCTGTATAGTAAATATCATATAGCTGGACCTAAGATTTACTATATTAGGACAACTCAGGCCCTAAACTGTCAGGATAATTAATACCAAAATTAGGGTGAGTATGTTTTCTAATTTTTTTTTACATAAAATCATACACCTTTGAGCTTGGCACCTGAACTTAATACCATTTACCATTTACTTTCCCTTGCATCCAGGCATGATAATAGGACCTGATCTATCACTACTCTTTTTGTGTCCATTTGAAATCACTTCTCTGGCCTAACGCATTATTGTCACTTTCATTTTCAGCCTTTTAATAAAATTTCAATGTATTAAAGGCTCAATGATGGCAATTTTATCCAATTTAATCCAATTGCACAGTTCAGTATCAAAGTAAAATAAAAATGTCATCTATAGTACCTAGACTATCTCAGTTTAGAGGTAATACAGATCATCTAGGTCAATCCCCTAATTTTGCAGATAGAGAAATTGGGCCCAGAGAGGATAAGCAATTTATGTAGGTCACACGGCTTATTAGTAGCACACCCAAACTAAAGATCAATTTCCTGATTCCTAATCTTGACTCTTTCCTATAATAAGAGCTATGAGTTTGGCATTTATACACATTATTAATTCATTTACCTTTTACCATAATCTTATGCAATTAAGTACTTTCATTATTATTATCCCCATATCAGAGAGAAAGAAATATAAATTGACTTAGAGATGTTAAATAACTTAAATAAGTTAGCATTATCTAGCTAGTTACTGATGAAACTAGAATTTGAATCTTTGTCTTTCCAAATTTAACTACCACTTTTCACTGGAGAACAGGAAAGAAGGTGAAAAGCTGCCTATTAAGGAATCAGAAATTGAGGAAGCTGGATTTTTTTCAGATTTTCAGGAGTGGCTACTGATAATGTCTCTATCTTTGGGGGAAGATACAGATAGTGACATTTTCAGTAGCACACAAAACTATGGTTTCTCAATGTTTAACCTGTCATTCAGCCAAACTGGGGTTTTTGCTGTCCCCATCTGACATTCCATGCTATCCTACTCCCATGAAGAACACTTCTCAACTGAGTGGTGATTATTACTACTTTCTATGCTGTTAGAACACTTTATTTTTCTCATGAGTCTTACCGTATTTTTCCATGTAGTATAATTATTTGTTACTGTTTCTTATTGTTTCTCTGTATAACCTTGTAGACTGTGAAGTCAGAGCCTGGTATTCACCACCTCTGTGCATTCTATACTTGCATTCTACACCTAGTAGGTATCAAAGAGACTTTTGCTGAGTTGAAATGAAAGAGTAATTAATTGAGATTTTTAAAAGAAAAGAAATATGGAAGATATAGGGCTTCCTTCATCCATGACTTACCCTTATTCTCAAATTCTACTCGTAAACCCAAACTTATTTTTCACCCGATGTCAAGACAGTGACAAAAGGTGGTCACACAATTGCATTTTACAGAGTATATTTCAAACCAAGAAATTAACATCATTTGGCCTTTCTGCATGTTGAAACGCCTGACACAAACTAAGTCATAACATTTATATGAACAAAGCATATCATTTTACTTACTAACATGCTTTAGGCAAACAGAAATATGAACAATTTATGAACTTGACAATTGTTTCTCAGGCTGTTGACAATAGGATTTGACTCTCAGTTTCAAAATGCAAAAAATTTTTTATATGAAAATAGTACAAAATACCAATGTTTCATGGTAAAGAGACCATGCAATAAACCTCTGAAGTAAAATCCATTGGGTTAAAGAAGTTTATTTTAACATATTACTATAAGAAAGGTTTGTTTAAACTGTGAAATCTGATAATGGCCCATATTACTATCTACCTGGAGAATACATGTGATTAAAGAGAAAAGAATAAGGCAGTTAAATTATGTCATGATTTTCCCTTATAAAAAAGAGAGGTGAATGAAAATGTGACGTTGGTAAAAGTTTAATACCTTTTAAGTTAACCAAAATGTTATAATATTTGAAGATTTAAGTATAATAAGATTAAATTACAATTAATAATCACCCTATGCAACAATGGAAAGTAAAGAACAACCTATTATTATCCTATTACAGGCTTTCAAATTCAATAGGCAAAACCACCTGATTTTATATACTAAATTCATTAAGCTCTAAACCTGAAACTTGAAAGAAAAGTAAATCTAACTATGAAACAATATGGTTTGGCTCTGTGTCCCCACCGAAATCTCATCTCAAATTGTGTTGAGGGAGGGACCTGTAATCCCAACGTGTCTAGGGAAGGAGGTGATTGGATCATGGGGGCAGTTTCCCCCTTGCTGTTCTCATTCATAATGAGTGAGTTCTCGTAGTATCTGATGGTTTTATAAGTGTTTGAGAGTTCCTCCTTTGCTCTTCTCTCTCCTGCTGCCATGTGAAAAAGGTCTTGCTTCCCCTTTGCCTTCCACCATGATTGTAAGTTTCCTGAGGTCTCCACAGCCATGTGGAATTGTGAGTCCATTAAACCTCTTTCCTTTATTTAAAACAAAAAATCACCCTCATGATCCAATATCTTACCTCCCTTGGCACATGGGGATTACAAGTCCCTCCCTCAACACATGGGAATTAGAACTCAAGATGAGATTTGGGTGGGGACACAGAGCCAAACCACAGCAAAACTCTGTAACTATTTTTAATATCAGTGGTCTCCCCGAATCTGTCTTTTTTTTTTTTCATTGTTCTCAGGAAATAGAATGATTATAAAGCAGAAAGTAAGGGTCAGAGTCAGAGCTGAAGTCCTGGGGATTTGTTGAAATGTTATATGAGGAGCTGTGAGAACCGCCTGCTCCTCCAGACTTTGTCTCCACTATAATGTAGCCAAGTATTTTTATCACAACCCCTGCAAGAAATTTACCCTGTGGAAAAATTGAACTGAAAAGATTATGGATTGGAGGACACCAAGCATGGTAGAAGGGTATGGCAAACGTTGTAGAGTGAACACAGATTAAACAGTCAAAGTTTGCTGAATTCCTCCACCTTGTTCTTGGAACACCTATAACCAGGTTTATTCCCTTCAGCAAAAAATTGACGATCCCTCTCAAGAGAAACTCAAAGTCTCAGAAAGCTCACCCACTCTGCAGACCTTTCAATAAACGTTTAAGGACCTCACTCATAAATATATATTGACATTTGAGGAAAATATCCAACTTGAAAGAGAGAGAGACCAAAACAAACAGATAAAAGAAACTCAGAGAAAAACAGAAACGTTTCAAGAAATAGAAAAAAGTTCCAATTAATTATAATTAACATTTTCAAGAAGATTAGAAAAGATATTACATCATTAAAGAAAGAATTACTTTGAAACAAATGCTTGGAAAGCGAGAACAATGAGAAAACAAGTAAGAGCTCTTGAAATTAAAAATATGTCAGATGAAATTAAAACAAAATTTTAAAGAAGTGCTGAGAGATAAAGATGAGAAAATTTCATTGAAGTAATATTTTAAAAATATGAATACAGATAATAGGAGATAAGAAAATTTAACAATCAACCTAGGAAGCCCAATGTTTGACTGACATGGGTTTCAGAAAGATAGATTAAAGCAAACTGAGGAAAAAGTATTATCAAAGAAATAATAAAAAAAAGTTCCCAGAACTGAGAGAAATGATCCTCCAGATTGAGTAATTTCACTCCAAGACATATAATCATGGAAGTTCAGGACTCTAGAAATAATGAGAAGATTCTTAAAATTTCTAGGGAGAAAATAGAGACCCTGTGCAATGGATTAAAAATCAGAATAGCAGCCTGGTGCGGTGGCTCACGCCTGTAATCCCAGCACTTTGGGAGGCAGAGGCGGGCAGATCACGAGGTCAGGAGATCAAGACCATCCTGGCTAACACGGTGAAACCCCGTCTCTACTAAAAACACAAAAGAATTAGCCGGGCGCGGTGGCGAGCACCTGTAGTCCCAGCTACTCAGGAGGTTGAGGCAGGAAAATGGCGTGAACCCGGGAGGCGGAGCTTGCAGTGAGCCGAGATCCTGCCACAGCACTCCAGCCTGGGTGATAGAGCGAGATTCCGTCTCAAAAAAAAAAAAAAAAAAAATCAAAATAGCATTGGGCTTCTCAACAGAAAACAATGGAGCAATATCTTCAAAATTATAACTGAAAATGATACCCATCCTAGAAGTTCTAAATTTCATCAAACTATCAGCCAATTGTGGGAATAGAATGGATTTTCAGACTTGCAAGTTCTCAAAACATTGACCTCACAAATACTGTATCCCTTTTCAAGATACTACCCGGAGGATGTGCTTCCTTATAACAAAGAGGTATAGTGATCTAGGAAGCAGGAATCTAACACAAGAAAAAAGTCAAGGAATTCCTAAGGGGAGGGAGGGCAGTTACAGATCAGAGATGACAGCAGACCCAGAAATTAACAAGTCCAAAAACAAGTAAGGTGATAGAAAGATCCAAAATAGAATTTCGTGGTACAAAATGGAACAGAGATTATATAACAGATTTGACTTGTGGAAAACTGAACATTGAAAGTATATTGGGGAGAGCAAGAATAATTAGCAATAGGCACATTGTTAATGTAATTCAGAAAAATAAAAGATCCTCAATATCTGTGACTTTAATTTTTGTCTTTTCTTCTCCAGTGCCTAAGATAGTGCCTAGCACAAAAGAATCTTAATGAGTGTTTCCTGAATGTATAAATGAATGAATGAGTGAATAATAATAATAAATTTTGTGCCTTCCTCCACCAGCACCCAATGCAGTTACTTGAACATAGACAAATGCTAAGAATGTTTGTTGACTTGTATGAATGCAATCGTTTATTCAATTATTTGTTATTTATGTTAATCAGACTTCTTAGTGAAAGAAATTAAATTTAAATTTGTTTGATCAAAGACGGGAACTTATTAAACTGAAAAATTCTGGCTAGGTGCTGTGGCTCACACCTGTAATGTAATCCCAATACTTTGGGAGGCCAAAGTTGGTGGATTGCTTGAGCCCAGCAGTTCGAGACCAGCCTGGGCAACATGGTGAGACTCTGTCTTTAATAAAAACACAAAAAGAATCTGTAATCCCAGATACTCAGGAGGTTGAGACATGAGAATCGCTTGAATCCGAGAGGTGGAGGTCTCAGTGAGCTGAGAGCCCACTGCTGCACGCCAGCCCGGTCCACAGAGCAAGACCCTGTCCCCACTCCCCAAACCAAACAAACAAAACCAAACTGAAAAATTCCAAATGGCAGCTTTAGTGACAGAATGGATCTAGGCATTCAAACAGAGCCTATTTCTTCTTGTCTCCTCTTGGTGGTTTCCATTTTCAGGTCATGTGCTGGAAAAGGTGTACATGAGTAGTTGCAGACTTAATCCCCTAGATGAGCAACACCTCTTTTTCTGTAATTACTCAAAATCACAGAACTGATTCAATTGACCAACTTTTGTCAATTTCCTGAGTCAATTATTCTGGCCATGGGAGTGGAATATTCTGATTGGTTAGGTCTGAGTCACACATTCAACTCTAGATTCATGGGTCAGCCTCAGCCAAACCGCAGGGTCTCAAAATCAAGGAGGGAGAGAGTTCCTCAGAGACAACCAGTGCACTATTACCAGAAAAAGAGAATATATCTACCCAGCAGGCGAAAACAATTGACAATTTTACTGAAAAAATGCACCTACTTTATCCTGACCTCTACTAGAGAGACAAATATTTCTCCAAAGAAGCCTTTCAAAACAGAAAATAGCACTGAGCATACTTGTTAAATATGACTTCAACCTCTTTATATCTCATCTTTGAACATTCTAGCTTCTTGGCATGTAAATTGTGTACTAACACTGTTCAACAGAAACATAATGTAAGACACAAATGCAAGCCACATGTGGAATTTAAAGTTTTCTAGTAGCCACCTTTAAAAAGTAAAAGTGAAATTAATTTTAAGAATATATTTTATTTAATATAGTATATCTAAAACATCATTTAAAAACATAAGCAATATGAAAGTTATTACTGAAATATTTTACATTTTTTTCTGTATTGTCTTCTAAATTTTGTATGTATTGTACAAAACAGTACATTTTAATTCAGATTAACCATATTTTGTAATCTCAGTGGCTAGAGGCTATATTTGGCAGAGCAGTTCTGGGCTGTGAAAGATCTCATATACTACTAAGTAGAGTTTTCTTTTTCTCCCTCCTTCAACCAATTTCTCCTCTTAAAAACCTTCCCTTTCCATTCTAGTAATTTTTATGGTTCCAATAAAATAGTAAAATGCATCAAATAGGACAATGTTAATTTATTCGCCATCTTATAATTTGGAAAAGGGAATAAAAAGAAGTGTTCTTTTACCACAGTTCTACTTTTCAATTTTCTACTTTTCAAGAATAAGAGCTGAAATAAAATGGCAAATCGCACTGGTGCTTTCATTCAGCATAAGTAAAAGCAATATGAAACAGATGATCCTGTCTTGATGACAATTATGGTACTACTTGGCAGGAAGAAGTGAAGAAAGAATTTGGCTTGTTAGCATTAAATGGCTGCCCAGATAGGTTCTACAAAGAATAGAGGGAGTGAGAAGAATCAAGTTACCCACATGCAGCTAATGAAATAGTTGCGTCATGCTGTTGGGGGACTCTCGAATGCTAAGATAGAATACTTGTTAGCACACCTTTATTCCTCAAAGAAGTCTGGTTTGCACACACTCACTTTTGAGAATAAATCTTCAGATGTACTTTTTCTTACATTTAAAAAGAAAGATATTTTTTTCTGTTATGAATCCCTTGATCCAAGAGTTTATTTTGGCACTTGGAGAATTATGTAAAACTTATTGCCAAAGCAGCATTTTCAATTAAAGCATAGGTTTCCAAGCACTCCTTAGGTTAAGAAAGATAAAAAACATAAAATAAAAAGCCCTCCAGAATGTCAACTACTTTGGGATAGATTTTTCATGACTTTCTCAGTTCAAACAAAACTACAGTATATATAAAAATGTGACAGAATTTTACTTTGCAAATTTAGTATGATTAGAATTTATATCCAACTATAAAAATTCAGTTCATTTTTCACACATATCTTAAACAATTTGAACTCATTTAAACTGGGTAATTTAATTTTAAAATGTCAATATTTAAGATACATACTTTATTATAAAGTATATCTTTTTGTCAGAAAGCAACACCTTACAAAAAAATTCAACAAACATTTTCACACCTAATGTTGGTCAAGTGCTATACCAGGTGCTGGGTCTTTGAAGATAAACAGAATCTACTCTTGTGTTCATGGTGTTTGTATGTAGTGTTTGTTGCAGAGCATTTGTAAACCTTCATTTTGGAAACAATAGCTTTATTTTTTCCTGAAGACTATCCCCTCTCCTGTTCTTAATTTATCTGCTTCCTATGGAATTGACCGCGCCCCTGACTGCAAATTAGAGTAGGTGGCTCAGTACTGGCCAATCAGAACGTCGAATCACCCTGGCCACAGGGATTGGCTCAAGCACAGGTACACTACCTAGTCAGGGTCAATGAGACACAGTGAGATTTGGGAAGAGACCGTTCCTCTTTTCCTGCAACTGTGCTACAACTGTATGAGTCCATTTTCATGCTGCTGATAAAGAGATATCTGAGACTGTGTAATTTATAAAGAAAAAAGAGGTTTAATGGATTCACAGTTCCACACGGCTGGGGAGGCCTCGCAATCACGATGGAAGGCAGCAGACGCGTCTTACATGGCAGCAGGTAAGAGAGAATTGCAGAGAGAATGAGAGCCAAGCAAAAGGGGTTTCCCCTTATAAAACCATCACAACTGGTGAGACTTACTCGCTACTACGAGAACAGTATGGGGGAAATCGCCCTCATGATTCAATTATCTTTCACCAGGTCCCTCCCATAACACGTGGAAATTATAGGAGCTACAATTCAAGATGAGATGTAGGTGGGGACACAGTCAAACCATAGCAACAACCGTATTGCCACTACATGTACTTTGAGAACAAAAACCAACACTAACAAAAAGAGCTTACCAAAGGACAGAGGAAAACCAAGTCTGTAATGAGCTTGTCTAAAGCCAATAAACTTGGAATAAAGGAGGAAAAGAAGAAAGTAAGCTGAATGAAGGCAATTAGGTTGAGGAGAAGAGATGTTGGAGTTTAGAAGAAGAAGAAATGAATTTTAGCCAGATAAATACAAGACTAAAGGAGATACAGCATGACAAGTGGGGAAAACCTCAAACAGTTCATTTTGGGGGACATAAAGTGGTAATACTGGAATGATTAGTGAAGAGAGTGGAGAGGTAGGCAAAGGACAGATCTTGGAAAACCTTATTTCCCAGAGTAAGGAACATCACGCAGGGAACGGCAGGATCATTGATATATTTTAAGCAGGAGAGTGTGAAATGGCCATATATTTGTTTGAAACAGAATAATCTAGAGGTGTTACAGAATGGGTCGGAGGAGTCTGGAGACAAGAAAACACTTAGAAGTCTTTACTCCTGTCTATTCCAATCACTATAATGGGGCAGAGGCAAGGAGAAGGCAAAGGAGAAATGAAACATTTATCTCTTTATTTTATTAAACTGAAGCCTAAAATATTTTTAGTCAAAGTAATATGTACACATGATTTAAGGGTAAACTCATACAGAGTGGTTTATCATGAAAAAGCAATAGTCTGCTTTTGCTTTTCTCAAGCTCAGTCCTATTCCCCAGAACAAACGACTTTTAACTTTTTAAACTGTTCATGACTATAGCTATTCTTGGCCGGGTGTGGTGGCTCATGCCTGTAGTCCCAGCACTTCGGGAGGCCGAGGCGGGTGGATCACCTGAGGTCAGGAGTTCGAGACCAGCCTGACCAACACGGTGGACCCCCGTCTCTACTAAAAACCCAAAAATTAGCGGGGCGTGGTGGTGTGTGCCTGTAATCCCAGCTATTCGGGAGGCTGAGGCAAAAGAATGGCCTGAACCTAGGAGGTGGAGGTTGCAGTGAGCTGAGATAGCGCTGTTGAACTCCAGCCTGGGCAACAAGAGCAAAACTCCATCTCGGTGTGTGGCGGGGTGGGGGTGGGGGAAGAAGCTATTCTTGTGGTCAGTCAGGACTGCCATATTCAGTTGTACCCTTACCAATCTGTACAACTCTTTGTGGCATCCCTCAATTAGTACCATATCTCTAAATTATATGTGCTTACCACCATTTCTTCACTTCAGTTTTAGACATTATCAAGCTATCCATTTCCCCCTCCTCCTCTCTTTCAATAGATCCATATCTTAATACATTAAAAAAATACATTTGTGATTGCTATAGGCTGAAATGCATCCTCCCCAAAATTCATGTTGAAACTCTAACCCCTAGTACCTCAGATTGTCACTGTATTTGGAGATAGACCCTTTAAGGAGGTGCTTAAGTTAAAATGAGGCCATTAGGATGGGCTGTAATCCAATATGACTGGTGTCCTTACAAGAAGAGGAGATTAGGACACAGACACGCATGGGGGAAGAACATATGAAGACACATGGAGAGAAGGGACATCTGAAAGCCGAGAAGACAGGCCTCAGGATGAAATGAACTCTGCCCATCTTGAACTTCTAGTCTCCAGGATGGTGAGAAAATAAATTTCTGTTGTTTACACCACCCAGTTTGTAGTTCTTTGTTATGGCAGCCTTAGTAAACTCATACTGTGATTAAAATTTTAGAAGTGTGTAATATACTTGTATTGCCTGTTTCATCAACTACAGACAATATATTTGATTCTCCATTTCTCAAGATGAGGGTTTTTAACCCTCATTTCTGTTTGCTCTTTCTTACCCTCTCAGTTTCTACTTTTCATTTTCTGTACTTTCACGTCAAGTTTGATAACATTTACAATGTATTCTGTAACCATATTTAAATCTTCTATGCTTTATTTATAGGTTGGTCCTAAAAATCAATAATCAGTAGAAGTCACCTGTAATGACGATGTTCACTGAGTAGCCAAGTAGTTTGTTTTTTGTTTTCTTTAGGTTTCCAATTGCCTTGTTGTCCTCTTGCACTATGAATCCTAACAGAACCTTGAGGTCATTTTCAAGCATACTTGCAAACCTCCTGAATTTCCCCTTCCCCCCAGGTACCTCCTCTGGCCGTCCTCTTTTCTCCTGTTCCAATATGGACTGGCTACTTTTTAGGCAGGTAGGCACAAGCATTTTCTGTCCTTGCTGTACTTGATAGGAGCCACAGGTGAATGCCTTCTCTTTCTTGGTTTACTCCTTCATGTAGTGGGATTATATCCTCCAGGAATTTCCTGGTAAAGGGTGTCTGAGAAGTGCATTTTCTTAGGTTTTATATTTAAACTTTTAAAATTCTGCCTTCATGCCTGATTAATATTTTTTATCCAGAACTTTGAAAAGCATTGTTCCAAGGTCAGCTAGCACCCCGAATTACTAATGAAAAGTTTCGTGGTATTTTGATTTTTATTCCTTTATAGGATTTTCTTAGTCCATTTTGTGTTGCTGTAACAGAATACTACAAACTGGGTTTTATAAAGAACAGAGATTTATTTCTTACAGTTCTGGAGGCTGAGAAGTCCAAGGTCAAAGGGCTTGTGTCTTGCCAGGTTCTTCTTGCTGCATCATCCTGTGATGAAAGATATCATGTAGGAAAGAGAATGTGTGTGGTGAGTGAGGGGTGGGTGGTGGCACAAATTGGCTTTTATAACAAACCCACTCTGAGATAAGGACGTTGATCCATTTCTGAGAGTAGGGCCCTCATGCCCTGGTCACCTTTTGAAGGCTCCACCCCTCAATATTGTTGATTGGGAATTAAGTTTCCAACACATGACCATCATCACTTTGGGAGACACATTCGAACCATAGCAGTAACCATTTAAAAAAATATCTGGAAGCCCTTAATGTTTCTTTATCCTTGATGTGCTGAAATTTTATAATGATATGCAGAAAGCTAAGTCATTCTTCATTCATTATGTGGGATATGTAAAAGGATCTTTCATTTTGGTGACTCAATATTTCTGCTCTGGGAAATTATCTTTTATTATTATTTTTTTGAATTTTTTTTCCCTTCCATTTCCCATTTCTCCCTTTCTTGTACTCCTGTCAATCAGGATTCATTCCCTCTTTCTTACTTTTCTCTCATATTTCTCATTTCTGTTCTTTTCTCTACATTGTGGAAGATTTGTTTACGTTTCAAACTATTCTGGGTTTTTTTTTCTTTTTACTAAACAAGTATTTACTCTTCATATGTATGTTGTAATACAATGACTCATTTTTCATAGCATCTTATTCTTACTTTATGTTACATTTTTAAAAAAGTATATCTCAGGATAGTAATTCAAATTCATTTTAAGTTAACTTCTTCCTGAATTGTTTCTTCTGGTATCCCAACCTCCTTCTCTTTGTTTACCTTATCCCCTATGTTCATGTTTACAGTTTCCTTAAATGATTGGTGACCCTTAGTTATCCTTTTATATTTAACAATGAGGTAACATAGAAACCTGTTAGAAACACTGTGTTCACAGACTGAACTTCGAAACTAGCAACCTATGCTTCAAGGTGAGCTGGTGGGCCAGAATGTCGAGAGCTTTGCTCTCAGGCACTATTAGTCAGCTATTGCTGCAATTCTGTTGTAGAATACCTAACTCTCAAAACTCGGTGGTTTACAGTAACAGCAAACCTCTCTCTCTCTCTCTCTCTGTCCTCTCTCTGCCCCCACTCTGTCTCTCTCAACTTGATGAATCTGTGAAAGTTTTCTAGATTCAGGTAGATGTGGCTACAAGTTGCAGGTCAGGTTTACGTATGCTCCACCTGTTTCACTCTGGGATCCATGGCTACTTAGGGCATGCTGTCATCACAAAGATGACAGAATCGTATAATGGCAAGTAAGGCAACATGAAACATTAAAGCCTCTCCTTATATCACATTGGCTAACATTCCATTGGCCAAATCAAGTCACACAACTGAGGCCAAAGTCCATGAAGGGGGAATTTTATTCTGCCCGTGATGAACCTTGGCAAGCACTGTGGGGATGGAAGGAAGAATTATGAGCAAATCATATAATCTCACACAGTTACCAATGTCTGTGGTAAGCTACCTTAGTTTTCTCTAGATTATTTGCTGGATACCTTTGGAGAGTGATATGGTTTGGCTGTGTTCCTACCCAAATCTCACCTTGAATTATAATAATCCCCCTGTGTCAAAGGCAGGGCCGGGTGGAGATAATTGAATCATGTGGGAAGTTTCTCCCATAGTATTCTCGTGGCAGTGAATAAGTTTCATGAGATCTGATGGTTTTATAAATGGGAGTTCCCCTGTACAAACTCTCTTGCCTGCTGCCATGTAAGACGTGCCTTTGCTTCTCCTTTGCCTACTGCCATGATTGTGACATCCCCCAAGCCATGTGGAACTGTGAGTCCGTTGAACCTCTTTCCTCTATAAATTACTCAGTCTCAGGTATGTCTTTACGAGCAGTGTGAGAATGGACTAATACAGAGAGGAATACTACTTTTTCATTTTTCCAGTCAAATACCAGGCTTTAGTTAAAGATCGTATAAGTTTAAGACAAAAGTTCATGTAGATAGAATAATAAAGCAATAGCATCTAATAGTGCCTCAAAGAAAGCAAACATTGAATAAATGTTCGAATAAATAAGTAAATGAACAAGTGAATAAAAAGAAATGAGGCTTTTTTGTTTGTTTGTTTGTTTGTTTTAAAGGAGCACTCAGAGGGGTCTGGAAATTTTCAAAATGTTCGTCCTTTTTTTTATCCCAAGTAGTTGAGACAGTTTCAGAGTCATACATGAATGTATACCTTATCTGCTCTGTATTCGTTCTCTTTTAAAGTTGCTTGGTGACTATATTCAGTTTCAGTTTTTATCTTTATAATACATAGAAGACTAACTTAAAATTGTTTAACTAAGAAATGTTACCCTTCAGGATAATTTGCTTAAAAAATTTAGGATTTCACAGTATAATTGCTTTCAAACTTAAATGGAAACTATTTCACATTGTCAAGGCTGTAAAAAATAATTTTTTATCAACCATCTCACTTCAAAAAAAAAAAAAAAAAAGACTGGCTTAAAATACATGGAAAAATTCAACCACAAAGGTGATTTTTTTTTTCTATGCTTGTTGTATTACATTTACTGGCTTCAATATAAGCCTGGATTTGCAAACATTCTAGAATTAGAAAATATTCGCACAACAATTTTCTTTTCTAAAAAATTTTAAAACAATTATTATTTGATAGTAAATTATATTAAAAATAACTTATTTAGAGTCAGGCACAGTGGCTTATGCCACCCAGCTGCTGGGAGGCTGAGTGGGGAGGATCTCTTGAGTCCAGGAGTTTAAGGCTACAGTGATCTATGATTGTGCCACTGCACTCCAGCCTGGGCAACTGAGTGAGATCCTGTCTCTGAAATAAATAAATAAATAAATAAATAAATAAATAAATAAATAACTTATTTGATTAAGCTCCTTGGCAAAGAGAAAAAAATAAAACAGCAATTTGGGCAAGCACAATGAATTCTATTCATAAAATGAAGCCAACTGAGCAATGGCTGCAACAACCCTATTCTGAGTTATTTCTGAAAGTGTTCTTGTTATTAAGTGATGAATTTTGTAATTCAGCAATCCTAGTGATGTTAATGGATGCAAGTTTAAACTGTAGTGATGGCATGTTGTCCATTCTAAAGGGCATGGTTTGGTTGTACCATTTTGTTTACTTTGTTGAACTACTTTCCTCTGTCAGTGTGAGACTATTGTTGGAGAGGATCAAAGAGGTCTATATTCACATCTTATATATCTCATTGTTTCTTTGGCTATTAATATTTTTGTATTTTATAAACAAAATTAGCCAGGTGTGGTAGCCCATGCCTATGGTCACAGCTTCTTGTGGGGCTGAGGTTGGAGGATCGCTTGGGTCTGGGAGGTTGAGGCTGCAGTAAGCCATGATCGCACCACTGCACTCCAGCTGGGGTGACAGAGTGAGACCTTGCCTAAAAAGAAAAAAAAATTGTGTTTTAACTAGTTATTTTTTCTCCCATCTGTCTATGATACAGACATGGAAAGATCTTACAGACAGGTGAATAACGTTTCTGTTGTCATGGAATGTTTCAGGTTTATTCCTGTATCAGGAAGATTCTATTTTTGAGAGTTTAGAACCCAGAAATAAGCTTGCCAAAGCATATTTGTGACAGCCATTAGTAGCTAATCTCTGAATATATTTTGAAAGGGTAGTTCTATGTAGTAGGCAGCAAGGGAATTTGCATAGTCAAATTTTTGAGCTTAAAAAATGATCCCACAATATGCTTTTTGTGCAAGCTCAGGTGCCAATCAACTATCACTGGTTATGTAGAGAGAACAACCTTAAATTCGCTGTAGTTTCTTCCTTGGAGTAGCAGTCTTTTATTCAACTAGAGGAGAAAAAAGGATGAAGCAATGGAAAAGGTAATTGCTAAGTTGATGGTGGGCAGAGTATTTGTTTTTTTTCCTCTCTGTTTTTTTCTGCGTCACCTGATAAAGTAAGGTGGTATCAGGCATGTGTATTAGTTTCCAGGGCTGTCATAACAAAGAACCACAAACTGAGTAGTTTAAAATAGCATATTATTCTATAGTTCTAGAGACTAGAAGTCAGAAATCAAGGCATTGATAAGGCCATTCTCCCTCTGAAACCTGTAAGATAATCCTTCCTTGCTTCTTCCTAACTTCCGGTGGTTTGCTGAAAATCTCTGCAGATCCTTGGCTTGCAGTTGTGTAACTCCAAAATCTGCTTTCCTTATCACTAGACATTCCTCCTGTGTGTCTCTGTCTTCACATGGTATTCTTCTTATAAAGACACCAGCCATATTAGAGCAGGGGCCCTACTCCAGTATGAGGCCCACCCTACACCAGCATGGGGGGAACATACAAAATTCAATCCATAACAAAGTCCAGTCCAGAAAGGGCCTCTGTTCACCTGTATGGAGTCTGTGTAAATTGGGAAATATACTCCCTTTGGGTGGACACCTGCCAGGGCTCACAGCAAGAGAGCAGAAAACAAGCTGGATTTTCACTCTCCACATTCCCTGGGCGTAGCCTCTTTATGTAGTGCACAAATAGCCCAAACTAACAGTAGCCCAGAGACTGGAAGTAGATGATGACAGCAAGGTGTGCGGGATAAGAGTGTTAGCAAGGTCAAGTTCATGAAAATAGAATTTTTTTTGGGGGGATGGAGCAGAGTAGGAAGAAAACATGATATTTATTCACTCATTCAACCAGTATTTATTGAGTATCCATTTATACTAGGTGCTCTGATGTATCTCAAGGAACTTGATATACAGCCCAGAATGGATTGGTGTAGGCATATTTATCCTCCTGTTTAATTTTTCTACTTTTTGATACATGTGTCATGGGGGTGTCATGGGGTTGTCATGGGGGTGTCATGGGGGGAGATGGCTGACAGTAAAATGAAGTCCCAGACCTCAATACAGAAACTCAGCACCTACCAATAACTGATGCGCGTTAGCTGTCTCAGGTTCTCAATGACAAATTCCAAGTAGAGAGAGCTTAGTAGTACTCTTTGTCTCAGTGTCAACTCTGGTCTAATTGACTGGTTGGGCAACAGAGATGACCCAATACAAAGGTCAATACTTGGAGTGAAGTGGTGTGGGTTTGGGAGAAGTCCTTAGTAAAGGGAGCAGGAACTGGACATACATCCCATAAGTGTTTACTATGACTTGCAAGGTGACAACTTTGGGGGAAATAGCCACATATTTAAAGTATAAGTTTTTGAATGTTTGCTTTAAAAAGTCACTTTCATTTATAGTCACCTCTTCTTTAAAATTGTGAAATTTTGACAGAGTTAATGTGCAAACAATTCATAGAAGACTCTTAAGTAGGTAGAATAAATTAATTATTAAAAGTCTTACAACATCACTGCAAAAGGTACAGATTTATTATTTGGTGATTTTGAAAGCAGGAGAGATTTTATTATGGCATGCCAAAGAAGAGAGTTTAGAAAGGTAACCAAGAAAAAGTATAGAAATTATTCAATACATGTTCCTTATTACTTGCAATAATTACTGAGAAAAAGAAAAAATGAAAAATACAGTAATAATACAAATAGACCTAAGAGTAATGTTAACAAGAAAATGTAGTATATAGAAAACAAAAAACTTTGTTGAGACATAATAAACAGAAAACTCAAATAAATACAGATGTATTATGTTCATGAATGAAATGGCTCCAGTAGATACAAATTTGTTAGGGATGCAGAGGCGAGTGCATAACCAATCTTGGGCCAAATGCAATACTTTATTTCTCCTGTGGGAGTAACTGGACTGAAAGGTGAGTGCTCAGACCAAACTGAAACATTCAGAAACTTTCTCAGGATTAAAAAAAATTGAAGGTAGGAGAGACATTCCACTAGTTTTCACGTCTTGGAATTGAAAGAATGGATTCCTGGCAGCTATGTTTTCTACCGTTTTGGAGAAAGTCAATCTGTGGTAGCAGAGAATGAAGCCCAGAGAGATAAGCAGTGACAAGACAAAGTCAGCAAAGTTTGGAGGAGTCAAGTTCCTGGAGCCAGTCATTGAGTACTCCAGAGCTACTTTACTCCTTACTTTGTTAATTTATTTATTTTCCTTCTGTAAACTACTTCAGCATCCTTCCAGTGAATTCTCACACCTTTGTTTTTATTTTTTCCACATTTATTACATGTCTAACACATATAGGACAATTTGTTCTTAGAGCTTAAGTTCTAATAGGTGGTGACAGGCTATAAACAAATAAATCAAAAACTTGAAAATATTAGGTAGAGATAAGGGCTGTGATGAAAATGAAAAGGGAAAATGGAATGAAAAGTAACAGGAGAACTACAACTTAAGATGTCAGGAAAAGACTCTCTGATGAGAAAATATTTAATATGAGACCAGAACAATAGCTTACTTATTAATTAAACAGATATTTTGACTATATGCCAGATAATGTTTAATATTATTTACAAAGATTAAGTTAGTTTTCCCTGGATTTCTTCCATCAGCAATGGAACTTATTCAGATTAATACGACTGTTAATGGTTCCCAAATTTAGTTCCAATCAGATTTTCAGTTTTGTCAAATTTCCTGTCAGAAATCTATAAAATACATAATTTCAATAAAAATTCCAAAATATTATTTATTATTATTATTTTTAACTTGAGGGGAGCACAAAGTATCAAAGCAGCCCAAAATATGGAAAAGGATAAGGAATGGGGGAAAACTTGTCATATCAGATAATAAAATACATCATAAATATTATAGTTAAAAATTATTACATGGAAATGCTGTGAAAATTAGATAAGCTGATCAACACAAAAGTACTAATGGTCTAGAAACAGGATCTTAGTATATATAAACATATACAGTATGATGGCAGTGGCATAAAAAAAGTGGCAATGGGAGAAATTATTAAATACATTAAGCTTGATCATTGGGTAAATGTAGTGGGGAGAATTTACGATGACTCCCAAGATTTGTGGCTCCTGGTGTGGACAAACATTCTTCGAATAATTCAGTCAAAGATGAACCTAGGGGCTGCTGTGAAGGGATTTTTGCAGATGTAATTAAGTCCCAAATCAGTAGGCCTTAAAAATAGGGAGATTACTGAGGTGGACCTGACCTAATCAGATAAGCCTTAAAAGGGACTAAGCTCTTTCTGGAAGGAGATTTGAAGTGTGAACAGGATTCCAGAAGAGGGAGATTCTCCTTTGAAGCCTCCAGGAGGCAAAAGTAGCCCCCAGCTGACAACCCGCCAGCGAATGTGAAGCTCGTTTCTACAACCACATGAGCCTGAATTCTGCCAAAAACCTCAATGAACTTGGAAAATGGATTCTTCGCCAGAGCCTCCAGAAAGAAAGGCAGCTCAGCCAACACGTTGATTTCAGCTCTGTGAGATTGTTAGCAGAGAACTCAGTCACACTGTGGTTGGGTGTCTGACCTACAAAGTTATGGGCTTATAAATGAATGTTGTTTTAGGCTGCGAAGTTTGTTGCAATCTGTTATGCTGCCATGAAAAACTAATATATTAATTTAAAAACACATAGAGAATCACCTCTCTATAATACATGAAAATAATACATGAAAAGTATTGATGCTTTAAATGCAAGGAATGAAGGCATAAGACTAACCTATTTGATCTTAGAATGTGGAAACATTTTCCTCAATTTTTTATTATGTAACATCAAATATAAAAAAATACATGCAATATATAAGATTTGATGCATAATCATAAAATGAATACCCTTGAGCCCACCATGAAACTTAAATAGAATATTAGTATTACCCAGTGCTGTAGAAATGATCTGTGTTCCTCAAGGATGCTTTTCTTCTTATTCCGGGCCTCCCCTTCTCTATCCCAATCACGTAAACTGTTGTGAAGTTTATGTTTATCCTTCCCTTGCTTGTGTTTGCATTAACAATTAGTACCATTTTTGTATGTATCCTTAGACAACATATTGTTTAATTTTCCTGGTTTGTGAGCTTTATAAAATATCACATTCTATGTAGCCTTGTGTGGCCTGCTTTTTTCCCACTCAAGGTTATGTTTTTAACATTTTATTCCTATTGTTGCCTTTGGCTTTCGTTCATTCCTTTTAAAATCCAATGTGTCAACATATTCTATCTAATCATCTGTGATTGTACACTTTGGTTATACCCATTATTTCTGCTATTATAAACTATGCTTCTATGAATATTCTAGTCTATGTTTCCTGGTTTTTCTAGAATATATACGTAAGAGTTAAGTTGCTGGGTTGTGTTCAACTTTACAAAATAATGTCAAATTTTTTTCTAAAGTAATTACACCAAATTATAATCCCACCAACAGCATTTTTGTGAATATTTATTATTGTTCTATTTTCCCCCTCTGATTATCTCCTGGATATATGACGTGCCTTATTGTAGTTTACTTGTCTCTGTTATTAATGGAGTTGAGGATGTTTTCATATATTGAACTGATCTCTTTCCAGTGCAATGATCGTCCATATCTTCCACATATTTTTCTTTTTTTTTTGAGACAGTCTCGCTCTGTTGCCCAGGTTGGAGTGCAGTGGCACAATCTTGGCTCACTGCAACCTCTGCCTTCTAGGTTCAAGTGATTCTCCCGCCTCCGCCTCCTGAGTAGCTGGGACTACAGGCACGCACCACCATACCCAGCTAATTTTTTTTCATTTTTAGTAGAGACAGGGTTTCACCACGTTGGCCAGGCTGGTCTCGAACTCCTGACCTCAAGTGATCTGCTTTGGGAGGCCTGCTTCAGCCTCCCAAAGTGCTGGGATTACAGGTGTGAGCCCAGTGCTCCCGTCCATCTTTTGCACATTTTTCTACTTAATTATTTGGCTTTTTTGTATTGATTTAGAGACGTTCTCAATATATTCTGGATACTAATCCTTTGTCAGTTATTTGTGTTGCTGTTCTCCTCAATAGTTTCTGGTTTGTATTTTCATTTTATTTATGGTGTCTGTAATAGATAGAACATTTGTGTCCACCACCCCCAAATTTATATGTTGAAGCTCTAACTCCCAATGTGATGGTATTTGGAGGCGGAGCCTTTCATAAATGATTAGGTTTGGATAAAATAATGTGGTGGAGCCCTCATGATGAGATTCATGTCTTTATAAGAAGACATACCAGAGAGCTTTCTCTCTTTCTCCCTCTCTCACATATGAGAACACAGCAAGAAGACAGTCACCTGCAAGCCAGGAAAAGAACCCTCCTCTCCAGAACCCAACCACGCTGGCATCCTGATTTTGGATTTCCAGTTTCCAGAACTGTGATAAAATGTCTGTTGTTTGAGCCACCCAGTCGATGATATGTTGTTACAGCAGTCTGAGCAGACTAATACAGTGTCTTTTGATGAAAATAAATTCTTAATCTTAATATAGTGGAATTTATAAGTTTTTTCCTTAATGGCTTTTACTTTATTTAAGAAATTCATTATCCTAAGGTCATACTATATTTTCCAAAATTTTTCTTCCAAAAGTTTTAAAGTTTTATCATCACGTATACGTTTCAAACACATTAGAATTTGATTTTTATGTATGGCATAAGGTAGGGATTTAATGTTACTTTTATTTTTTCCATGTGGATAGCCAGTTGTCTCAGCATCATTAATTGAAAAGTCTGCTCTTCCAATTATCTGTAGGGTTGTCTCTGCCAGATATCAATATTCCATACATGTATGGGTTAGTTTTTTGGCAGTCTATTTTGCTCCATTGAGCAATTTGTTTATATCTATGCTCATAAGTCACTATCTTAATTAAAATAATTTCATAATAAGTTTTGATACTTGTAGAGCAATTTCCTGCACTTTTTCTTTTTCTGGGTGTTTTGCTGGTCGTGGCCCTTTATTTAGCCATATGAATTTTAGAATCAGCTTGCTAAATTTCTAGAAAAAAAAATCCATTGAGACTGAGGAAAAACTTTTTGTTATAAAAAATTTCTAATGTACACAGAAATAAAGACAATAGTGTATTGAATATATCAGTATATCAATCAACTAAATTGAACAGGTATTAACATTTCCAATGTTGCTTCTCCTTTTGTTTTCTTTGCTGAAATATTTTAAAGCAAATCCCAGATGTCCTGATATTTCTCTCTATATGTCAGGAAGCATTCTTTTAAAAGAGGGAGCATTTTCTTGTATATCCAACAGACCATAGGTCTAACAAGAGTAACAATAATTCCTTTATAAAATCTAATAGAGTTTATATTCAAATTCTCTTAATATTCCCCCTCCTTTTTTTTTTTTTTTTTACATATGATCTATTAACATTTAATATAAATAAGATGTTCACACTATATTTTGTTGTTACGTTTCTTAGGTCTCCTTTAATCTAGAGGGTTCCTTTACCTTTTAAAAATGTCATTGATGTCTTGCGAAAACCTAGTCACTTGTTCTATAGAATGTCTTGCATTTTGAATATATGTCTAATTGCTTCTTGGGATATCCTTTACCTTATTTCTCTATCTCCAAAATTTCAGATTTAAAGTCTTGCTTTAATTCAAGTTCATGATGAATATAATGACTGGTTGTATCACTTTCAGTGATCCTAACCGAAATCACACAAAGTGAGGAGAAGGCAGTTTCCAAAAGGAAAGGATGCGGAGAAGATGGCACAAATGTGCAAGAAAGTTTGTGTCTGGGCTGATGCCACATAGTGGGATGTGCATGTGCAAAGCACAGAATAATCGTGAGAATGTGATCATATAGAGAAATAAGGAAATTCAATGAGCCTAAAGCCTAATTTTCACATTTAGAAATGGTTCTAGAAGATGAGATTGAGGAGAAACAAAGTCAAAGAGGAGCACATGGGCCCCATAGCGTAGGGCCATGTATGCCATACTAATGAGTGTGTACACTCTCTCTAGAGGCAGAGGAGAGAGACTAAAATTGTTTAGGGTATAGTGAAATGATCAGATTTATATCTTGGAGGGAGTACTTTGGTGGCTGTGTCATGGACAGAGGATTAAAGAGAACAGCCTGGAAGTCAGGAGACTTGTTAGGATGTTGCAGTGCTCTGAATGAGAAAAATGTAAATGGCTCAGTAAGGCTAGGACAGTGTAGCTTCAGAGAAAAAGATGCATTTGAAGGATACTAAGGACTTGGAAACCATAGAACATGTTGAATTATGTGAATCAAGGATGACTCCTGGGCTTCTGGCTTAAGCTGTCCATTCTCTGCCAGTTTCAACTGGAGCATGTCTTCCATTCATGATGGTAGGAACTAAAAAGAAATCACATGCATCCATCATTGGTCAATTCAGAATTACTACAGGGAAGCCTTTTCTCCTGCCGAGTACTGGGGATAGACACTAGCATATCATATCTGAGGTGCAGGAATCTCAGTTTGGGAAGTCATTATCATATGACTATTAGTTAACACCATAGGAATGGATGACTTAATTCCAGGAAGGGGTGTAGAGTAGATTTTGAAGACAGCCTAATTCAGACCCCAGGAGAACAACAGCATTTGGCCGATGAGTGAAGGAAGGAGAGCTGAGTTACTGTGGCCAGACTAGTAGGAGGAACATCAAAAAAGAGTAGTAGTACGGAAGTTAGAGAATGAGAAGCTTTTAATAAGGAAGGGATATTTGTCCGCTCTGGCTGCCAAAGGAAAACACCACAGACTGGGTGACTTAAGCAAAATACACATTTATTTTCTCACAGTCTAGAGGCTGAAAGTCCAAGATTAGGGTGCAAGCATGGTTGGGTTCTGATGAGGGCTCTCTTCCTGGCTTGCAAATGGCTGCCTTCTCTCTGTGTCCTCACATACAGTCACACTGGGGTTTAGAGTTTTAACATATAAATTTGGTGGGGTCTGGAGTGGACACAATTTAATTCATAACAGAAAAAGTAGCAAATTTTGTCAAATAGAATAAAAAGGTCCAGAAAAAATGAAGACCAAATAGTTGTCCATTTGATTTGTCAACAAAGATGATACTTGGGACATCAGAGAAGGTAGTTTCTTGTAGAATGATGGCATAGAAGACATATTGCTGGAGGTTGATGGGAAAATAGAACTTGTGAATGTAAACACACGAGCATTAATTATTTCTTTAGGAAGCTTGTCTGAGATGGAAAAGAAATATAGAACAAAGATACAGGATATAGGACAATAGTTGAATCTTGACGATTAGATAGGATTTAGATTGAAGAAAATAATGGCGTGAAGATGTCAAGATGGAAAGGCATGTCATGGTAACAGGTATAGAGGTGAGAACGTAAATGGTCTTTTATGCTCTAGTGAGTCATTATTGTACTGCAGAAAATTATTTTTGTAAGACAGTGGTCGGGGGCTAGATGTAGAAAGATAGCGTGTTTATTGGCTAGGGCTGCCATAAGAAAGTATCACAAACTGGGTGGCTTACACAGTAGGAATTTCCTTTCTCACAATTTTGGAGGCAGATGTCTGAGATCAAGGTGTTGGCAGGATTGGTTCCTTCTGTAGGTGGCGAGGGAGATCTGTTTCATGCCTCTCTCCTAGTTTCTACTGGTTTGCTGGCAATCTTTGGCATTTCCTGTAGATGTCATTTCCCTGTGTCTTCCCATGATTTGCCCTCTGTATGTGTCTCTTTTCAAATGGTGTTCCTTTTATAAGGACAGGAGTCATACTAGATTAGGGACCCACCCTATTCCAGTATGAACTCATCTTAAGTAATTATTATCATTGTTATTATTTTTTGAGATAAAGTCTCACTCTGCCGCCCACGCTGAAGTGCAGTGGTGCGATCTTGGCTCATTGCAACCTCCGCCTCCCAGGTGCAAGAGATTCTCCTGCCTCAGCCACCTGAGTAGGTGGGACTATAGGTGTGCACCACTGGGTCCATCTCATTTTTGTACTTTTAGTAGAGATGGGCTTTCGTCACATTGGGCAGGCTGGTCTTGAACTCCTGACCTCAAGGGATCCACCTGCCTCGGCCTCCCAAAGTGCTGGGATTACAGGCATGAAACACCACGCTTGGTCATCTTAAATAATTATATCTGCAATAAACCTACTTCCAAATAATGTCACACTCTGAGGTACTGGGGGTTAGGACATCAACATATGAATTTTTGGTTGGGGGAGAGGGAGGAAACAACTCAACCTATAACAGATAGTTTGAGACCACAATGTGGAGGGCATTAAAGGATATTTGAAAGACTTTTTTACTTGTTCCATGGGAAGATTTGGAAAGTTTTTGAACGGAAGAGTAATATGATTAAAGAGATATTTCAGGAGAATTAATTTGATAGCAATGCTTTATTAGAGAGTTATAATTGAAAGCTAACTTAAGCTCAAAAGTAATTTTGAGCTTGGGCGCAATAACTCATGCCTGTAGTCCCATCACTTTGCAAGGCCAAGGTGGGAGGATTGCTTGGGGTTCAAGACCAGCCTGGGCAACACAGTGGGACCCTGTTTCTACAAATAATAATAATAAAAAATTAGCTGGGCAAGGTGATGTGCACCTGATCCCAGCTACTTAGGAGGCTGAGGTGGATGGATTGCTTGAGCATGGGTGGTTAAGGTTGCAGTGAGCTGTAATTATGCTACTGCAGTCCAGCTTGGGTGACAAAGCGAGACCCTGTCTAAAGAAAAAGTAATTTTGAGGGGAAGAATATGGGGGAACTCACATCAGGGAAGCCTAGAGAATCAGTCTTAGATTCTCACAAGACCAACTACACACCAGGGATCTAGGTAGAGAGATTATAGAACTGCCAAGATATATCACGTGAAATAAATTAGATACAACCATTTGCAGTTTTTGCATTATGTCTGCTCAGTATTTGTATTTCAAGAGGAAATGTGTGATAGCTGATTTTAGTCATGGATCTGCTTTTGGAGGTTGGAATTCACCTTGATTAATAGTCTCAGATGCAATGAAGGAGAGCTAATTATCTAAAAAAAATGAGGGTACTGTTACTAAATGAGAAAGTGTCCACAACAAATGTTTAGAAGAGAAGCTAAAGATGGAGCCAGTGAAAAGATTTCAGAAGTGCCGTATGGGGCGATGAAAAATCGGACTAGAGTGAAGAAGATACCATGAGGAAAGTTTTGATAATACCCCAAAACCAGTTGATAATGATGAGGGTATCCACATGAGTGATTTGAGGATAATGACAAAAGCAACGTGGTTAGGAGGGAAAGCTAGTTTTACAGGAAGGCGCAGAAACTTTCACTGGTTTCGGCTGCCCATGACACAAATACTCAATTCCTATTGTATTTATTAATTTTATGTGTCAGCTAGACTGGGTCACAGGGTGCCCAAGTAATTGGCTGAACATTATTTCTGGATGTGTCATCAAGACTGTTTCTGGATGAGATTAACATTTGAACTGGGGGACTGAGTAAAGCAGATTGCCCCCCGCCCCACACTGTGTTTGGGCATTATCCGATTTGTTGAGGGCCTGACTAGAACAAAAAGGTAGAGGAAGGGAGGATTCGCTCTCTCTGTCTCTGTGCCTGACTGGCCGAGCTGAGACATCAGTCTTTTCCGGCCCTCAGGGTAGGACTTGCACCATTTGTGCTCCTGCTTCTCAGGTCCTTGGACTCAGATTGGAACTACACCGCCGGCTTTCCTGGGTCTCCAGCTTGTAGACTGCAGATTATAGGACTTTCTATTTTCCATATATATATATGTTTATATATATCCATCTCCATAGAATATATATATATATTTTTTATATATATATATATATATAGTATTTTGCTTTTTTTGAGAAAACTGACAAATATCCCTACCTCCACCATGGGAGACAGAAGTGTGGTTCAGGAGCAGATAATCTCTTCCCAAGCTTCTGCATACAGTAGCTAGGTATGTGACCTAGTAGTAGTAGGTATGTGACCTAAGCTAGGCCCACTCGATACTCCCATCTGGAACTTTGGTGCTTGAGGAAGTAATGAGAAGGGGCGGTGGTTGGTCAGAGATTATTTTTTGGTGTGGCAGAGTTGAGAGTCCAACCAACGCTTACAATAGTAAGTGTTGGGTGGTGGTGGCATGAAGGCAGCATCCTCAGCAGCCTGGGTCTGTGGTGGGGTGTGCCTGTGTCTTGGCTCCCATTGGTTTCTGCCTGTTTTCTGAGGTTCATTCTCCAGCCCTCCCATTGATCCTAGGAGCTACCCCCATAGCCTTCCAATCAATTCATTTTCTCCTTCAGGTGAGAGTTTGGTTTTCTGTTTGTTTGGAAAGTTGGATGATGATGTACAGAGGTTACAGTGAGGTTAACAGTGACTGGCATTTTAGTCATGATGAGTGATAGCAAATAGCATGACAGTCACACTGAAATGTCCACAGTCAGCTGGATAAGCACAAGGAGGGCATGAAAGGACGCAGGACTGAATGCAGATTTGGTTGTTATCTACCTAGATGTGATTCAGGCAGTTACAACAGTGAATGAGCTTGCTGGGGAGAGACAGTATGATGAGATATAAGAATGCCAAGGACTACTCTTTGGGTTAGCCCACAGTGGGAGAATAGAAGAAAGGAATGAATAACAGCATTCACAAAAGTGAGTGGAAGGATGATACAGTTCGATGACGTAGATGTTAAGGAAGGAGAGAAGTTCAAGAATAAGCTAAAGGGTCAAATGTGTTGTGAAATGTTCAAGGAGAATGAGAATTAAGTATACTTGTTTTCAATTTGTCAGTTGAAGCATTTAAAACATTACAAATACCGAAGTAAAATGTAACCTGTGTAATATGCCGATTAGTTGGCAGGCCCTGTGATAAGCACTTTATGTATTATTGTAGGTGCAATACATAATACTAGTATTACTTAGTGAAATGAAGTAATGTGCCTGTGTTCACAGTAAGTTGCAGATCTGGAATGAAAACGTATTTGTAGGACACCCCATTATAGTTAATGATATGGTTTGACTGTGTCCCCACTCAAAATCTCACCTTGAATTGTAATCCCCGTGATGCCCATAATCTGTGTGTGTCAAGGGAGAGACCAGATGGAGGTAATTCAATGATGGGGGCGGTTTCCCCCATGCTGTTCTCGTGATAGTGAGTTTTCACGCGATCTGATGCTTGTATAAGTATTTGGTAGATACTCCTGCGTTCATTCTCCTTCCTGCTGTTTTATGAAGAAGGTACCTTGCTTCCCCCTTGCCTTTTGCCATGATTGTAAGTTTCCTGAGGCTTCTCCAGCCATGCTTAACTGTGGGTCAATTAAACCTCTTTCCTTTATAAATTACCCCCTCTCAGGCAGTTCTTTACAGCAGTGTGAAAATGGACTAATTCAGTTAAAAAGCTTGGCAAGATGGCCATATTTTAAGAGACACCTTAAAGCTGCCTATTTAAGTTCTGTTAACCCTTTTCATATAACACCTCTAGATATTATATCTCATTCCCTTTGCTATTGGGTCATTTGTACCTTGTAGTACTTTAGAGTTTCATGCTACTAGGACTTTGCCATTTATAAATGCGGCCAGATATGGCTGAGTTTTAAAAATTGGCTCTGATTGCTTTTTGGATATTTGGATTTGAACAATTCTTAGCATCAGAAAGTTTATCAAACTTTTGTAAAACATAGAAATCTTTTTCTTACAATTTAGTTGTTTTGACTTAAAAAATTTTATATAATACTTTCAACAGTTTTCCTAAAATTTGTCAAAACCTGATAAAAATCATGTATGTAATGATTTCTTTAGATGTACATATACAATATTTACATACATGCAAAATATATATTTGTGACATCTTTAATATAACATTAAAATTTTAAACCTATAAAGAGGTAAAACATTCAGAAGTCATCATTTCCCTTGCTTTTTTCCTCTCCGTCTTCCATTGTAGCATGATAACTTGTTCTGGCCCTAATGTTAGACGACCTGGGTTTAACTGTTGGCTGTGCCACTTTTTACGTATCAGTCTATGGGCAAGATACTCAGCCACTCTGAACTTGCATTTCTTCACCTGGAAGTGAAGGTTATAATCGTACCTACTTTACAGGGTTCCTGGGAGGACTGAAAGAGAAAGATTGGGTACAGCCCAGAATAGTGTTCAACTCACACATAGTAACTCCTCATTAAATGTTGAGTGTCTTTATTCCAAATTATCTCAAACCCTATACAGCGGGCAGGGAAACTTGTTTGCTGATCTTGGCATGAAGTTTATTTAGATCCTTCAAATTTCTGCTGTCATCCCTTCCTCCCACTGGCTTCCTTGTCTTCTTCATGTTTCCACATGTCCCATTTTTTTCATCAAAATATGACTTAAAAGCATTTTTGTGTGGTTAGCCTGACTAACTTCATGAATATGACCAGTTCATTAGCTCAACAGTTTTCTTGATTCTTAAACCAATTGTGTCTCACAGTTACATCAATTTAAAGTATCTCTATATATCAAATTTTATGTATTTTCAAGTTCTTCTGTCCACTATTATTTTTTGTTGTTACAACATGGTGGTAAGAGAGCTGGACTGGATTTGGGAGATTTAAGTTAAAATTCCTGCTCTGATACTAACTAGATGTGTTCCTTTGGGCAAATTCCTTATGCTGTCTGGGTCTTATTTTTAACTTCTGGAAAACAGGGGATTGAGCTAACAATAAAGCTAACATTGAATGGTGTCTGCGTGCTAGGCAATGTGTCAAACACTTTTCCACCATTTTTTACAATGATCTATGAAATAGGCTCCATAATTATGCTCATTTTACAATATGACCACTGAGGCTCAGACTGGCTGAATACTTTGCCTCAGCTTTTTCATCTAACATTTGAATTTGGACTTTTAGATCTATAATGATCCTAGGAGATAATGAATTTCTTGGAATATAAACTGATACTCCATTTTTAGAAAAAATAATTCCTATACAAAGCAGAACCAATAGTCTTGATTATCAATCCACTGGAAACCTAAAAGTGTTTAGATCTGCTTTGAGGAATTGAATATAACAAGACTTCAGGTAAATTTAAAAAACAAACTGATAGATGACTAAGATCATTATCAACATTTTTGAAAAAATGCAACTTTTTAAAAAACATTTCTTTTCAAAAAGTTTTTAAAAATATAAAACTCAGACTTTTGAATTCAAAATTCTTTGAGAATTCTTAGTTCTTTCTCTGCTTGTAGAACTAGGTCACTGAGTAACATTCAAGATATTTTTTATTCTTAAGCTTTAAGAAATTATGTTGACAATGGGATAAAGAGTTGTATATATCTCTTAAAAATCTGATAAAGATGGTAAATTGGTGTTTACACAGTCTGAGGAAAATAGACTATTAGAAAACACGAAGCTAGACTATCTCCTACAATTGAGCTGGTTAATATACCCATAATGTCAGGAAGCTGAGCAACTGTAAGAGGTTTTAAGGTCTCTACTTTCCTAACAACCCTTTCTAATGGGAATTAGATAAGAGTCTAATAACTGGATAAGGGTCTGATTGCTTCCAGGAATACTCAAGATTCCAGATAATTCAAACAAAATATTTTCTAATCTGTAGAGCAAAGTGGGTTTTCTTTGGCTTGATTTACAGTGGCCACCAACATTTCCTAGAATTTGATCTAGAAAACATTGTTTCTTTGGGCCATTTGAAGATGTTCCTTGAAACAAGTGTTCTTGGTTCAGATACATTTGGGTAAATCCGAGTAAAGCAAAACTGGAAAAAAAAAAGAAAGAAAAAGGTTTTAAGTTGTAGTTCTTCTCAGTGTTTAGAATTGAATATGAATTTAGTTTTTGGTTTACAAATATTCGTTAAGTACCTTTCATAAGTCACTAGTAGCCTTTTGGACATAGTAGAAGCATCTTTCCTACTTTTAGGGAAGTAAGGGTGGGTGAAAATCTCTTGTCAATCTGCAAGCAAATGGTAAGGTATGCAGAATTTCTCATACTTTTGTTTGCTTGCATTTTGTTTTTTAGCAAAATGTCATCAGTATTACTTATTCATTTCTAGATTTATTGAGATAAAATTAACAAATAAAATTCCATAAATTTAAAGTGTGTGACATGATGTTTTGATTTACATATATACTGTGAAATAATTACCACACTTTTTTTTGATCACAAGAATATTTCTTTTTTTCTCTCCCTCAACCATCTTTCCTTCCTTCCTTCCTTCCTTCCTTCCTTCCTTCCTTCCTTCCTTCCTTCCTTCCTCATTTCCTCCTTCCCTCATTCTTCCTTTCTTCTCTTTTTCTTTTTTTGGTGGAGCATCTCCAGGGGCTATCTTTCTGAGGAACGTGCTTTCGGTAAAGGTAGGTCCACACCAATTAATTGATTCCTTGGATATTACCTTTCTCTAGGGAAAACAGTAATTTTTTGTTTTCCCTCTGAAGTCCAGATGTTAGAGAACAAGGCCAGGATGAGCAAGCAATGAGGTGGACCCATCTGACAACTTTACACACCAATGTCTCTAGGATGCACCCACCCATGGTGAGGTAGCACTGGGAACACAGGGGCAAGATGGAAAACACAGTACTTGCAAGTAGTGAAGATTTTCAGTGGTTTGATATCAACAGGGATGCTGATAGACAACACTGATATTTAGAAGTTTTCAAAACATCAATTATCCAACCTGAATTTGAATCCAAGGGATTCTGTGGGACCCACATCTTCTTTTCTGTCTGGGGTAAAGGAGACTACCTTGTGCTTTAGGGTTAAAGGGCTCCAAGTATCTTTTCTTTGTGGAAAAGACCAACCAGGCAAAGATTTGAGAGGCAGGAGCAGTGAGAAGAGCATGAACCAGGAATACAAGTTGGAGAAGCCAAGTGTATAGGTTAACTGAAATCTTACATGTAATTGGAGGACCTGCTACCAATAGAACCTTACACACCATTTTGCAAAATGAGTGACTAGTTTATGGTGCTGGGATCACATCAGGAAAGGATAAGACTGTGATGTTAGATAGACTTGGATCTGAAACTAAGCTGCTTCCTTTTCTGTTGAATGCCTGTGGCTTATGATTACTGTGCTTTCAACTATGTGTGCAGGCTCTGTGAAGGTTGCAAAGATGAAACAAACAGGAACACTGTCTTCAAAGAGCTTATGATTTGAACGCAAGATAAGGCATGTACTTTTTTCCATGATAAGGTAAAAAATAAATATCAAGAGAGTTATGAAGTTCTATTTAACCCAATTTTTCAATTAATAATTTCATTCTTTTTGAAATTGAGAGGACTTCTAAGTTTAAGGACTGTCACAGTGAATTTGATTTATTAAGAAAAAATATTTTGTTACCAAGCACATAAAAATTACACACATCTTCAATTTGGATATATTTCTATTCAATAGCAAGTTTTGATTTGTTTGTTAAAATTAGACATTAAACAATTAATGGTATTTCTAATAATAAACAATGTGAATAATTTGTATAGTACTTTCAAAGTTTCATCCAGATTCTGCATCTATTTTCTAATTTGTTCCTCTTAATAATTAGATCTGGTAAGGAATGTACTAGCACTTGTTTTTGATAGATGAGGAAATTGAGGCTCAAGGTCATTGGGCCAAGTTCAGCAAATGAAGTGCAGTCAGAAATAAAAATAAAGTTTATTGGTTTCAATACCTGTAATTTTTTTCTTGCAGACTGTAGTTTCCCACATTTTGGGCTTCTGAATCTTAAAAAGGCTGTGAATTTATTGCAGTAGAATAGTAAATCCATATTGCTTTATATGAGAAATTAATAGACTAAATAAATTCATTCTCACCCATGTATTCAATATTATTTCTCCATGCAGTTAAGATGCTATAATGACATACATAGTGCAATCTCATTTAAGAGTGTAATTAATTCACAGGGTTTTTTGTTGTTATTAAGCATTTTCTTCAACTATTATATGGAGTGTCTTTTACTGTTACTATTTTTTAACATGGAGAAGGAATCCTTGCTGCCTCCTCCTCTGGAAGGAGAATCATCAACTGTTTTAAATAAAATGCAAGTCAATCAATTGAAAATAAGATTGCAGAGAAAGATTTTTTTTATTATTATACTTTAAGTTCCAGGTATGTTTGTTGTGGCTCTATTCACAATAGCAAAGACTTGGAACCAACCCAAATGTCCATCAATGATAGACTGGATTAAGAAAATGTGGCATATATACACCATGGAATACTATGCAGCCATATAAAAGGCTGAGCTCATGTCTTTTTTTTTTTTTTTTAACAAAACTTCCAGCTAGGTGCAGTGGCTCCTGCCTATAATCCCAGCACTTTGGTAGGCAGAGGCGGGTAGATCATTTGAGGCCAGGAGTTCGGGACCATGCCTGGGCAACACAGCAAAACCCTGTCTCTACTAAAAATACAGAAAAATTTAGCCAGGGGTGGTGGCCCACGCCTGTAAACCCAGCAACTCTGGAGGTTGAGGCATGAGAATTGCTCGAACCCAGGAGGCGGAGGTTACAGTGAGCTGAGATCGTGCCGCTGCACTCCGGCCTGGGTGAAAGAGCGATAGCTTGTCTCAAAAACAAAACAAACCAAAACCAAAACCAAAACTTCCTGCTGGTTACTATTTTGGAAGCCTGTGGTTTCTTTGTAGTTCAAAGTGTTACTTGTAGTTTGCACCCCAAAGCCTGGAATTCTCATATTGACACAGATGACCAGATTTTCCTTTTGACCAAGCTGTTTTTGAGACAGGATACAAAAGTTCCTTTATTTTTGCAACTGCTCTTAAAATCTTACAAAATATTATAATACTTAAGGTTAGGTGATCCAGAAAACAAACACAAATATCTTATATTTTACATGAACTAAAAACTAGTTCTGCTACTGTTGTACGAAATGATAAAATGTTTCCAGTTAACTCCTGAATAAAAATAAACGGCTTTTGAATTAAGGTTTAAAAAAATCTGTATTATCTTGGGCCAGAAGAAAACAGTGGCAGACCAGGGAGATGATAACTGCCCAAGAGATGTGTGAAACAGAAAAGAGAGCCATATCAGCCCCCTCAGCCCCTTCTTTATCCCCCTCCATACAAATCTCTCATCACTAGAACACTTTTGACTGAAAGAAAATGCTATTAAAATTATATATTTTTAATTTTTAATTTATATCTGGTATATATATTGGTCAGTCTGCCCCTGAAAAACAGGAGTTGGATTCAGTAAGGTACTTTTTAGAACAGTTAAAAAATTTTTAGAATTCCTCTTCCACTCTCACAGTTGAGCTTTGACTACCTGTATTAGCAAAATGGTATGCAAATTTAGTTGCTTTCTTGTTCAAAGACAGCAAGAATAAGAAATGCCTTTCAGTGTATGTTAGAGTCATACTTCCATTAACCCTTGTGTTTTAGCTCTTTCTTTTCTTTTCTTTTTTTTTTTTTTTTTTTGAGAGGGAGCCTCGCTGTGTCGCCCAGGCTGGAGTACAGTGGCCAGATCTCAGCTTACCGCAAGCTCCGCCTCCCGGGTTTACGCCATTCTCCTGCCTCAGCCTCCCAAGTAGCTGTGACTACAGGCGCCCGCCACCTCGCCTGGCTAGTTTTTTGTATTTTTTAGTAGAGACGGGGTTTCACCGTGTTAGCCAGGATGGTCTCGATCTCCTAACCTCGTGATCCACCCGTCTCGGCCTCCCAAAGTGCTGGGATTACAGGCTTGAGCCACCGCGCCTGGCCGTGTTTTAGCTCTTTCAAATGTCTCAGCATTATAGATAAGTGGTTGACAGAAGCGAGTCTTGCCAAATATGCAAATGAGAGAAATAATTACAATAAAATGTTATTTTATATAAAAATGACTGTATTCTATTTCTTAAGGGAAATAAAAAGGAAATTCAGTTTAAAAAGATATTTTTATAAGAATTAATACGAATATATATATTTTCAAAGTATTTAACATCTTTCCCCAGTTGCTTTTCAGGAAGCTCACCATTGCTTGGTACTGTATTTTTTGTTCCATTTATTTAATTTTTTTTCTGTGTTGCTATTTCTTACTGGTTAATAATTGGCAAATTTATAAAACAAATTAAAATGACCTTAAAAAGATAAAATTTATAAAAGAAGAACATTTATTTTAAAAGATGCAAAGCTGACTATTCTGTAGATTAAAAAACAGAGATTTTTCTCCCTCATGAAGTGAAGGATATACTGAGTGTATTAGTCAGTATTCCCCAAGCAGACAAAACCAATAGGATATATCTATTAATATATTTGTCTGTCTCTATCTCTCATCTCCCTTTATATCTATCTATAGAAAAATATGTTAGGGAAAATTTATTAGGGGAATTGGCTCATGTGATTATGGAGGCTGAGAAGTTCCAAGACAGCCCTCTGCAAGTTGGATGCTGGAAGCATGGCTCAGTCCAAGTTTGAAGGTCTAAGAATCTGCGGGGACCACTGATATAAGTCCTGAAGTCCAAAGGCTGAAGAGCCTGGGTTTCTGATGTGCGAGGGCTGGAGAAGAAGAGTATCCTGGCTCAAGAAGAGAGAGGGATCAATTTGCCTTTCCTCTGTTTTCGTTCTGTCTGGACTCCCAGTTATTTGGATCGTGTCTGCCTATATTGAGGGTGGATCTTCTCCACGTAGTCCACTCAGACTCACATGCCAGTCTCCTCCAGAAGCAACCTCACAGACACACTCCTTAAAATAATACCAGTTATCTAGCTATTTCTTAATTCAGTCAAGTTAATACCTGAAATTAATCATCACGCTGAGATTTCTACAGAAGATTCCAAAAGCACCCAGGAAAATAAGTCATTATTTTTAAATTTAAGAAATACACAAAGTGAGATTTAACACCCAGAAAAATGGCTGACACAATAACATAAATACAGATTCCCCTCTTTTTAAGAATTTAAGGATGCTAGAACTGACAAACTATATTTAGAACATTTTAGATATTGAAAGAATAGGGAAAGCAGCTGGTAAAGTTTAAAGAATACAGTTGGAACTACATTTTTCAAGCTTTTAGATGTCTTACTTGGTTTTTATTTATGAAAAATTATATATTATTTAAAACCTTGTACTCTACTTGAGGATAAACAAAATAGTCAATTCTTGTTATTTGTGGTAAAGTTCTGTAAACACTGAGTTAGCAACTACAAAACTATTACTCGCGGGAAATACAGGATTAGGTTCCTGAAAGCCTCTGGTCATATTTTCATCAATTGATCAATACATAACCTTGTTTTATGTTCATTTCTGTTTAAAAACAACCCATTTAATATACATTGCTAGTTCATTAACATTGAACTCAATGGCTGACAGTACTGTAACTCATGTTTGTCTGAATGAAGCTTAGCTAACATACATGTCTTCTTTGTGAGGCACATCCCAGCCTCCTCGCACTTAGAAACACTAGACAACACTTCAGTACTACGCTTGGGGACCATTTTAAACCGTGAGATTACAAAAAAAAAAGCACAAAAGTTGGCACTAAATAGACCACTAAAAAGACACATTTATAGTATGACAGCTGACAAAGAAGGCAGAGATTCACCTTGTTCAACTTCAGCTGGAAATGTGTGACTCAAATTCTCACTGATCTGTGCATTCCCACAAATGACTATGAAAGTGCTTGGGCATTCCAAATTAATTTTAGGGAGCAGGCTAATTTGAAAATATGGAATCATGAATAAGTGAGATTGACTGTATCTTGTTCACCTTTGTGATTGTAGTATTTTCTGTCATGTAGTAGGAGTTCAATATACATGTATACATATTGAATAAATGGAAATAGTGTTCCTTAATTTTTAAATGAACCTCATTGTATAGTCCTATTTTGTTTTACATTCTTGAGAAGTTTGTGATAGTCTGTAAATATTCAGTTAGTTTTCAAATATAAACATTTTATAATAATGTAAATGCTTGTTTTGTTAGGCTTACCTTTCCCTTTGGAACTCTGAAGATATTGATCCCTTACCTTTGGCATTTAAAATTAATAAAAATTCTGATACCACTATAAATCTGTCTTTTGTGATGTTAATGCCCCTTCCCTCCCTACTTTGGAAGCTTTTAGGATATTTTCTTTTGCTTGAAATTCTGAACATTTATAATATGTATTTATACTCCTTATAATATGTATATTAGACTCTGGAATGTTCATATCTTTTATCAGTTTGGGGAAATTTTCTTCTTTTATTTCTTTGGTTGTTTCTTCTCCATTCTTTGTTATTATTTCTGAAAAATCCTATTAAATATGTTCTAAACTTCTGAATCCAATTGACGTATTTCCTGAATTTTTGAAAACACATTCCTCTTTGTCCTTTTATACCATGTTCTAGGAGCATAAGTTGACTTACATTTCCAACTAACATATTTATTTTCAGCCGTATTTATTACACTATTCAGTCCATCATTTAAAAAATTGTATACATATTAATTTTGAATTAAGTTTTATATATGGCATGAAGAGTACACCTTCATTCTTTTGTGTGTGGATATCTGGTTGTCCCAGCACCATTTGTTGAAATGACTATTCTTTTCCTATTCAATAGTCTTGGCACCCTTGTCAAAAATCAGTTGATTATAAATCTAAGGGTTTATTTCTGGACTCTCAATTCTATTTCATTGATCTGTATGTCTTTCAGTACTACACTGTCTTGATTACTGTAGTTTTGTTTGAAGTTTTGATATCAGGAACATCTCCAACTTAGTTCTTCTTTTTTAAGATTGATTTGACTTTTCTAGATTCCTTACATGTTCATATAATTTTTAGAATCAGCTTATCAATTTCTGCCAAAAAAAAAAAAAAAAGGTAACTGGGACTTTTTTTTTTTGAGATGGAGTCTCACTCAGTCTATCATCCAGGCTGGAGCGCAGTGGTGTGATCTTGGCTCCTTGCAATCTCCACCTCCCGGGTTCAAGCAATTCTCCTGCCTCAGCCTCCCGAGTAGCTGGGATTACAGGTGTATGCCACCACACCCAGCTAGTTTTTGTATTTTTAGCAGAGACAGGGTTTCACCATGTTGACCAGGCTGGTCTCAAACTTCTGAACTCAAGAGGCCTCGGCCTCCCAAAGTGCTGGGATTACAGGAGTGAGCCACAGCGCCCAGCCCACAGCTGGGATTTTGATAGAAATTACATAGAATCTGTAGATCCATATGTTAAAAACACTAAGCCTTCCAAATCATAAATAAATGGTGAGTGTGCGCATCTTTATCTTATATCTAATTTTAGTGGGAAAACAACCAGTCTTTCGCTATTAAGTATAATGTTAACTCTGGATATTTTTAAGAGTATATTTATCAGGTTAAGGAAGCTTCTCTCTACTCCTAATTTGTTGAGTGTTTTTACAATGATTGGGTACCAAATCTTATCCAATGTTTTTTCTGTACTTATTGAGATGACCAAGTGGTTTCTGTCCTTTTTTCCATTAATATGGTGTTTCATATTGATTAATTTTTCTGTATTAAAACAAACATGCATTCCTATGATAAAATCTGCTTGGTCATAGTTGTACTCCTGGCCTCCAACATAACATTTTTTTTTAAAGATACAGGTTCTCACTCTGTGACCCAGGCTGGAGTGCGGTGGTGCACCTCAAATGCCTGGGCTCCAGTGATCCTGCCACCTCAAACTCCCAGGTAGTTGGGACTGCAAGCATGAACCACCATGCCCAGTAAATTTTAATCTTAATTTTTCTTGGTGGAGCCAGGGTCTTGCTATGTTGCCAGGGCTGGTCTTGAACTCCTCGCCTCCAGCAATCCTCCTGCCTTGGTCTCTCAAAATGTTGGGATTATAAGTGTAAGCCACTATGCCTGGACTTTCTTCTTTTTAGCGTAGCCATTTATAGCTGTAAATGTCTCTCTAAGCAGTACTTTAGCTGCTATGTTACATTTTTATTTTCATTAATTAACCCCAAAGTATTTTCTAATTATATTGTGAGTTCTTTTTTGACCAGTAGATATTTATAGTCTGTTAATTTCCATATACTTGTACAATTTTCAAATTTTCTTCTTCTTGTTTTGATTTTTAGTTTCATTCCATTGGGGTCAGAGAATAGACTCTGTATGATTTCAATTATTTTAAATTTATTGACACCTGCTTTATGGCCTAACATGATTTATTTTGATGAATATTCTATGTACACTTGAGAATATGTGTTCTGATGTTTTTGATGGAGTGGTATTTAGATGTCTGTTTGGTCTAGTTGGTTTATAGTATTGTTTAATTCAAGTCCTGTGTTTTATTCTTGATTTTATGCCTAGTTTTTTAATTTTTGAAAGTGTAGTATTGAGCTATACAATAATTTTTGTGAATTATTGATTTCTATCTTCAAAACTGTCAGCTACATGTATTACCAGTGATCTTTTACTCTCATGTGGATTTAAGGTACTCTTTAGTATCCTTTCATTTCAGCTTAAATAACTTTTTTTAGTATTTTGCTTGGGGCAGTTCTGCTTATGATACATTCTCTCAGTTTTTGTTTATCTGGGAATGTCCTTATTTCTCCTTCGTTTTGGAAGGATAGTCTTAATGGATATGGAATTCTTGGCTGATCTTTTTCTTTCAGCATGTTGAATATGTTATTTCATTGCCTTCTGGCCTCCATGGTTTCTGAGAAAAATCAGCTGTTCATCTCATTGAGGCACTCTTGTGAGTGATGAGTTGCCTGTTTCTTGTTGCTTTTAAGATTCCGCTTTTGGCATTGTCTTTCAACAATTTATTTATGGTATGTTTAGGTGTGGATCTCTTTACATTTATCCTACCTAGAGTTTATTGAAATTTTTAAATAAGTAGGTTAATGTTTTTTATTAATTTCAGGCAGTTGTTGGTAATTATTTTTCCCCCTTATCTCTTTCTTCTCCTTCTGCAACTTTCCTTATGTGTATATTGGTACTCAATGGTGTCCCACTTGATGATTCTCATTAGGGTTTCTTCCTATTCCTCACAATGAATAATTGCACTTGGCCTATTTTCAAGTTCCCTGATTCTTTTCTTCTATCATCTAAAATCTGCTGTTGAACCTCTATAGAGAATCCTCTTTCAGTTATTGTACTTTGCAACCTCAGAGTTTCTGTGTGGTGCCTTTTTTTGTAATTTTAATCTATTTATATTCTCTATTTGGTGAGACATTGTTCTCATGCTTTCCTTTACATTTTGTGACATGGTTTCCCTTAGTTCTTTGAACATATTAATGATAGCTGTGTCCATTACAGAGTTAACTCAGTGGGCTTGGGATATTTAAACCATGCACATTACAAAGAAAAAATTGGCCCTGAGAGATAACCTCTAATCTCTCAGAATATCCTGCCTGATAAGATTGTCTTTGTATACCTGGGGCCTTCAGTCAACCCAGATAGATTATGCTAGCAATATGCTTCATGTTGAATGCCTGCTTTTGTTTCCCTGGGGCTGTAGGCTATGCTGTATCAGTTTGACCACTGTGAGGAGGTGCTGGAAACTAAGTAGGTAAGATCAGTCACATGGGTGCTTCATGTCTACATGATTAACTCCCAGTAAAAACCTGGAACTCCAAGGCAGGGGTTTGCTTCTCTGGTTGGCAATTCTTAAGGTACACATTGTCATAGGTCATTGCTGGGAGAACTAAGCTCTGACTGTATGACTCTACTTTGAGTGGACAACTGGAAACTTGGGCCTTGCAGCTCTTGGACTCTGCTGTATGTGCTTTTTCCCTTTCCTGACTTTAATCTGTATCCTCTCTTTTTAATAAACTATAATAATGAGAGAGACAGCTTTCCTGTGTTCCATGAGTCCTTCTAGTGAATCACTGAACCTGAGGGTAGTCTAGAGGACCCTCAATCCACTTTACTTCCTAGGTAAGTTGGAGTCAACATCTTTGCCTAGGAAGCCCAAAGTTCGGGTTTCCTCAGGGACAATTTCTATTCATTGCCTGTTTGCCCCATGTATGGACCATACTTTCCAGTTTCTTTTCATGTGTCATAATTTTTGGTTGAAAATTGGATATTTTAAACAATATAACATGGCAATTCTGAAAATCAGATCCTTCCTCCTTCCTTCCCCATAGTATGTTATTGTTTATGTTTGTTTTTGTTGCTCTTGCTTTGTATTTATTGAGTGATTTTCTTGAACAAATTCTGTAAGGTCAGTGTTTTTTGCCATGTGTGGCCTATTAAGTCTCTGCTCAGTTAGCTTAGTGGTCAGTTAAGACAGGAATTTCCTTGAACCCTTAAAACCTAGCGATTCTACCAGCCTTTGCCAAAGGGTTATGCGCATGTTTTGGCACACTTCCAATATTCAGGTAGTTCCATTTTGCTTTTGCCTTCACTTCCTGCTTGCACAGAGAATCAAGTTCCATCAGACCTCAGTTCTTTCCTGGGCATATGCACAGCCCTATGCATGTACTTTACCTTCTAGATTCACATAAATATGTTGGTGCCTTCTCAAAGCCTCCTGTGGACACTCATGACTCAGCATTTAAAAGTTTTTTTAGAAAAGTTGTTTAGTCAGCTTCTTGTTTATTTGTCCCTGCTGTTAATACTAACTTGGACAGCTGTGATATTAAATAATTGTCACTGGTTTTTGTTTCAACAAATGCTCTGGGGAAAAGGCAACAGCTAACAGCTCCAAGTGAGGTCAAACAAAGACAAATTCTATGAGTGGAGGTTTCTAGGAAGCTGCCATAATAATAATAATGCTCTTCTAATGAAGATTTGCTGGGCACTCTAAGCGTGTTCTGCGTAATCCGTTGGCTGTAGGCTGTTTTTGACAGGTATTATAGTTGCAAGACTGTTCATTTTCAAAGCTACTATGGAACTAGGGATAGGGAGATGGGAATAGGGCAAGTGAAAACATCACAAAGTTCACATTCTTACTGAGCTTTGATCATTTTTCCTTAATAAAAACTCCTTGGCTTGCCTTAAGCCTTTCACTAATTTCCAGAGTTCTGAAATGTTGATTTTGATAATTTTTGCCAGTGTTCTCATTGCTTTTATGTAGGCGCTTAACTTCAAATGTCCTTATTCTGCTATTCCAGAAATCTTTCTCCTACTCTTCTGTTTTTGTTTTTGCTGTTGTTTATTATAAGTGTTTAGCGACTCCTGTCTATTTATCTTTGTGTTGGAAGAAATTCTTTTTGCTTCAGTATGAATGATGATTTAGTTATGAAATTTTGTGATTATGGGTGAAAGGCAAGATGTGTACATAAGTAGGTTACACTGGACTCACGGATATGGGGGCCTGGGTGGAACTAGCAACCCGTCACTACCCTAACTCTCTCTCACAAGAGTTTTCATAGGCCAAAATGGTGAACCTACTGTTTATTATTCACCACAAGGAAATACGGAGGAAGGGATGATTTGCACAGCTGTGCTGATTGCTGTTCTCCCATTAGCCACCCTGATGAGGGTGGGAGGGCTTCTGCTCCTTGTACTAGTTGTATCTGACCCCAGCACACTACTAGGACTTCCACAGCACCCCTCCTCAGAGCAGACCACATTTTGTGTCGTGGTTCCCTCTGTTAATCTGATCCCCTTGCTTGGCTCACTGCAAGCTCCGCCTCCCAGGTTCGTGCCATTCTCCTGCCTCAGCCTCCTGAGTAGCTGGGACTACAGGCATGCGCCACCATGCTCGGCTAATTTTTTGTATTTTCGGTAGAGACGGGGTTTCACCGTGTTTGCCAGGATGGTCTCGATCTCCTGACCTCGTGATCCGTCCGTCTTGGCCTCCCAAGGTGCTGGGACAACAGGCGTGAGCCACGGCGCCCGGCTGATCCTTTGCTTTTTATCTTTCAGTGATTACTCCCAATTTCTGGTCCACTGATGATATGCTTACTTCTGGCCATTGATATCAAAATGATGTCTTTATCCTTTTTCCATTCCTTCTCCCTTTCGTGGTCGTCGTCTTCTTTTTTCATTTTCCACCTTCACTTCCTCTTTCCTTCTTCTTCCTATATATTTCTTCTACGATTTCTATAGATTGGGGTGGGTAGGAAGGGGAAGTTGGCCTTGTTCACCATCTTAATCCAAGTCTTTGCCCTATGTAAAATAGTGAAATGTAAGGAACTTCTAAAATGAAGAATGATTGACTAAATTGAAGCACACCTACTTAATGGTACATTGTACAACCATTAAATAGATATGTTCAAAAATGCTTAAAACCATGCAAAATTTGGATGATGTAGGAAGTATAAAAAGCAAGATATTTATAATATAATCACAATAATGAACAATGAAAGCATGATTAAATTCCTGGGAAGAAGAATATGCCACAATATTAATCAAACATCAGGAGTATAATATTAAAATATGTATCCTATCCCTTGAAGATTAGTTAGTGGCTAAGATTAGTTAGTGGTTAAGCCAAGGCCTGTAACTCCTTACAGGCTCTGGTCCCTAGGCAATCTGTGGCTTCATTTTGGACTTTGTCCCCCTTGCTCTCTCAGTTACAGACACACTGGCTTCATTTCTTGTTCCTTGGATACATTGAACTTGCTTCTACCTCAGGGCCTTTCCCTTACTGTTTCCTATGCATGATTCATCATTTTCTCAGGTATCCTTGTGGCTTAGTCCCTTATTTCATTCGGGTTTCTAATCCAATGTTACCTTATCAGACTATCCTATAAAAAATAGCATTTTTGTCTTCACTATCACTCTGTGTCCCCTTAGATTTTTTTTCTTCACAACACATTGTTATCTCAATCTGTTTACTTTTTCCCCCTTGGTACATATAAATGTCCCAGAAACAGCAACTTTGTTTCATTTTCTACTCTATTTTTAGAACAATGCCTGGCCCCTAGTAGACACTTAATAAATGTTTGTGAAATAAATAATTTTATGAATGAATACTTGACATGAAATAGGCAACCTATTATTTTAGTCTATCATTTTAATTAAAAAATATATGTGGGCCCTAACTTCCTGTTGAAGTCTGGGGAGTTAATATGGTAATAAGTATGGAAATAATAGTGTTTTAAAATGTAGATTTATAAACTCCATTTTAACAATGCATATTTTATCTAATAACTGCTAACAATGATTGAAGCTCTCATTCTGTTACCAAGTTGGCTTTTTGATTTGCCAGAAAAATTAGATAATGTAAATGAATGTGTAATAATTTGTTGAGTGCCCACTGTATCATATTTTTATATATAAACCTAACTAATCTTTGCTACATAATGTGAAACAGATACTATTATCCTCACTTTTTAGATGAGGCAGCTCAGGCTGAAGAAGATAAATTATATGCCCAATGTTACAAAGAACATCACTCATGAAGCCTGGGTTCAAACCTAGGGTCCTCAAACTCTTAAGTCCTGGGCTTTCTCCCTAGATTGATTCATTAGTTAAAAAAATATTTATTGAGCACTATGTGCCAGGTTCTGTTTTATGCACTAGGAATACAGCAGTGAACTAAACAGAAGAAAAAATGCTAATGGCTTGTTACATTCTAGAGGAGGAGGCAGGAGAGACAGAAAAACAACAAACTAATAAGAAAAAAGTAGAACATATTAGATAATGATGAGTGCTATGGAGAAAATAAAGCAGGAAGAAGACAGGGTGTTTTGGAAAGGGCATCGGTAGTATTGGTGTAATATTTTCAATAAAGTGGTTAAAGATGACGTCAATGAGAAAGTGACATCTGAGATAAGATAACCTGGGGAATGAGCATCCTTAGCAGAGAGCACAGCAGGTGCAAAGGCCCTGAGGCTCATGGGTGCCTGATGTATTTGAGGACAAGCAAGGAAGCTATTGTGGGTGGAGTTGAATGATCAAGATGGAGAGTGTCAGATCAGTTTCAGTCAGGTAAAGGGAAGGAAATTAGACACAGCTTTGTAGGACATGGCAAGGGCTTTGGCTTTTACTGTGAATGAAATGAGGAGCTATTGGACAGTTTTGAGCAGAGGAGTGAGGTGTTGTGATTTATGCTTTAAAATGATTCTTGTGATTTATGTTTACTGAACAGGCTTGTCTCAAAAGAGCAACTGTTTGTTTATGATTCATCTTACATTTGAGATGCCTGACATCTTGAGGAGAAATACTGAGCAGGCAATAGGATATAGAGTCTAGAATCGAGGGGAGAGGTCTGGGCTGGAGATACAAATTTGGGAAAGCACATTGATAGTGTTTAAGGTAATAAGTTTGGATGAAATCACTTAAGGAGTGAGTGAAGATGGGGAAGAGGTCCAAAGATTGAGACCTGGGGCTCCAACATTAAGAAGAACCAGCAAAGGAGGCTGAGAAGGATCACTCTGCAAAACAGGAAGACAACCAGAAGAACGGGGTGTCCCAGAAGCCAAGAGAAACAAGTACTGGAAGGATGAGGGAATGGTCAGTTGTGTGAAATGGTGCGGAACTGGCATGTGTGAAGGAGAGAGAAAAGAGAAGTTTTAGGGGGATATATTCTTTTGTTTTAGATAAGAGGGTTTTCTTTCCTCCCAAAGTCTCTGTAAGTTCAGCCATGTGGTGATGTAAGGTGATGGGCTGGGTTGGGTGCTACGGTTGACTTGTTTTTGGTATGTGTAATCTCCCTGTTCCTACTCTGCCATGATTACTGATGATCCTGGCGAGCAACATTTCCATGGGGATATGTGCATTTGCTATGTCTGGCTTGTACACAGTAAATACAAATGCTGCTTTATTAATTTACAGTACAGTTGCTCCATGGCCAAAAGCAAAGTTGGAAGTCTGCCTCTCATTGCCTTCAGGATTAAGGCCAAACTTGGCAGCATGCCATATCGGCCTTCAGAAGATGGTTTTACATCTTACCACCCTCCCACTTCTCCACCTCCCCTACCTCCCTCCACCTCTCTTCCCTGCCACACACTCCTACCCTCCTTTCACCCTGGACTCTAGGGACATTGTGCTTGTGCCTCTTCATATATGCTATTCCTTAGGTTTTCCATTCCCAACTGTGCTTTTGTTCTCAGGAAAGTACCTCTGATGTTTTGAAGTCCAGCTCATGTGAGGTTCCACTGTGAAACCTTCCTGATCCCCAGGCTGGAGTACTTATTATTTTCTCTGCTTCACCTTCTTTTATTGTACTTCCACTATAATCTCTAATTACTCAACCCAACATTCATCTGGATGTTGCTGTGAATGTATTTTATAGATGGGATTAACATCTACCGTCAGTTGACTCTAAGGGGAAACTGTTCCAAATAATCCGGGTGAACCTGATCCAATAAATTGAAAGGCCTTAAAAACAGAGCCCAGGTTTCCCTGACAAAGAAGAAGCTCCACCCGTGGACTGCAGCATCAGCTTCCGCAGGAGAGTTTCCAGCCTGTGCTTCCTGACATCCTGCCCTACAGATTTCAGACTTGCCTAGCCAAGCCATTGTGTGAAATTGTGTTAGCCATTTCCTTGCAATAAATCTCTCTCTGTCTCTGTCTTTCTTTCTCCATACATCACACACACACACACACACACACACACGTGTGTACATATACATATACACACAACTTCTACTGACTCTATTTCTCTGGTGGAACCCTGATTGATACAGAGAACAAATCAAAAAAGTGACTATAAAAGGAGCCAAAAAGAAAGTAGCTGAGTAAAGGGAGAGAAGAATATTGTATCATAATAGAAAATATGTAAAAGGGTGGAAGATTGGAAACATCAAAGGAATTGAAGGGTTAATTGTCATCCTTTAAGATTCTGCTTAGATGCTTCCTCATCTACACAATCTTCATTTCCCTAGGTATTCTTATTATCTCTTGCCTCTTGTTACCTATCATAGCACAAGTATTATAATTTCATGTTGATACATTTGTGATTCCTGTTTTGTGAGTTTAAGACCTCAGAGGATACATTCATCTTTCTATCCCTAGCACATAGCTTAGTGCTTGGCTTATAATAGGGGCAGAATAAACATTGGATAATAAGTGAATGAGAGTTTGCAGCCTTAGGTGCTCACAGATGACCAGGTCAGGCCAGCCCATGGACCAGAGAAGGTTTTCTGAAGGAAGCAGCCTGAGTACCATCAGAGGGAAATTCCAGTCAGCAGTTCTAGCTCTTTCCCTCCATACATTTATTGGCACCTTTAGGAGCACACTATTTGCTGGGTCTCCTTCCCAGTATGTTGTGATCCTACCAACATAATTCCAGTGCCCCTAAGAAACGGCACTCAGTGCCTCCTACTTGAGACTGCTTCATGGAAAGATCCACAGGCCACTTAATATACTGTGGCAACTCCCATAAGGGCATCTGAGTTGAAGGGCTTACGGCTATTCCTATGTTCATTAAAGACTTTCCCTGGACTCCTTTTATCCTTCTTTTTGTTGGAACCAGAGTTTGAACCATCTCTGGAGCACATAGATGTGCTGGATGCTTGTCCTCTCTTTGCAAGATGAGATGTAAGAACCCTTTCCTGCAGGAAGGAGAAAGCAGAGGTTCTTTTGGAGGCAGAGGACTCTCTAGGGATGCTCTGAGGCAGTCCACATAGTGACTTCCTCTTGCAGATGGATTTCCCTTTTGACTGCCTGAGAGTGTGTCTTACTTGCTGGGAACCAGCATAGAAAAAAACCAGCATAGAGATGCAAGACCGCTTCTTTCTCCCATAGGAATCTACAGCTTTTGAGCCTATTTTATTGTGTCTGCCTCTCAACTCTTCTTTGTTGGAAGTGAAAGGAAAGAGGAACATCATGATTATTTATTGGACAGAGAATTGTTGAAAGAACTAAAATTGATAGTAAAGACGAAAATACAGTACAATTGGAAAAATGGTTGATACTAGCATTGGAGTAAGGAATAATACATAATGAGCCTGGGAAGTTTTATAGTGTCAGGAAGTAAGGAAATTCTGAAAAACAAAACAAAAACAAAACAAAACAAAATGAAAAAACCCCATATTGATGTGCGTGTCAACGGGGCACAGGAGTCAATTGAGAGAGCTGCCAATGGCCAAAGTGGGAACAATTTGAGCAAGAAGAGAAATAAAATAGTATTGGATTATAGCCCAATGTACAAAATAAATATCCACGAGTCCACACTGATATATATATATATATATACACACACACACACACACATTATTGAATAAATAAAAATGGTAGAGAAGAGACAAATCTCCCATGAGGAAGAGTTTCAAATAAATCATGTAGATTCTCCATCTTAAAGGAGGGGAGCATAATCCTTCATTCCTTAGGGGTGGGCTGGATATAATAGGTCCCAAAATGTAGAGACAGTATGGAAAGAGGGAGAAAAGAGTAACTTTACAGTGGATAAACCCGACAAGCACTGCTTCAGCTGGTGATCAAGGTTGATATCAACAGTGGTAAGTCATGTTGATAGTATGTGCCTTGGCTATGATGTAGTAAAAAATGATATTTTGCTTCTGTGGTCTTCCTCCAAAAATGCATAACTCCAGCATAATCATAAGAAAAACATCAGACAAATTCTGATACAGGATCATCCTACAATATACCTAACCAGTACTCCTCAAAATTATTAAAGTCATCAAAAATAAGGAAAGTCTGAGAAACTGTCACAACCAAGAAGGGCCTAAAGAAACTTCATGACTAAATGTGATGTGGTATCCTGGATGGAATCCTGGAACAAAAAAAAAAAAAAAAAGGCATTGGGTGAAAATTAAGGAAATCTAAATAAACTACGGACATTAGTTAATGATGTGTTGATATTGGTTCGTTAATTGTGCCACACTAAAGTAAGATGTTAGTAATAGGAAAAACTGTGTGTCAGGGAGGCTATTTGGGAACACTGTACTATTTGCTCAATTTCTCTATAAATCTAAAACTGTTCTAAAAAACCTATTTTATTTTTTAATTTTATTTTCAATTTTTATGGGTACGTAGTAAGTGTATGTATTCATGGGTTACATAAGATATTTTGATCCAGGGCATATAATGTGTAATAATCACATTGGGGTAAATGGGATATTCATTACCTCAAACATTTATCCTTTGTGTTGCAAACAATCCAATGATATTCTTTTAGTATTTCAAAAAATACAATTAAATTATTATTGACTATAGTATTTGTACTATAAATACTAGATCTTATTAATTTTTTTAAACTATTTTTTTTTTACCCATTAACTGTCCCTACTTTCTCCCTATGCCCCTCACTACCCTTCCCAGCCTCTGGCAACTATCCTTCTACTCCCTATCTCCATGAGTTCAATTGTTTTAACTTTTAGCTCCCACAAATGCATAAGAACATGTGAAGTTTGTTTGTTCTGTGCCTGTAACCTCCAGTGCCATCCATGTTGTTGCAAATGACAGGATCTCATTCTTTTTTTATGGCCAAATAGTACTCCATTACATATGTACCACATTAAAAAAATTCGTTTGTTGATGTTTCCACATTTTGGCTATTGTGAATAGTGCTGCCATAAACATGGGAGTGCAGATATCTCTTCGATATCCTAATTTCCCAGCAGTGGGATTGCTAGATCATACGGTAGCTCTATTTTTAGGTTTTTGAGGAATCTCCAAACTGTTCTGCCTGGTGGTTGTACTAAATTACATTCCCACCAACAGTGTATTAGGGTTTTCTTTTCTCCACATTCTCACTAGCATTTGTTATTGCCTGTTTTTTGGATAAAAGCCATTTTAACTGTGGTGAGATTTATAAAAATCTATTTTAATTGACAAGAGAAACCCAATTAAACTAAAGAGCTTCTGCACAGCAAAATAAATGATTAACAGAGAAAACAGACAATCCATAGAATGGGAGAAAACATTTGCAAACTTTGCATCTGACAAAGGTCTAATATCTGGAATCTACAAGGAACTTAAACCATTTAACAAGCAAAACACAAATAATCCCATTATAAGATGGGCAAAAGACATGAACAGACACTTCTCAGAAGAAGACATACAAGCGGCCAACAAACATAGGAAAAAATGCTCAACATCACTAATCACCAGAGAAATGTAAACCAAAACCACAAGGAGATACCATCTCATACCTATCAGCGTACCTGTTATTAAAAAGTCAAAACACAACAGATGCTAGCAAGGCTGCAGAGAAAATGCAACACTTATACACTCTTGGTGGGAATGTAAATCAGTATGGCCGCTGTGGAAAGCAGTTGGGAGATTTCTCAATGCAGTGAAAACAGAACTACCATTTGATGAAGCAATCCCATTACTGGGTGTATATCCACAAGAAAATAAATTGTTCTACCAAAAAGATACATGTACTCGTATGTTCATTGCAGCAGTATTCAGAATAGCAAAGACATGGAATCAACTTAAATGCCTATTGATGGTGGATGATATAGATAAAATATGGTACATATACACCACGGAATACTACACAGCCATAAAGAGAATGAAATCATGTCCTTTGCAGCAACATGGTTGCAGCTGGAGGCCATTATCCTAAGTGAATTAACACAGGAATAGAAACAAAATACCACATGCTCTCACTTATAAATGGGAGCTAATTTCCTAGCAGTGGGATTGCTAGACCGTACGGTAGCTCTATTTTTAGGTTTTTGAGGAATCTCCAAACTGTTCTCCCTGGTGGTCGTACTAAATTACATTCCCACCAACAGTGTATTAGGGTAAGATAGTGTATTAGATTAAAAAAGGTGAAACTCTATACCCATTGAATATGAATAATATCCCCAAACTTCCCTTCTTTCAATTCCTAGTCACTATCATTCTTCTTTATGTTTCTATGAATTGGATTACTCCAGTTACCTTGTATCAGTGGAGTCATACAATATTTGTCATTTTTTTGTGATTGGCATATTTTACTTAGCATAAGGTTTGCAAAGTTCTTCTATGTTGTGACAGGTATCAGAATTTTCTCTCTTTTTAAGGTTGAATAAAATTATATGGTATGTTTATTTACAAAATTAAAAAATCCTATTTTTAAAAACTGAGAAAAAAGAAAAAAGCATAAGAGCTTGCTATGGTTGTGTAAGTGTGTAGAATTAAGTGCACATACACACACACACACAATCAACACCTTATGACAATCTACTAAAATGTAGGGTAAGATACTGCATGGTAATTATGAGATGTCACTTGCTTCTTACCTCAGATATCTTTTTGGTAAGTCTTTGTCCGCTGGAGCTTGATTACTCTTTCTCTCATGGCCATTAATTCTTGGAGGGAAAGGACAGGAAGAGAGAGAAGAGGAGGAGAGGAGATGCTGGGTACTATGTTTCTGTGGAACACTTTCCCATCTTCTTCAAATTGACTCACTGGTTAAGCTTGTATTTATTATGGTTAAGATAATATAAAGTAATGGTGAGGGAAAGCGTTAAACAGCTCACAGACAAAACTCTTAGGATCTCCTAGCGCTCACTTTTCAAATTCACAATTGCTTTAGATGAAAAGGAGAGTAGATAGTCTATTGAAGGAGAAGATTATTACAGATGAGGTTTAGTATGCCTTCTTGATATATCCTATTGAGTAGGGTCCAATAATGGTTCCAAATCCCTCAAAATGTTAAATCGAATTACTGAAAAGGATAAAAGTTTGTCAAAATGGTCAAAAAGGAAAGAAAAACTGCAAGGGGTCCTCCTGGAGCCTTAGATTTAGAGTCAGTTGTACCTGAATCAAGAGTTAAGAGGAGCTGGAGTTTTTAAAGAATATGCCACAAAACAAGTAAGCAGTTTATATTAACACATATTTCCCAAACCAAAGTCAGCACACGTGAACTAAGAAGTATGAGGGTGTTTGGGGACAAAGGGGTAGAATACTTTTAACTGAGGCTGCCTTGGGAAATCTGGGTCACAGAGTCAACAGAAAGTGAAGGGGTAATAGGCTATTGATCCTACCTGTCCTGTCTCTTGTGATTGACATGTGTAATTGTCAAACCAACATCCATACTCTCTTCTTCTTCTTCCTTTTGTTTTTAATTGAACTCTTTTTTTATTGATTGGCAATAGGACCAACTTAAAAACAAACAAACAAACAAACAAACCAACCCAAAACATTTCCCAGGCTCCCTTTCAGCTTGTGCAGTCATGGGGTTGAACTGCAGGAGACAGGTTATGTATAACATTTAGCATGGTTATGTTCAACATTCAGCATCGTTCCTGGCACAGTGTAAATAGTGGTAAATGGTGGTTATTACTGCAAATGAATTTTTAAAATTTAAAGTTTTATATAGTATAAAGGATTATTCTTCTGATTATAACTGTGCCAGTTATTAAAATATTGTCTTTCAGCTCCAAATCCTCTTTTCTACATTTGGCTCTGCAGTGTTTGGACTGAGACTTTGCAAAACGTATTTCCGCTTTGTCAGCTGTTCCTTGTTGCTCTTCCATTAGGGGGCACTAGAGGGAGACTGCCCTTGGAGGAGGAAGAGAGCGCATGCCCCTTCCTGTCTGGTTCTTGTTGGCTTCCAATCAGCTTCCTGTTCATGTGAGCTGCACTCTAGCAGTGCTTTTCCCTCCTGGCACTGGCAGTACTTTTAAGAATTGAATCCAGTTTGCAGTTTCTCTGACACTTTCAAATATCATGCTCCACTTCAGAGTCACTGGCACTGCCCACGCTTCATTTTTCAGATGTCTGTGTCTCAGGCCTATGGGGCCTTTTCTCAACTCTTCCCAACAGTACCAGTCGAGCTCCACCCCCTCCTGAGAACTCTCACTTCTGCACAGGGTCACTCTTCCAAGCTTCTATGTTTTCATAATTTCAGCCTCTTCCTGTCAGCCCAAGGGGTGTTAGTTGTTGCCTGAAGAATTTTCAGGAATTTTGCAAGTAGTTAAACCACTGGCAGCAGACCCCTGTTTGGAGCTCTGGCTGGTGTTCTAAGCCTGCATTGTTTGCTGGTTCTGATGTCCCCAGACACGACATTATATTGGGGTCCTGAGTCTTTTTCCTCAACCCTGGTGGAAGGATTTACATCATAGAAATTAGCAAATGGTGCAAACAAGATTTCCCCAACTAAAGGGCACGTTGTAATCACTTGGGAGCCCATCACTACTTTAGAGTTTTCTTTTTATTCCATCAGTTACTCAGTTAACACAGTTAATAAGTTTATATTCATTTCACATAACTACTGTGGTTGTGTGTTCTGGATGGACCTTGAATGATATAAGAACCTTGTAGAGTTGTTAACCATCAACCGTGGTTGTACTCCAGGAAAACTGGTATATGTGTGTAATTTGTCAAGTTGTCTTGACAAATCATTTTTTTTTTTTTTTAAGACGGGATATCCCTTTGTCATCCAGGCTGGAGTGCAGTGGCATGAACACAGCTCACTGTAGCCTTGATCTCCCAGACTCAAGTAATCTTCCCACCTCAGCCTCCCAAGTCGTAGGGACTACAGGTGCACACCACCATGCCCAGCTAATTTTTTTTTCATATTTTTTGTAGAGATGGGGTTTCTCCATGTTGCCCAGACCAGTCTCAAACTCCTGAGCTCAAGCAATTCACCCACTTTGGGCTCTCAAAGTGCTGGGATTACAGGCATGAGCCACCATGCTGGGCTGACAAATAACTTTTGTAAAGATTGCCTGACACCTAGAATATTAGAGATATTTGATTAATTGTGTTACTAACATTAATTAACATCAGTAACATGAATTGATGCTGGTTGAGTCTCCAGGAGATATATAGAAAGCAATCTTGCATGTTTTAGAATATAGTTTATAATTCTGTCCTCTGTGTAGAAGGGAATGAGATGTAGCTACTAATCACATTTTTGCCGAGCAAAGAGGATGACATGTGTTTCTTGAAAAAAAATAAATCAAACATTGTTTTAAATATGTTAGGGTACTGTGGGTCATCAGGTATCCTATTATAAATCTACTGTAAAGGAAACAAACAACCATTTCCTATTTTGGCACTGGTATAGATTTGGTTTCACAAATCAGGTTTCTAAAAAGCAAGGTATACGTGGTATCTCTTGATTCCTTAATATATACAGTCTGGGCCTCTGGATAACTATATGCTTTCAGTTAAGGTTTTTGATCTCCATTTTAACTGCATAATTTTGCTTATTAGACTTGGAGAAACCTTTCGCTGGCTCTCCAAAGCTTTGATCTTGCTCAATATGCCTATGTGAGGCTCCACAAGGTTATATTCTGAAAAGAGATGCCAACATTCTAATATAATCGTCAAAATGACTTGTAAGAAAAAACAAACTTTTCATACAAATCCTACATTTAAAGATGCCTTCCTTCCAATAACATTCATTAAGGGACCATCTGTTTGCCTTTGATTATCATCTGGACCACTAATAAGCGAGTTTAATTTGAACAATGTTATTTGCGCGCTACTTCTAAATTTAGTGCTTTTCAAAGAAGTCAGCAAGGCTGGCCTCCAGGAAATAGTGACTTTGATGTAACATCTGGTATTCAGGGAGTTTTTGCGTAGTGCCCAACTAGTGGGTGGACCAAAGGGCAAAGGGAAGTCAAGCGACTTGCCCAGAGTCGTGTAATTAGTTAATGACTTAACCTGGCATATCTGCGGTTTCTATCTGTAGCTAAAAGTCCTAGCCTGTGTATTTCTATTCTGTATGTTGTCTAGATAATGTATATGCAGGCATAGCACCCCGTTTTCCACAAATATTCACAAACAGATAAACAAATGCTATTGAACTGTGAGACTAATTATAGATTTATTTATTTGCATCTTTCTCTATGGCGTTCCCTCCCTGTATTTTGGGAAGGAAATGAATTTCCTTGTATTAACCTTCCCTTCATTAAAAAACGGTTTGAATTAACAGGAAATTGTTGTTGCCTGCACAACTTCTCTGTAAGTGAACCGATCTTTTTCCTTGCAAGAAAAATGGAGGGTTAAATTGAACTAACAACCCACTTGATTTGCGGGAGACTGGAAGGCATCATCAACATTCAACCTTTTTTCCTTCTTAATTGTTTACCCCATTCTCCTTCCCTGGGCTGGAGATCAGAGATGTCAACACCTAAAATATAGGATTATAAAGAAAGTTTGAGGTTATGATGCTTTTATTATAAAAAGCAATTCTTTTTTGTTGCTTTACTGGGTCAATACTTTTATAATCAATGTGTAATTTTAATAACCTTACGCCAATTATAGGATAATATACTCCATCTGATTAGTAATTTTAACTTTAGCAATTTCACATCTATGATTTAATTTAATCTTCTCAGGTTTTTATTAAAAAATAATTTGCATATTATGCATATTATATACACTTGGAATTGTTTTCTCATTACCAAAATAACTGTTCCAAATTTTATACAGTCAAGCATATCTTAATATCTTACAAATAATAAAAATTAAAATTCTAATCTGAAAAATTGGAGTTTAAGTCTCAGCTCTACTGGCTGTGTGACCTTGGGCAAATTATTGGATCTTTGTAACCTTCGAAGTCCTCTTGTGTAAAATATTTCATAGCATTGAGAAATGAAATGAAATTATATGTAAAGCTGTTAGCACAGTGTTCTGATACCCATTAAAAGATCGGGAAATAGTTCTTAATTGTTTTTCCTGTTCTTTTTTTTTTCCCCCTGTAAAGTATATTACTGTCCTGTGCTGGTCCTTGCCTGACCCTTAGAGAGTTTATGTAAATCACAGACACATCGTGGAATGAGAGGGCTCTTGAAAACCTTAGAAAGCTTAATTAGAAAGTTAAATGGTATGGTAGAGATGTGGTGTTTAGTTGGGCAAGATCCATTCCCTTTGCTTTGGGTGATGCCACCATGATTTACTTTAAGGTCGTTCCTTTTTTCTCTTTTCTGTCAGTATTGGGACCACTGTCAGAAAGTGACATGGTCTCCCTTGGCCAAGGGATGGGCATGGGACCCAAGCCATTCCAATTGTGGTGCCTCTCCTGGAAATTTGAATCCTGGTGAAATAACACACAAAAAAGGAAAATGATTGAAGCCACTGGGGCCCTGAATTGATTATCCATCAGAAGAGCTATGTAGTACACTGAGTGTCTAAGAGCAGTGACTTAGAGCCAGATAGACTGGGTTTAACTCCTGGTTATATCACAGGAGTTAAGTTACTTACGGTTTAAGCGACCATAGCTAGGGCAAATTACTTACCTTCTTTATGCCTCAGTTTTTTTTTTTTAAATCTGTAAAGTGAAATCATCAATAGTACTGAATTCGCAGGGCTATTGTGAGTATTAAGTAAGTTAATACTGTTTAATAGATATTTAGTGAATATCTAAAGGACTTAGAATGTACCTGGTGTATATTAAAGTAGAGTATGCATTATAACTGCAACTGCATATACTGGTAGTATTATTACTACTCTGTTCTTGCCTCAAGATGCCCAGACCTACTCTCATTCCTTTTCTTCCCTAATCTTGGTTCTCTATCTTTCCCTTTAATTCACTGCTTGAAGGCAATGAACAAGAAGAGTAGTGATGTCTGAGGGACCATAAGTGGAAACCATGCAGGGTATGAATTAATAGTAAGGACGTTGGATTTTTTCTACGTGTAATGAAAACAGTGATGTCCTGGAACTGGTTTACACCATTAATGAGACTTGATTGTTAGCTCCTCTTCCCAAGTTTGTGTTCAGTGATTTCAAGCTGGTTGTTAAATACTGATCAGCATACCAGTGGATAGGAAGCTCTTGGATAAGGGAATGAGAGTGGCACAATCTCATTTACCTTTTAGGAGGATCACCCTGGCTGCTCTGAGGAGAACAGTTTGCAGACGGTCAAGAGTGGAAGCAGGGAGATCAGCTAGGAATCTACCGGTATAGTCCTGGGAGTGTTGATGCTGGCTCAGCGGTTGAGAGTGGTGGTAGAGTATTAACAATAGTGAAATGTAGGACATGTTTTAGAGTCAGAGTGACAGTATATGCTGATGAATTAAATGAAGGGTGTGCATGAAAGAAAGGAATCAAGAATGACTCTATATTTGGGTACTGAGCAACTGGCTTAATGGAGATGCTGATTATTGAGATGGAGAAGACAGGGAAGTAGCATATTGGGGTTGAAACTTGTATTCAAAAGTTGTAGTTTGGATCTCTGTTTCCAGTGTAGAAAAACTGAGGAACAAAAAACAATAATCATTGGAAAGCATGTCGTAGTCGGCTTGGGTTACTGTAACAAAATGCCGCATACTATCTGGCTTAAACAATAGGTATTTATTTCTAACAGTCCTGGACGCTGGGACGTCCAACATCAAAGTGCCAGCAGATTCAGTGTCTGGTGAGGTCGCCCACTTCCTGGCTTGCAGACAGCTGCCTTTTCCTTGTGTCCTTACTTGACGGAGAGAGAGAGTTCCAGCTCAAATCTCTTCCTTTTCTTATAAGGACATTAATCTCATCATGGGCACATATTCTCATGACCTTGTCTAAACCTAATTATCCACCAAAGACCTCCACCTCCAAATACCATCACATTGGATGTGAGAAATTTAACGTTTGAATTTTGGGGAGATACAAACATTCAGTTCATAGTAACAAGTGGCTGTTGTTAAAAAGCCATACAAAGAGGAGGAGGGAACTAGGGATTTGTCAGTTGGTAGAAGCAAAGCACTGGTGAGAAGCCAGATTATAGTTGAGAGTGAAGACTAGGAATTAAAACCCTTGAGGTCAAGTATCAGCCTATTAGACAGAGAGTTGGCCACTTCTTTCTTAAAGTCTAAATAGGTTTCCACCTAACATTAAAAATGTACCTATTGCAGGCTTGGCTTGGTGGCTCATGCCTGTAATCCCAGCACTTTGGGAGGCCAAGGCAGGTGGATCACAAGGTCAGGAGATAGAGACCATCCTGGCTAACACGGGGAAACCCCATCTCTACTAAAAAAATACAAAAACATTAGCTGGGCATGGTGGAGGGTGCCTGCAGTCCCAGCTACTCAGGAGGCTGAGGCAGGAGAATGGCGTGAACCTGGGAGTCGGAGCTTGCAGTGAGTGGAGATTGCCGCCGCTGCACTCCAACCTGGGTGACAGAGCGAGACTCCACTCCCCCACCCCCAAAAAAAGTACCTATTGCATAGAGAGCTTGAACAGACATATGTACAGAGAATAAAAACATTTAATTAATTATTGCTTTTCTAAACTTACACTAGATTGTCTCCAATGCCTAAAGAAATTGCTGATTATAAGGTTTCTGTTTAACAATTCATGATGACTTTTCAGGCCACGCTATTACAGCGGTAAAAGTATAGAATAATGGCTAAGAGCACAGGTGCTGGAGCCCAAATGCCTGGGTTTAAATCCCAGCTCTGTCCATTTCTAGCTGTGTGACCTTCAGAGAATTGATGGAGCAGTTTCTTATCTGAAACTTGCAGGTCTTAGGGCAGAGGGAAAATACAGTTGGCTAATAATGCGTTAATGCTTCCAGTTTCTTCTCAAAAGTGACAAATATGACTTTTGCTCATATTTCATTGGCCAAAGGCAGTTAAATGGTCAAACCTGATGTCAACAGCATAGGGATATTTGATCACCTCGCAGAGAGGCAGAATAAGTCACAACACCACGCCTGATTTTGATCTCCTTCAGAGAGTGACAACCAATATTTTGAACAATAGCACAGGCTACCTATATTTACATATATATGTGGACCTCATTGTTAGTATTTAATGACATATGATCCTAAAGCTTTGGCTCCATGTTTATTACTGACAGCATCAAGATTCTCTAAAAAAAGTAGAAAATTCTCATTAACACCTAGAAGGAACAGACCAGAGAATTATACTCCTGGCAGGTCATTAGAAGAGAATGGCTGGCTTTCTTATCTTAGAATTTTAGAATGTGTTATAATAGTAAATTTCTTTTGGGGGCCTGAGTTTCTGTGGATTTCATGTCTAGGTTTTTGCTAGCAAATGCTTGGATTTCTTCCCTGGCTGCCCCACAGTCTTGGTGCAGCAACTCTGCTGCTCGTCCCACTCCCTGGGTCTCATCATTTTTCTGCAAAACAGGGTAGACCAGTTGTCATCCACTTGACTCACAGTCATGTTGTGAGGATTAATGAGTTAAAGTTTGCAAAATGTCTTCAGCTCCTGAAAGGTGATAAGTAGAAGGCATAATTATTGGTATTTTCCCATCTTTATTTAGACTTGAAAGGCCTTTCTGGTCACCTTTGAGATTTTGACATAAGCAGTCTACAGTGGTGAATTATTTGTTTTACTGCCTTTCTGTTTGACATTTCTCTACCCTCACCCCATCACAGTGACTTTAAAGAAGGAATGTCAACCTTAACCTTTCCTGTCTCCATCTGTTGAGATTTTTGGCTTGTCTTATTGTTGTTTTGTATATTTTATTCTACCATTTATAAGAACATGCTCTCGAATCTATGCTATTAGCTAACTAACATGGAGACATAAAGGGCAAAGTATAGTCACATGTTTTATTCTATATAGTACCTGGTAAGTTCATAGGGTGGTTCAATGATTAACTAATATTATTCACAAACACAGGCTTCCAGTGAGCTCTCAATCTAAACATCTCATTACTAATTTAAAATAGAGTTCAAAACAAATGTTTATTATTAATATATTTAGTGCATTACCATATAGGCACTTTCCATCCCTGGCTTTGACCAGATAGCATATAGAGAAAGGAGAGATAGGAGAGGAATATTCTATCTAGAAGTCATTTCAGGGATGTCATTTAAGTTAGGATTATTGTATCCATTGTGATTTTGCCTTTGGGGTACAAAAATAAGCTGCAATACTTTTCCAGCCAGGCAAATTTGTTTTTTTTTTTAAGAATATCCAAATAGATAGATTCCATGTTCCTATCTACACTCATTACCACTACAGGTTCACCTTTCTCCTTTAAATCTTGCTTCTGCAAAGCTGAATTTGGCTTTCCTTTAGCTCTAATGGAGGCAAGTTGGTAAATCCCTATCTACAATGAAGCTCAAGAAGTTACATATAAAATTTGAATAAGGAAGTTGAGGATTCGAGTTTTGGCTCATTTCTTTATTCAATCAATAAACATCTCTAATGTATTTGTTAGATATGGTACCATCTATCACACCACCCAGTACTATCTATCTAGCCTCCAGTGAGTTCTTGATTCACAGCAGTTTATTCAGTATGTAGTGATTGAGTGCAGGTGTAGCAGAAGCTATGGATTCTTTTTATCAGTCATCTTTGTATGCTGTGTATAAATAATAAATAGACGGGTCATGGGTTAGGCTTTCCTGGGATGGAGTGATTTAATGTGTGTTAATTTCTACCTCCTAAGCAGTTTTTGAGAGTTAGAATTTAGATGCACTGTTGTAACTGTTTTCTTAGACAGACTTCTTATGTTCCTTGGCTGTTTAAAAGCTAAAGAATATTAATGACAATGAACAACATTAATCATTACTCGGCTCTGATTAAACAGGCATTCTAAATTGCTCAATGTATTGGTCTATTGATGCTTCCAAAATCCTCTGTGACTCATCTTGGGTGAGTTATCTACCCTCTCTAAATCCTAGTTTCTTTACCTATGCAGCGCGAATGATCTTGGTTACTTTCCAGGATTGCTACAAGTACTAAATGAAACCCTGCAGTCTTCGGACGAGTATTTATTAAGTGCTTCCTATATGTTAGGTGCTGAGCCAGCTCCTAGGGGTATGGCCATGAAACAAATCTGGCATTGTCCCCATTGTCATGGGGATTAAAGTCTAGAGAGGGAAGTAGACATTAAATAATACTGATCATAATTAAGGCTGTGATCAGTGCTACAAGGTGAAAAACAGTAATATTGACAAAGACTCTTTGCTTGACCAAACTAGGGACATCCAAGTACTTCTTTGTAAAATCCAGTTTTAGCAAGAACTCTGTGAAATCAGTTATCCCTATCCTCCATGTCTGATTACCCTTGATAACTAGTTGCATTCTTCATCCTCTACCATTCCTCATGTGTTTTCTGACCACCCTGACCTGTCTTCAGCAGGAATCCCATTAAGTCTGTTTAGCCAGAATCCCCCTTACAACTGATGTTGCCTGTCAGTAATTTCCTAACCACTGACCCCCACCCTTGGCTATAAATTCCCACTTGCTGTATTTGGAATTGAGTCCAGTCCTACACAGAGGACTCTTTTCTCGTATTGCAATAGTCCAGTTTTTACCACCTTAACTGTGGCCTGGTTCTGTTTTCTTTTTCACTGTAAGGGAGTCTTACAGAGAAACTGAACAAGAATGTGGAAGTGGGGAAGGAAGGTGCCCTTGGGAAGGGGTCCTATAAGCTAAGACTTGAGGGTGAGTAAGAGGGAGAAAAGGGGAGAATCAGGGAGGAGCATTTCAGGCAAAGGAATTATAAGCTGAGATGAGATGGAGTTTGGTGTCTTAAGGCTATAGTGAGATTTCAGTGAACAAGAGGGAGAGGGATGCAGATGAGCTCAGGCGGCTGTTCAGGATTTGATCGTGCAGAGCTTTGTAGGCTGTGGAAGAACCTTCAATCTACTCTAAAGGTATAGAAACTGCTGGAACATGTTAAGTAGATTTGAATTACAGTACCTTTTCATCTGACTGATAGCAGTGTGGAGAAAAACTTAGAAGGAGGTCAGAATGGGTATAGCAAAACCAGCTAGTAATTGTCCAGGTAAGAAATGCTGGTGGCTTGGGGCCTGTGACGTCTTCATGAATGCAGAGAAGAGATGCATTGAATATGGTAGGCAAGGGGAAGGGAGGAGTTAAGAAAGCTGCCTAGGTTTTCTGGGATGAGCTACCAAATGGAACATATTAGTGGTGTCTTTATTCAGAAATGGGACACTCCAGGGTTAGACAGAGAATACTTTGGGGTAGACAGAGAACACCAAATTCATTTTCAGATATGTTTAAGTTTGGGGTGTCTGTGAAACATACAAGTGAAGACAACAAGTACACAGTGAACATATAAAGATCTAGAGCTTAGAAAAGAGGCCTGGATGGAAAATAGATTTTGATATAGAAAGGATGGTTATTAACATCATAGAATGAATGAGGTGGCTTGGGGAAAGGACACAGAGTAAGAAAAGGGGACCCAGGACCACACTTAAAGGAATATTAATGTTTGAAGGCTAAATAGAGTAGGATTGGCCAAGGAGGCTAGGAAAGAATAGTAAAAAAGGTAAGACAGAAATTAAGAGTGTGTAGTCACAGGACCAAAAAAAGGGAGTTCTGAAGAAAATAGGCAAGGATGGGCCCAAGGGATATTTTTGAAAAGATGGAAATGTTTTATTATTGACTGTGTTGATGATTAAATGGCTCTGTAAATTTACTAAAAAGAATTGAATTTTACACTTAAAAAGGATGAATTTTATGGCAAATAAATTATACCTCAATACACAGTAAAGGAAAAAAAAGAAAAAAGGCATGATAATCATGTTGACAATTGAAGAAGGATTGACACAAAGACTAAGAGGAATATTTTCTTTTTCGGTCAAAAGAAGGCTTTCAATTATCCGCCACAATCAAGTCGGCTTCATCTTAAGGATGACAGGCTGGTTCAACATATATAAATCAATAAACGAAATTTATCACATAAACAGAAACTAAAGACAAAAACCACATGATTATCTCAATAGATACAGAAAAGACCTTCGATAAAATTCAACATTCCTTCATGTTAAACACTTTCAATAAACTAGATATTGAAGGAGCATAGCTCAAAATAATAAAATAATAAGAAGCATTTATGACAGATCCATAGCAATATCACACTGAATGGACAAAAGCTGGAAGCATCCCCCTTGAAAACTGGCACAAGACAAGGATGCCGTCTCTCACCACTCCTATTCAACATAGTATCGGAAGTTCTGGCCAGGGCAATTAGGCAAGAGAAAGAAGCAAACGGTATTCAAATAGGAAGAGAAGACGTTAAATTGTCATTGTTTGCAGATGACATAATCCTGTATCTAGAAAACCCTATCGTCTCAGCCCAAAAGCTTCTTAAGCTGACAAACAACTTCAGCAAAATCTCAGGATACAAAATCAATGTGCAAAAACCACAAGCCTTCCTATACACCAACAACAGGCAAGCAGAGAGCCAAACCATGAATGAACTCCCATTCCCACTTGCTACAAAGTGAATAAAATAACTAGGAATGCCGCTAAGAAGGGAAGTGAAGGACCTCTTCAAGGAGAACTGCAAACCACTGCTCAAGGAAATCAGAGAGGACACAAACAAATGGAAAAACATTCCATGCCCATGGATAGGAAGAATCAACATCATGAAAATGACTATACTGCCCGAAGTAATTTACAGATTAAATGTTTACATTACCATTGATTCTTCACAGAATTAGAAAACAAAACTATTTTAAAATTCATATGGAACCAAAAAGGAGCCTGAATAGTCAAGACAATGCTAAGCAAAAGAAAAAAGCTGGAGGCATCACGCTACCTGACTTCAAAGTGTACTACACAGCTACAATAACCAGAACCATCTGATCTTCGACAAACCTGAGAAAAACAAGCAATGGGGAAAGGATTCCCTATTTAATAAATGGTGCTGGGAGAACTGGCTAGCTATATGTGGAAAACTGAAACTGGACCCCTTCCTTACACCTTCTACAAAAATTAACTCAAAATGGATTAAAGACTTAAACGTAAAACCCCAAAACTGTAAAAATCCTAGAAGAAAATCTAGGCAATACCATTCAGGACGTAGGCACAAACAAAGATTTCATGACAAAAATGTCAAAAGCAATTGCAACAAAAGCAAAAATGACAAATGGGATCTAATTAAGCTAAAGAGCTTCTGCACAGCAAAAGAAACTATAGTCAGAGCGAACAGACAGTCTACAGGATGGGAGAAAATTTTTGCAATCTATCTATATGACAAAGGTCTAATATCCAGAGCTTACAAGGAACTTAAATGAGTTTACAAGAGCAAAACAAACAACCCCATTCAAAAGTAGGCAAAGGACATGAACAGACACTTCTTAAAAGAAGACATACGTGCGACCGAGAAACATGAAAAAAAGCTCAACATCACTGATCATTACAGAAATGCAAATTAGAACCACAATGAGATACCATCTCATGCCTATCAGAATGGCGGTTATTAAAAGATCAAGAAACAACAGATGCTGGTGGGGCTATGGAGAAAAAGGAATGCTTTTACACTGTTGGTGGGAATGTAAATTAGTTCAACCATTGTGGAAGACAGTGTGGTGATTCCTCGAAGACTTAGAACCAGAAATACCATTTGACCCAGCAATCCCATTACTGGGTATATACCCAAAGGATTATAAATCATTCTATTATAAAGATACATGCACTTGTATGTTTGTTGCAGCACTATTTGCAATAGCAAAGGCATGGAATCAACCCAGATGCCCATTCATGATGGACTGGATAAAGAAAATGTGGTACATGTACACCATGGAATACTATGCAGCTGCAAAAAGGAATGAGATCATGTTCTTTGCAGGGACGTGGATGGAGCTGGAAGCCATTATCTTCAGCAAACTAATGCAGGAACAGAAAACCAAACAGCACATGTTTTCACTTATAAGTGAGAGCTGAACAATGAGAACACATGGACACAGGGAGGGAAACAACACACACTGGGGCCTGGTGGGGGCAGAGGTGAAGGAAAGGAGAACATCAGGAAAAATAGCTAATACATGCTGGGCTTAATACCCAGGTAAGGGTTTGATAGGTGCAGCAAAACTTGATGGCACACGTTTACCTATGTAACAAACCTGCACATCTTGCACATGTACCCCAGAACTTAAAAAAAATCCTCCTGAAATTAAAAAAAGAAGGGTTTCATTAGAAAGGTAGAAGAGTGTTTGGGAGAAACTGAGAACTGAATGAATGGTGAGGATTGAAGGTAGTGAGTGTGGACAACTCTTCTTAGATATGAATGTGCTTTGCAAACTATAAATCACATCGTATTGTATTGGGGTTGGATTTTATTTTTAAATTAAAAAATAGATTTAGGGGGTCCAAGGGAAGTTTTTTTATGTGAGTATATCACATAGTAGTCAAGTCTGGGCTTTTAGGGTACCCATCACTTGAATAGTGTACATTGTACCCATCAGCAATTTCATATCCCTCACCCACCTCTGATCCTCTCACCCTTCTGAATCTCCATTGTCTATTATTCCACCCTCTAGGTTCATGTGTACAAATTATTATTTTTTTATTATTATTATTTTGAGATGGAGTCTCACTCTGTCACCCAGGCTGGAGTGCAGTGGTGCAATCTTGGCTCACTGCAACCTCTGCCTCCCAGATTCAAGCGATTCTCCTGCCTCAGCCTCCCAAATAACTGGGATTACAGGCGCATGCCACCATTGTCTAATTTTTCTTTTTTTTTGTAGTTTTAGTAGAGATGGGGTTTCACTGTGTTAGCCAGGATGGTCTCGATCTCCTTACCTCATGATATGCCCACCTTGGCCTCCCAAAGTGCTGGGATTACAGGCGTGAACCACCGTGCCTGGCCTCATGTGTACAAATTATTTAGCTCCCACTTATGAGTGAGAACATATGGTGTTTGAGTTTCTGTTTCTGGGTTATCCAAAATTTTATTTTTTGAAGGCATAACAAGTTTTCTGCCTCGAAGAGTGATTTTCAAAGTGGAGTGCACAAGGAAATATTAGAACTTGTAGATATTAATTTAATCTAATAATAAGAAGACAGTTGGTTTTGCCAACATTTGATATATGGATTGAGAGTGGTGCTCTCCTTTGGTCCATGAAGCTTTTTCGTGAACAATGTGTATGGTGTTGGGAAAATGTAAGGGTTTTGCCAAGTAGAAGGTGGATAGTGATCCTGACCTCGAGAGCTCATTCATCTCCAGTGAAATACAGGATGTTCCAGTTTATGCCTGGGCAAGAAATTTCACAGGTTATATTTCCAGACTTTAATGAAGCAAACCTTCAAAAAATGGACAAGTTTCTTAAAAATATTCACATAAATAAACTTCATATTAAAGAGAATTTTAGTAATTGTACTACAAAGAACAAGAAAACACCTCCTCTCCTTCTAGTACAGGTTCTCTGTCAGTCAGAATAGTGGTTTGATCTGACCAGAAGGGGCCAAAACAGTTGAAACAGTTACAGAAATCTGAAATATTAATCTATTGTTATTAGTAGAGCTACCACACTTTGTCCCATTTGTTTTCTAATGGGTTTATTGTGCTTTTGTGAGCTATATTTTCTAGCTGTAAACAAACAGCTATAAACCCATTAAAACCACATATTGAAATAAACTGAACTCAGTAGCAAACCTTTGAACTGCTATGCTGTAAAGTGATAAACCAAGGAGTTTTGAAAAACCTAGTTGTAATCAATGTATTGCTCATATCAAAATCAATATTAATTATGTTAAAAGAGCGAACTCATGTAGTAAAAGTCTTAAAATAAATGTATGCTACCCCTACAATAGTACCGTTCACTTGTCGGGTCAGTTCAGGGCAAAAACTGTGAAGATAAGTTTTGATTTTAGTATTCCCCTCCGCACTGGCACCCAGGTTTGACGCTTGCCCTTTCCTTCTGGCCTAAACTCCTTTACCCATGCTCCTCCCCATCCACACCCCACATATGCTCCCTCCTGATGGCAGTCCTTCTTATCCCATTGAGCGGCTGTGGATGACAACAGCAATTCTCAGTCACCTCTAGAATATGTCCTTTCCTGTCATGCCCAGGAAAGGGGAAATTGACAGTACCTAGGGAAATCTTTAAAACTCTGCATAGCCACTGACTCCGAATTCCACGTTTAGGAACTGATCATAAGAAAATTCCTATAATAGGCTTGAAGTTTTAACTTTATGGGTATCACCTAATATAGAAAATTAGAAACTATTTAAGTATGTATGTATATAATAATATACAGGCTTAAATTATGGTACTTCTGTCTGATGGGTATTACCCAGCCATGGAGAATCATGCTGTAGAACATTTAGTGGTGAAGCTGTTTGTGATATACAGCATTTAGTGTAGAAAGCAAGATATAAAAATATTTACCTTATTCAATTATTAGAATGAATATGAATGGAATAATGGCTGGAAAGGTATGCATGAGAACACTAAGGATCATGACCCTTTGCATTGAGTATAACGGATGATTTTTAATTTCATCTTTGTGCTTATCTCGATTCCTTACATTTTCTAGAAGAAATGTGACCTGTTACTTTTGTAATTAGGAAAAATAAGTTATTGAAAAAAATGGCCTTATTCCCTGTTCTCCCTCCTCCTTCAAAGAAAGAGAAGTTGAGGTCATTAGGAAAATCAGAGCTTCCAGTGAGGTCATTATTGATTGCAAATGGTCAGGATCCCTGGTATTCAGGCCCCTTCACATGTAACCCAGAACCTTTTATCATAGCAGAGGGAAGAGCAGTGAGCACAGATCCCCAGCAGCAGTTACTGAGCACAGATCAGGGCCAAGCATCCATCCAAGATCTTGGAACACAGCAGTGACCAATTTGATGTTTCTGGCCTCAGGAATTTTTACATTCTAGTGGGCAAAGAGAGTTATAAATAAACAAATAAATGTATAATGTGTAAGATGTAGTAACATTGATGGAAAAAAAAACATAGCAGGTTAAGAAGACAGAATAATTGGTGATGTGGGGTGCATGCATTTGTGGGCCACATTAGACAGGGAGACGACAAAGAAGGGAACTCTGGTAAGGTTGCGTTTGAACAGACACCTGTAAGAAATGAGGGATGGACCTATGCAGTTTACTGGCCATCCAGGTTGAAGAAATGGTCAGTCCTGAGGCAGAAGAGAGCATGTGAGGTTTGAGGAACAGGAGGGAGGTCTGCAGTACTGGAGAGTGAGCAAGCATTGAGTGTCAGAAGGCTCCATCAGACAGGCTTTCAGGGGTCAGATCACGAAGAGTCTTGGGGGTCAGGGAAGGGCTTTGGATTTTATTCTGTCATGAGACACTCCTGGAGGGCTTAGAGCAGGAACATGACATGATTTCAGTTCTAAAAGAATCACCCTGACTGCTATGGGAATAATGGACTGTGGAGTTGCAGGGGTTTAACAAGAAGCCCAGTTAGAGTAATAGTGTCATTGTTCAATCAAAACATGACAGTGAATTATCGCAGGATCCATCATTTCTATTTCTAGATATTATATACCCCAAATAATTGAAAGTAGGGACTCAGTTCCTTTATACTTGTACAACAATGGTCATAGCAGCATTATTCACAATAGCCAAAAGGTGTCCACCAACAGATGACTGGATAAACAAAATGTGGTATAGGCATATAGTAGAATATTATTGAGCCTTAAAATGGAAGGAAATTCTGGCACATGCTACAATGTGGACGGACCTTTAAAACATATTATAAGTGAAATAAGTTGGTCACAAAGAGACAAAATATTGTATGATTCAACTGATATGAGACACCTAGAATAGTCAGATTCATAAAGAGAAAGTAGAATAGAGGTTATTAGAAGTTGGAGGGTTGGGATGTGGGAAGGGGTCAGGGAGGGGAGTTACTTTAAATAGGTACAGAGTTTTTGTTTAGGATGATGTATTAGTCCATTCTCATGCTGCTAATAAAGACGTACCCAAGACTGGGTAATTTATAAAAGAAAGAGGTTTAATTGACTCACAGTTCAGCATAACTGGGGAGGCCTCAGGAAGCTTACAATCATGGCAGAAGGGGAAGCAAACACGTTCTTCTTTACATGGTGCCAGCAAGGAGAAGTGCCAAGCGAAAGGGGAGGAAAGCCCCTTATAAAACCATCAGATCTCATGAGAACTCACTCACTGTCATGAGAACAGCAGCATGGGGGTTACTGTCCCCATGATTCAATTACCTCCCACTAGGTCCCTCAAATGACATAGGGGGATTATGGGAACTACAGTTCACGATGAGATTTGGGTGGGGACACAGCCAAACCGTATCAGATGATGAAAAAGTTCTGGAAAGTGATAGTGGTGATGGTTGTAGCACTCTGTGAATGTACTTAATTATACACTTAAGAATGGTTAAGATGCTAAAATTTATGTATATTTTGCCACAATTAATGGTTAATTCATTGGTAAAAAATATAGCAGTGGCTTGAACTAAGTAAAAGAGGAGGAGGTGGTGGGAAGTGTTGAATTTTGGATATATTTTGAAGGTTGAGCCAACGGGATTTTCTGATGGTTTAGATTTGTATGTGGGAGAACAAGAAAGGAATCAGTGATGATACCAGGTTGGTGAGCTTGAGCAACTAGAGGCATGGAGTTGCTGTTTCCTGAGATGGAGGAGACTTTGGGAGCAGACGGCAAGGGAATCAAGGAGGTTTAGTTTCAGACTTGCTAAATTTGAGATGCTTATAAGACCTCCAGATGAAGATGGTGAGTTATCCATATACTAATCACTGGTCTATCCAGCCAGGTCTTTCCTTGGTGAATTCATTTGGAACTTGCCGCAAGAAGTTACATTACAGGGTTTATTATTTAAAATACATCAATTATCTAAATTATATCAGATTTTGAGTATATCATGTGAAACACATAAACAATCAGATACATAAATAAATAAGTGAATGAAACAGAGCAAGTCAGCTTTCCAGGACAATCAAGAAGGAGCCGTGGTGTTCTGGTGTAGAATTTGTGGCTGTGTAATCTGGAGCAAATTGTACTTTTGAAATAAGTACATTTCGTTCATTATCTTTTATCACGAGGTGACCCTAATTCAGTTGGTGCTTCAGAAAATGTTTAATCAAGAATCTCAGAGTCACCCTGATCTCTCTTACCTGACAAATTATGGTAATATAGAACTCAAATCTAACCCAAGCTCAAAGTTGTTAAATACTTTTAATTTTCATCTGTGTTTTGTGTTGGAAAATAATTTTAATATTAAAGGACAGCTGTAGACTGCTAATGACTGGAATACAGTTTGACTGTTTTCATAAAGTGCTCTGTGGGATGTCAGAATATTTAATTCAGGATGTTAAAAACATCCCAAAATGTCACAATAATTATATCACAGCAGGCAATTAAAACACTGGAAAATGCCAACTGACTAAGAGTGTTCCTTGTTATTTAGGAAACTATTAAGAACCTGACATATAAAGTAAAAAACACTGGTTATAACTTTCTCTTTCAATAGACAATTTTTTCATCATCTATAAAACTGACACTTGATACAGTCAGGGTCATGCTAAAAATGCAGCTTAAGGAGACACCAAGGATGAGGTTTCCACTTGATCTTTAACTTTGTAATATCTACATTCACACATTGTAAAAAACATTGTTTGGTTTTACATATCATACCATATGTGCTGCAATACCCTCCACACAATGGCTGTGTTAATTATATCTTATGTTGGCAGCCTTAATTAATCTGATTTTACCATATTAAATTATGGGCAATGGAATTATTTCCTCATTTTTCAAATTGTACTTTTGTAAATCCTGATGGATTAACGATGTAATGCTGAAGACCAGGGGCAGTGTTTTCATAATCCCTGAGGATTAGAGTGTCATTCTCAGTGGGGATGTTAAGAACTGACTATGATGAGCTGCAAGGGAATATATTCAGGCAGAGTGAGGTACAGAAAACCAAGGGTACCAAAGTCGCAAGAGTTTAAATGCAATTACAGGCATGTGGTTATCTCGAGTGTAAGTGAACAATTTGCTCATGCAGTTGTAACATTTGGAAGGACCGTGTTTATGGACAAAGAACCTATGAAGCTGCATTTTAAACCTGAAACCGCATTTTGGGGAAGTATGGCCAAGTTTGAAATGGGTCACCTGAGGGCTAAATACTATCTTTAACTAACACATTTAAGAAGGACCTGTTAGGATATATAATTAGTGCCATAGCATTCACAGAGAGCAAAAATTATTACAACCAGCATTTATTTTTGATTTATGGGAAATATCTTGGAAAACAATTGCCCTGACAGTAAGAAATACATATAATTAAATAAGGTAATGTCATAGAGCTCCTAACATGATATCCAGCAAAGAGTAGTTGTTTAAAACATTTTAGTTCCTACTTTCCTTTGTGAAAACACACATCACCATAAGGAACTATGGTGTAGAGGGCTAAGCATCAAAAGATGAATAGACTAGGGAGAAGAGGAAGACAATGTCTTAGAATAATATCCAAACACAGTGGCATATTTCAGTATTTATACAATTTGGGGGGCCTTCTTTAAGAAAAATAACACAAAATTATCAGTTCAAAAATCAGGAACAAAAGTATTTAATTAAGAATGAGAAAAGAAAACACCACAATTAACAATTAAAAATTCTGACAAATACCACAAGTATCTCCAAATCAAGACAAATAATATTTTAATTTTATTATTTACCTATCTACCACACCACTAGGATACCTTTTTTTGTCCTTTTTAAACTGCATACTTTTTGATTATGTTTTCGTATGACAATGATTTATAACATTTTCTATGGAAGGTGGGATATAGGTTGAGAATTCAATCTTTTTTTTTTACATGGTAATCAAAATATGATTTTTTGACATGACCGATTTTTTAAAGAAATGTTTCAACTTCACAACTCATTATTTATATGCTGTATAGTTATTTAAGACTGTTGACAAATTTGGGCTCTATTAAGCTTCTTCCAAATATGAGTTGTAAGATTTCAGGGCATTTCAGAGTTTTTTGTGCAGTGATGAATCTTCAGTGTTGGCAGAATTAATGACATGCATTAAGTAATTTGTCACTGATAAACCCTTTGCAGTGGAATATTAAAAGTTAACTGTCATCTGTGTTGACACGAGAATTTCATGTCAAATCAGCAAGAAATGTAAGCCTTTTCTCAATGTGTTCACATTATTCCCTTTTCTTTCTTAATTAGATTAATGAAATATCTAAGAGTCTATTCATTACTTCTATTCAAAATTTATTCCTTCTTCTTAATCATGTCATTTGGTATGATCTGAAAGCTTCTTGCCATAATTTGCTTTCCAATATCAGAAAAAGTTGTTGATTTCATTCCCTATCTTCATTGCTTTTATTTCATACTTAATCTGAAATGTATCAGTTATTTAAAAAATAATTTAAAAGTGATAAGAAATGGTAGCCTTCATATGTACCCATATAAGGAGTAATTCCTCGCTTGTTTTCTATAAATATTTTTCTAAGTGGCAATAAAAATTGTGCATTTGAACTTTATCAAACATGTCATTTTCATCAAAAAAAAAAAAAAAAAGTCTTTCTTACATTGAGATGTCTTGCAATAAATTCACATACAGGGAAATTTTGGTAAACACCAAGCCCAAACTGAATATGTAGCCAGCTTGACTTCCCTTAGCTAGATCCCAAAACATGCCCTGGCCACTCCACCAGCAGCTGACACTAGAGCAGGTTTGAAGGAAGGCACGTCAGAGTGGAATGGACAGCTGTCTTTACCACTTATGTTGAAAGTGTTTTCCTCTTCTAAAATTTTAAAAATATGAGACTATGTGAACACCTTGCTAGGTCCCCTCTCAGGGCCTTGGAAGGGTTCCATGGAAGTGGGGCCTTGAAACTGAAGCTTCATTAGTTTTAATGTGATTCTGCCTTTGTATAAACTTCTGAATATAGTTATTATAAATAGCTTCTGCTAACTTCTCTCATCACTTTCTTTGCTTGCTTTCTCTGGCTAAGCCTCACTCAATTTCCTTCAGTTCCTTGACTCTGCTATGCTCTGTCTTACCCTGGGGCATTCACCAGAGCTATCCCTGTCTGGCTAAATATTCATCTTCCATGTGTCACTTGAGAAGTCCTTTAGCTTTTCATGATGACCCAAGTCTATCTCCTTTATTTACTCTTATGGTATAGTATATTAATACTAGTAATAACAATAACGAATAATTGAGAGTCCCATGGTATGATGTCATAAAAATAAAAATTACAAATTTGTGTTGTATCCAGTGGCTTAGTGTGCATAAGCTCTATCATTTGCATTCATCACTAGAGATCGACTTGTGAGAGGAAGTAACTTTGTCTTTCTTCTCTCTATCGTAATTCCACCTTCAGGCACAGTTTCTGGAACATTCAATAAATATTTCTGGAAATGTCAAATGAAAGAGGTAGAGTTTTCCAGGCTGAGAGAATAGTAACAGCAAGAGTGGAAGCTTAAAAGGCGGTGTAGTAGTTGGGAGTCTAAACTCTGGAGTCAGATTTCTGGAGTTTAAATCCCAGCCCATCAGCTGTATGAGCTTGGTCAAGTTACTTAACATTTCTCAGTTTTCTCACTTGTGAAATGGGGATAACAGTAGTATCTACCTCATATGGGCTCTGAAAATTAAATAAGTGAAAATGTGTGACGTGTTTAGAAAAATGTCTGATACATAGTAAGCACACAGTGGATGTTAGTTATGAAAATTTATAGGTTCATCCCAGTCAAAAAGTTTACTTGTTTTAAACGAATCACCTTTCAACTTTCACATTAAGCCATCATTTGCAAGACATGAGGTCAGGTTTGAGCTAAAAGACTTTAGAGATCATCACTCCAATCTCTGCATTTAACAGAGGAGGAAATTTAGTGGACAGAATATTAAATGGATTTTCCTTTAGTAATCTGGCTTTAGAATTCATCCTAATATATTTGCTCAAGGTTGGGTGTTGCTTGGAAGGCTACTGCTTGTCTCTCTAAAGTTTTTGTCTGAAAGAAAGTCTGGTCCTGGGAAGTGGCAGGACCAGACTCCAGATCCTGCCAGATCAAGTTGGTGGCGATGGCAAGTTTAGAACCAGAGGCTCGGTGATGCATGGCTGGAAGTGACATGAGCGTTGAGGTGGTTGAGCTTCTCCCCTAGAGATGGTGGTCGTGTTTTGCTGTTGGACGAGTTGTCAGCTGCCTCAGGGACTCTATACTGCCCATTAGATTTATCAGTCTGGGTGCTAAGGTTCTGGAAGAGCAGAAACAGCTTGACAATATACTTGTGTCTTGTGATGCAGCCTATACTGTTGTATTCAGATGCCAGAGGCTGATGCAATGGCTGAAAAACTATCAAGCTGATCCTAGATTTTGGCTCTTAGCCTCCAGGTCAAAAAGTCACATGAATGTTGATTGTGGTTTACTTCCACATGCTTTTACTATTAACAGTATATTAATAATAGTTATTAAAATACTTTAATATTTAATAATATTAAAGCCACATGAATGTCACATATGGTTTACTTCCACATGCTGAGACCCTGTAAACCAGAGGTGGTCAGTGTCTCTGTGGAATTTGAAACAGAGGCAAATGGAATCTGGAACACGGAGTATCTCAGGGTTTAGAGCTCACGTTCTTAGGGAGATAATACAGACACAGAGTTATAAAGAAGCAGTGCTTTCTGAAATGTTTGGCTTGGGTGGCTGGCTTTAGAATTCATCCTAATGTACTGTAACTATTCGGCATGTCTTGTAAGATGTTGCTCACCCAAATAGCAGGAGTCTCAATTCATATATAATTTGGTTAGGAGGACTGCTAATCATTTCTGCTCAAAGTAAGTAATAGGGCCTTAATTAAAAATGTGGATTTAGTATATCTCTTAACAATAACTTTAAAGGAGTCTATTTAGCTCAGTAATTTGAAACAGAAAAGATTGGTTGAGAAGTATGGAATGGACAACAAGGAGTTAACTCTATTTTACTGAACTCATATTTATATACCCAGAATACTGCAAATACTACAAAGATAAATGATGGATAGATAGATAGATAGATAGATAGATAGATAGATAGATAGATAGATGGATAGATAGATAGATAGACTGATTGATCAATTACTAGAACCAGGATAAGGGTCTGGGTCTGGTTTTAAACTATCTTCAGAGTGCTAGTTGGTAGACAATGACTTTATCAGAGAAGGTAATATAGTGCCTGCTGTTTTATTTATTTATTTTTAAAATTTGTTTATTTTTTTAATTATACTTTAAGTTCTAGGGTACATGTGCACTTGGACACAGGGTGGGGAACATCATATAGTGACTGTTATTTTATTTCAACTCTGCTCATTTAAGTTAAATATATTAAAATATATTTATTGAACACTTATTATGTGATAGAAGCTGCACTGTGTCAATTACTGTGAATGTAAGGATAACTAAGGTGTGGTTCTTGTCTTCAAGCAGTTTACTTTTGAAAGGAGCTGGTAGAGGTTCTGTGACCTGAGCCAGATAGAGATTATTTGAGGTTTCCTTTTTAAATTATTCTTTTTACTTTCATGTTGAATCATATCCTTCACTGGACTAGTTGCTTATTGGTGTCAGAATGTTTCTTGTTTTTTTTTTCTCAGTGTAGAGCAAGTTCAGTTGGTTAGAGGCCAACTTTTAACCACCAGTTAGAATTCAACTACTATCTATTTATTGCATTTGCTTATTTCTGTTCCCACTTGCTATTGCACAAATATAAGCCATGCAGGGAATGATAAAGTGAGAAGATGCTCCAAATAATGCCTTTTTCCTGTGATTGCTTGTGAACACTTCGTGCTTTGCTGAGGTGGGAAGGTGTGTTATAGTCCACTGTGGTTTCGGAGCAGGAAAAGACACACGCTCAAGGCTGGGTGTTGTCTGGAAGACTACTCCCTGTCTCTCCAAAGTTTTTTCTTTTTTCTTTTTTTTTTTTTTAGGAGTGTTTCCTGTCTCCAATAAGCAGTTAAATTCCGTCTGAAATAGATAACATTTAGAAGTAAGAGATTTTCCCTGTGAAAAAGTGCTATCCTTGTAGGCCTTTCCTGTTTAAAATCTTATGTATTTTGTCTGTGGGTTACACCTAAATAAAACAATATGTTTATTTTGGTGTGTGAAGGCTGACTCATGACTGTGAAGACTAGGTGAGTAAATTTGTTTGCTTACAGTCCCAAGTATTTTTGCAAAATTCCCACACTTATACCACAGGGCTGTATATGGCCGTGTATATCTACATTTAAATTTTATGTTTCATTTTATGTACTTTTTTAACCACATAGAAGAGAACTTTGATTCTTTTTTTTTTTTTGGAAACAGAGTCTTGCTCTGCTGCCCAGGCTGGAGCGCAGTGGCACCATCTCGGCTCGCTACAACCTCCGTCTCCTGGGTTCAAGCACTTCTCCTGCCTCCGCCTCCTGTGTGGCTGGAATGACAGGTGTGTGCCACCACACCTGGCTAATTTTTGTATTTTTAGTAGAGACAGAATTTTGCCACGTGGGCCAGGCTGTTCTCAGACTCCTGACCTAAAGTGATCCACTTGCCTCGGCCTCCCAAAGTGTTGGGATTACAGGTGTGAGCCACCTTCCCCGGCCGGCTTTGATTCTTTTCTGATCTTCAGTTCTGCCTGGTCATGTAGCGAAAGTGTGAGAGATGACTACCCGAATGCAGGAAATAGAAACTCAGAGATGACTTGCCTGAGGCAGAAGTAATTAAGCAACAGACACAGGACTAATTAGGTGATTGTCTCACTAGCATCTCTTCCCCCTTCTTTCTTCAATAACCCCCTAGTTTCATTTGGGGAACCATGCCTTCCCCATCTTCTGTCTGTGTGGACTGGATGAGATTCCTTTTAATCACTATATTACCTTCTCTGATAAAGTCATTGTCTACCAACTAGCACTCTGAAGATAGTTTCACTCCTAATTTCAGGAGTGTATCTTGTCCTGCACATCTAAGACAATCTTATCTGCATTGTCAGGTCCCACTGATGAGTTCAGAATAGGCAAGTGACTAACAAGGACCCATCCAAAGGAATGCTAGGCTTTGGGGAAGAGGTGTAGGAAGTATATCCTTTTGTCTTTTTCTGGGCTCATTTTTGAGAATTGGCAGGCGAACCTGCTTACCATGACATGGAGTCTTGGACGAAAGCCAGAAGAGCAGAAGGCAGTGCCAGATAAGAAGAAGAAGAAAAAAAAACGAACTTCCGGTAACATTTGAGCACCTACCTCCAGCCACACCTCAAAGTCAGCCTTACCTTTGGACTTTTTAAGTTCGGTGAAAAGCCTTTTTCTGCTCAAGCCTGTCTGGGTTGGGTTTTCAGTCCTAACTGGTATAATTACACAGGTGAGTAAGTCACAGTTCCAATTTTCAAGGACCTAAATTTCTCAATCTAGAAAAATGAAGGTGTTTTTATAGTCTGCTATAGCTCTGAAGTCATGATTCCATCTTGATCCTCTAAGGCTCATCTCAACAACATGGTGCGAGGGAATGAGCATTCTTTGGTGCATTAGTCAGGGTTCTCCAGAGGGACAGAACTAATAGGATGAATGTATATATAAAGGGGAGTTTATTAGGAGAATTGACTCACACCATCACAATATGAAGTCCCACAATAGGCCATCTGTAAGCTGAGGAGCAAGGAAGCCAGTTGGAGTCCCAATACTTCAAAAGTAGGGAAGCCAACAGTGCAGGCTCCAGTCTGTGGGCAAAAGTCCAAGGGGCCTGGCAATCCACTGGTATAAGTCCAAGAGTCCAAAAGCTGAAGAACTCAGAATCTGATGTTTGAGGGCAGGAGGCATCCAGCATGGGAGAAAGATAAAAGCTAGAAGATTCAGGAAGTTGGCTCCTTCTACCTTCTTCTGCCTGCTTTGTTCTAGCCGTGCTGGCAGCTGATTAGATGGTGCTCACTCAGATTGAGGGTGAGTCTACCTTTCCCAGTCCACTGACTCAAATGTTAATCTTTGACAACACCCTCACAGGCACACCCAAAAGCAAAACTTTGCATCCTTCAATCCAATCAAGTTAATATTCAATACTAATCATCACAAGTCCACCCCTTGTCAACTTGAACCTATACACATCTCCTGAAATAATACATAATTTCCAAATAAAGACAGTAATAAGGTCATAATTATGCCTAATATAATACAGCTATCCCTTGGACAACCGGAAGTGCACTAATCCTTAACCTAAATGTTGCTACATAAAGTTAACAACACTTAAAATGCTGATATGAAGTCAATAAATCTTATGGCACATGATAAAAGAAAAAGAAAGGAAATAAAATGAAGATATTGTTTTAGTACAAGTGTATACATGCACAAACATATTCTTAACAAAATAAGGAGGAAATATTCATGACAATTATAGTCCTTATTTCTGCAACTGGTCACTTTGTCGTAGCTGGTATTGATACCTACCTTTCTACTACTCATTCCATATTCCCTTTGCCGTCTGCAAGCACCTCAGTGGGTTATGGTTTTTTTCCTGGTGGAGTGACCCAAGCCTTCATTCCTGAAGGGTCTGGGTCATTTGTAGTCCTGTCTGGATTGGGTTGTTATAGTTTCTCATTGATCTTAATCACAGGGCATGGTAATACTAAGAGACGCCCTAATGGATCTCCTGTTTTCTATGCATACTCTTCCTTACCTCCATTGTGGAATAGTAGACTGATTTTGTCTTGATGGTCCAGGTCACTCACCCTAGCCCACACTGTAGCTTGCTTCTTAGCCTGTTGATTTAGAGATAGGAGGAGCACAAAGTGGCCAGGTGGCAATCTTAACTTCCAGTTTAATGGAATTATTGTTGTGTCTCTTGGTGGCAGCATTCCTCCCTCTGGAACTAGGATGTCTAGGCCAGCAGAATGTACTGTCATGGGAACAGGAAGCAAGAATTTTGCTAGTGGATTACTAGGGGTGTTGATGAGTGGTACCACTTCCACTTCCACACCTTGATTCCAAGATCCCTGAATACTGGCTGTGGGAGAAACAGTACCATCTATTGGATGCTGATTCAGGGCATACACAGCCTTCCGGAGAACCTTGCCCCAGCCCTGCAAAGTATTGTCACCTAGTTGGCATTGTAATACTTTAAAAGGTCATTCCACTGTGCTATCAATCCAACTGCTTCATGATGATGGGGAACATGGTCAGACCAGTGAATTCCATGAGCGTGAGCCCACTGCCACACTTCTTTAACTGTAAAGTGAGTGCCTTGGTCAGAGGCAATGCTATGTGGAATACCATCATGGTGAATAAGGTATTCCATGAGTCCATGGATGGTAGTCTTGGCAGAAACATTGCATGCAAAATATGCAAACCCATATCGGGAGTAAGTGTTTATTCCAGTGAGGACAAACCGCTGCCCTTTCCATAACGGAAGAGGTCCAATATAATCAAACTGCCACCAAGTAGCCAGCTGATCACCCCGAGGAATGGTGCTATATCAAAGGCTCAGTGTTGGTCCCTGCTTCTGGCAAATTGGGCTCTCAGCAGTAGCCATAGCCAGATCAGCCTTGGGACAAATTAAATGTTTGACAATTTCTAGATAATGATTATTTATGGTTCCCTAAACACACGAAGATGTTTCATATTTCCATGCCTTCGCATATGCTGTTCCCCCAGCCTGAAATACCGTTCCTTCTCTGGCAAAAATAACCTTGCACTTGTTCTACCTGGCGTCCTCCTCTAGGCATTTGATTGCTCTGTCCATGGTCACACTATGATGCCATTTCCTTTTTTTAAACTGTAGAATCAGTCAAAATATATTGCACAATCTTTCTGCTCCCTATGTCTCTGCCACTGCACTTTGAGGACCTTGGATTCAATGACTTGCTTGACCCTTCAAGTGCCCAATACATGTCTGCTGGATGAATAAATAACTTTTGTGGTCCTCATTTGAGTGAACCTTCTAACATAATTAGGATGGCTACCCTTCTGGAATACCTAATAATAATCAGACAATTAATGTATATTGTAATTAGTTATAATTTAATTTTTAACCCTGAAAAGTTTATATTATCACTACCCCCTATTTTGTAGATAAGAAAACTAAGTCTCAGAGAGGTATAGAAATTTGCCCAAGATGCCACAAGTAAATGGTAGTGCAGTGATTAAAAGCCTGTGCTATTTCCTCCACATTATATCGCCAACTTTGCTTGAAATAGTTATTTAAAAAATTTTCTAAAATGCTTCCTTTTGAACATTCCTTGAATATTCTCTTGAGGGTTCTGTTTCCTGCTAGATTTGTGCTACCTGCTTCCATCTGCAAAATCAAATAAACCACTTTGTGCAGCTCCTTCCTCAGGAAATCTGGAAAACTGAGCTGTTCTTTCTAGGAACACTAACAATTCATCTCAATTTACTGGCTCAGTTTATAATTTTTAGTTTAACCCGCTGTGGCTCATGTTCCCCTGGGCTGGCATTGTTAGCATGCTAAGTCTAAAAAAGTTTCCATTCCCAGCAAATAGAAGCCAGAAACAAAAGTAGAATTTGGGGGAAGGCTGGCTGAGAAAACAGTTATTTCAGTAACTGAAGTCAAACAAACGTTTTTATTAAAACGATCTTACTAATTCCAATTCTTACTTTGCTCTGCCAGTGTAAGTCTGGTCTACACCTGTCATACTCTGCAGTGCACTTTACTCCAGCGATTGCCAAATGCTGGTCTGTGAATTTGTCCCACTCAAGGCTTTGATGAGGTTTTCACTAATCTGAAGACAAACTAGAAACAAAGGGACAGTGTTACATGTGCATATGAATATACGTATACATCTGCACAGCACGTGCGTGCACACACACACTCACACATACTTTCTCTCTCTCTTTTACAATCATTGGTTCCCTTTTTGATAAGGATTCTTTTTTATTCTACAATTATGTCCTGCCATCTTTTATTGGCATGAAAATATCTTTTCTTTTTAAAGATTATGGTGTGAGTAGAGGGTAGGTAATTTTGTTTATGTCTCCATTTAACAGAATAAAAATGTCTCAGAAAGCCCTATTTCATTCCCTTGATTTTTAATCACATTTTACAGGTCTATGAAATTCCAGAGTCCTGGAACCACGTCTCACTTCCTTTTTTTTTTTTTCACCTTTTTTTTTGTCAGCCATAAAATAACAAATTTGCTCTCAAAGAGGGAAGACTAACACTTTCAAAATGAGTCCTTCCTCTGAACTCTAGTCTCACCTGTTGTCTTTACCCTCCGTTGGCAGTTAGAATATGACACACTGTATTATTAGCTATAGATTTATGTCCTAGCTAATAAAATAGACTGTAACTGATGCTACCCAAGACAGGAAGCATCGCTCTCTACATATTGCCAGAATCTACACATAATCGATGTTCAGCTGTTTCAATATAGATTTATTGTCAGGAACTTGAGCGCAGAAAAGTAATAAAATCATAATGACAATAATTAAAATCAATATTTATTAAGTGCTTTCTACGCACTAGCCACTATTTTAAGCATTTCATGTGTGACTCACTTAGTCCTCCTGACGGCCAAAAGAGGTTTTGTTGTCACTGCCTTCATTGTACAGGAGAGGAAACTGAGATAATAGAGGGTTAAGTAACTTGTCTAGAGTCACATGACTTTTACTTGGTAGTACTGGGATTTGAACATGCTCGACATTCTTAACCACCATACTACGCTGCCTTCTGCAAGAACAGCTCTGGGAATTGCATCTGGAGAATGACAGTAACAGCGGTCACAATTGCAACAACTAGAATTGGGATGGCCCCAGGACCGCATGTGTGCCAAGACCCTCATGTTCATTATTTCATGCTCACAACTTTTGCAACTTGGGCTCCCATGATACCTATTTTACAGACGAGGAAGCTGAGCCACAGAGGTCTTAAGTGGTTGGCCCAAGACTGGAGAGTGGCAGAATCTGAATTCAAGCACCGTAGTTTTGTCTGACTCCAAACCCGGAGAGCTTACATGGTGATGATCTGCTTGTGTGAGCCTGGGGTTTGGAGTGAGAAAATTCCTTCTCCAGGTCCTCCAGTAGCTGAGTGGCCATGATCATATTACTGGACTGTCTGCGATTGTTGATTGTCTCAAAAGAGGAGGGTATGTGTGTAAGGTGCTTAATAAACAACAATGTGCTGCTTAAATGTAATTTATTTATGTGTGTATCAGAGGTTTGTTCCACCCTCTGATCCTCTGAGCATCTCTGTAGGTCCTGAAGATTCACTGTCCTTCATCTTTGCTTCCTATACTAGCAGGCACCTCAGAAAGGTTTGGGTTCCTCTTCCTAAGTAGCTCTAGGAAATATATTTTGGGCTGCCGATCACCTATAGCCACAGAAAGAAAATCAAAGCCGACAAGCACTGTGCTCATTAGGCAGATGTTCAGTTTTATCCAGTCATGAAGATATTAACAAAAGATATTTATAGCTGACCTTTCAAGATTAATAATTTCAGTGAAAGAGAAACTATGGTATTCAACACAATTATTTTAAATCCTGAATATTGAAGGAAATTATTATTTTACTGCTTGTAGTAAAGGTTGTCATTTATTAAAAATTTAATAAAATGCATATACATATCTATCAGACTTTAAAGACAGTAACAAATAGTACAAATCAGTTCAGTTTTCTAATTTAAAACTGTATGTGTAACATTCTTATAACTCCTAGTTATTTTAATATTTTCTTAAAAATATGTACATTAATCTTATAATTTGAGAAAGTGAAATCCCATAATAACCAGTTGATAAGTGATTCAAAATTTGATCACTTAGACATATTAAAATCAAACCCTAAAGCATTCGTGATTTTAAACATTAGGAAATAAAACTAGAAAAACACAAAGAATTAACATACTGTCTTTTCTTAACCTTTGATCTTCCCTTTTTTCTTTTCTTCAGACTCCACAATACATTGGCAAATAATCTCATGTTTACATAGCGAGCATGTGTCTGGTGAGGATCTTATTTATTGTCTTGAAAAGGCAAGAATCAGGAGAATCCATTTTATCTCCACATAAATATATTCTCATTGAGGTAGCTTCAGTTGATATACTGTAAGTAATGAAATGGTCTGTGCTATGAACGTGAAGTATGGCATATGCTGAGTGCAAAAACTCACAACCCTTCCGGAGGGGAGTAACTTGAGTTTTTGAGATGTGGAAAGTGAAGGAGGAGGTACCCAGGACCTAGTGTAACTTAACATTGTGGAAATATTTGCTTAAGTGCTGCATTTTTGCTTAAGTATTACATCTGATTTGTTGTTTTTAGTGGAATACAAAGGTTGTTATGAATGTAGCTGAAAAATAATTTAAAATAATTTTATAAACATAAAAGAATTTCCTGAATTTAAACCTTATCCCTTTTTATAAAAATACTAACTTATTATAAAAAAATTAACAATTTTTATTAAAAAATCACCTTGAACACACCAGCTATTTTATTACATTTATTCTTTTAAAGTCTTTGTTCACATATCATCAGAATCATCCATTTTATACTATTTTTAAAATATGCAAAGACTTACATTTTCTTTGTTATTGCCATTATGAAAGTCTATTTAACACCTTGATTTGGTTAGTCACTAGTTATTTAGCCATTCTTTATTTTTTGATAATTTGATTTTTGTTTATTTATTTTGCCTTTCTAGAAATCACAGCTACACATTATAGATTTTCTAAACATTTTGCTACTAGTTCTTAAATTTTCTTTGTATTTGTGTATCTTGCTTTTTGCTTAAAAATATGGTCTTGATAATCATAGTTAAAAATGCAACAAGCCTCTATATGCCTACAGATTTTTTTTTCCCTATGGTAAGTTGTTTCTTTAAGACAAAATTTTCCTCTCTATCCTTGTTACTTTAATTTTTTGCCACATTCTCATGGTGAAGTCCTACTAATTATTTAATATCCAACTTAAATATCTTTCTGTTGAAGCTTCTATTGATATTCTCTAGCAGTATTTGTCATTCTGTCTTTTATATATTACTTGTTTAAGAAGAGAGTACATGGTGGTGTCATTATGTTTAATTTCAAATACTTCTGCTCCTAATACACGATGCATTTGTTAGGGCAGGCTCTGAGTGCATTTTGCACCTATAGTCCAACTTTATAGAACAGTTTTTGACAAATTCAATGATTATTAAAATAATTGAATTAATGAATTAAATAAAAGAGCATACAAGAACCTGGAAGAGTGGAAGAAGAAATAAGATTTTATGTTAGAGTAGTTCAGGGAAAGACAAGACAATTACAGGCTGGAGGAGAAGAAGAAGGGGAAGGGGAAGGGAAGGAAACCTGTTCGTATTGAGCTTTGTGTGTAGCAGGCACTGTGCCAGGTACTTTACATGTCTTATCTCATTTAACCCTGAGAACAACTCTGAAGTAGGTTCTGTTGCTCTCATATTGCATATTTCAGATAAAGAAATTAATGTTTAGTAGTTACATAAGGTCATTCTATTAATAAGTGCCAGAGCTGGAAGAATGACAGAAAAGGGAGAGTTTTGCTGCCGTTCAAAAGAAGGGATGATTGGGTGGATTTTGCAGAGGCAAACGCCCACACACAGACGAGAGAGATAAGGTAGTGTTTATAGGTTACCGAGGAGGCCGAGCTGGCTGACTTGGAGAAGTTCTATGGGGGTGAGAGATTGGTAATTTGGGTTCATGAAGTCACATGCTTTAAGAATCATTAAGTCATTAAGGGCTCTGACACAGTAGAAGGAGTTAAGGCTCTGCTGAAGGATGCATCTATATAAATAATGGTTATAACTAGGTTGAGCCTGGGCAACTCCTGATACTCAAGGCAGGTCATATTCTTACTACTGCACTATTATCAGATGATTACACTAGGCCCATAGGAATTAATTTACATTGCCGGAAGCCTTTGTGAATGCCCAATTGAGGGTTTTAATGAAACAAAAGAGATAATTGAACCAAGGAAAATAGTTCTGGATAGAAGGTAGACTCTGCTACTTGAAGGATGACATTAAAAATGAAAGTGCTTTTAAAGAGAAAAGAGGATTAACAAAAGTTCTTCATTTAATCTCCATTTTTCTTCGTTGTCGGAACACTTGTGAAATGAAATGCAGCTTTTAGGCATGGGTGGTCATGGGCACCTTTTTAAATCAATAGTTTATCATTGTGTTTCTGGGTCCCTACTACCATGGCCACCAAGTCATCATCAGTATCAACAAACATGGACCTGCTGATGTGCAACACTGGGCATAAGGCCCAGTCTCTGTTTCTGAATGGCTTATGCCTGAGGAAATAATGTCTTCAAGGAAGGCAATAAGGGAAGAAACATGTATTGAGCATGTTCTATGTGTGGTCCACTTTTGCGAAACACATCGCATGAGTAGAGACTGAAAAATATCACTCTCTTGATAGCTGGCACAAGAGTTACTTTAAGAAGGAGAGAGTAGTTAGAAAACATTGCAAGGCTAGTTAGTGAGGCCTAGAGAACTGTTCTGGAAGAAGACTGTGTTACAAAGCAATGGCAAAAGTGAAAATTTAAAATTTGGGAATGAGGTAAGTAAACATGGGAGAGGTGGTGTAGTGCTCCATATTTCTCTCTTCTGAAGTGAAATATAGATGTTTGATGGTTAAAATATAGAGATCAAATAGAGTCTGATTGTATTAATTCAGGTCACATGCTTATATGTGCTTATCCTCAAACTGCCCATGCAAGGGGGACTAGAAAAAGGAGTTTTGAATTCTACCTTGGAGAGGTGAGAGAGATAATTCGGAGCACTCCTGAAACACACAAAAGCTGTTCAGAAGATGCCGGGGGGTGGGGGCGGGCAAAATACCGTAGGTTCCTTAGAAATAGAAATCCTCTTTTGAATTTATTTCCATCCTTTCCTTCTTGATTACAGAGAACCACAAAAAATAGTGCCGAGGGACACTGTGTACAGAGAGGAAACATGACTTCTTGGGATGTACCACTCAGATAGACTGTGATGTGAATGGCTCGAGTAGGGTTGTGCAGTTTGGAAGCCATTGAGGTTCCCCTTGCATTTACAATATTAGTGAATAAGAAAAAGCATTACTGAGTGCCTACTGTGTTTCAGGGACTGTCCTACACGGAGAGGTCCAGTAGTACATGGACTTTGGGGTCTGATAGTCCTAGGTTTGAATTTCACATATGGTTCTTATTAGCCATGAGGCCATGGATAAGTCAGTTAAACTCTCAGAATCTTTCTTACTTTGTCTGTCAAGTGGAGGTCCTCATCATGTTGTTCTGCATACCTGGCCCAGAGGGAGCACGTGGGAAATGGTAGCTCTAATTATGATGCACAAGCATTTTCTCGTTTCATTCCCATTATAGTCTTGTAATTCAGTTCTAATTCATGGGGACACTGAGGTTCAGAGGACATGGGACTTGCTCAAGATAAGATAGATGAGTGGCAGAGGATTAATTCAAACTCAGATTTGAGAGCCTGTGCTCATTCTATACTAAGTCGATTTTTACCTATTTCCAAAGATGAATCTCCAATCTAAAGTCCTTTTCCTCCAAGCCCCTCTTACCATGTCCAACATAAATATTAATGCAGCTACCATCTGCCACTACGTAAAAACACTTGGTCAAATCTATTTTAGCAATTGAAGCAAAATTGCTTTTTGTTTGGTTTAGCGTATCTGTGTTATGCTTTCTTTTGACTATCCAGTCCATTTTTGAAGTGGAGTCTTGGTTACCTAGGGAACTAGCATACAGCATTGGTAATTTTTTTTAATGAGTTGTAAGTTCAAAGTTGTTAGAATTGTTGGCTGAATTTCAAGTGGTGACCTCTGTACTCACTGGAAAGTGACATAACTATATATATATATATAATAAAATTAAAAGTGTGAGAAAATTAGAGGAGTTGATGAGAGTTGGTGAAAAATAAGATTTTTAAGTTGCAGATATTCTGCCTGTAGTGGGAAGCTAGATAAATCAATATCTTTATTTAAGGCTATATAATTTGCACATAATTCTTATTGCTTTGAGACATGTTTTATGTGTTTTTAAATGGAAATAAATTTTGTGTGCTATGTTATAGGAAATATGTAGCCATGAATGGTTTTGAGTTCCTTTCTGGAATGGCCCTGTAAAAAGTCTACAGGATTTTGTCTCTCTCTCTAGCCTTCGCTTTCTTTTTAAAGAAGCTGGGCTCAGTTCAGTAATTCAAAACTCTCACGTTGGACCAGCTATCATAATAAAGATAATTGAAATAAAAAAATAAAAAAATGACTCAGAGCCCCTTCCTCTGTCTCAGATAAAGATAAGGTCAAGGTAGAGAGATTCATCCTGAAGGACTTTGGGAACTAAAGGCATGAGTCAAAGCAAGGCTCGTCTGAGAAACCCAAAGCACTGATCCCAAGAAATATATCATGGGTGCCAGTTTAAAGGGCTGGGGGGATGGAAACCTAAGGATTCAGAATGAAATGTTTGCAGCTAGGTAGACTCAAAGTTGTGAACCTGAATTGCCATTGATTGAGGAGAAAGTAGGGTGATCTTTGTCTTTTACTTTAATGATGGCAGATGATGGAAACTTAGGTTGATCAGCCTATGTTAAAAGGCCAGTGTTGACAGAAGGATAAATATTGCATGTTCTCACTGATACGTGGGAACTGAAAACATTTTTTTATTTTATTTATTTATTTTTTTAGCTCATGGAAGAAGAGAGTAGAGCTGTGAGCATTAGAGGCTGAGAAGGGTGGGGGCAGGAGGGGATGGGGAGAGGTTGGTTAACAAATAAAAAATTATAGCTAGATAGGAGGAGTGTATTCTGGTATCCTATAGCACTGTAGGGTGAATATAGTTAACAATAATTGTTTGTATTTTATCAATATACATTAGAGAGCTAGAAGATTCTGAGTGTTCACAACACAAAGAAGTGATAAATGTTTGAGGTGATATGCTAGTTACCCCAATTTGATCATTACACATTTTATACACATACCAAAATATCACTCTGTATCCCATAAATATGTACAATTATTATCTGTCAACTAAAAATAAAAAGAAAATAAAAAAGATCAGTGTTAGGACAAACATGTCCTCACCAAGCGTGTGTTTTAGTTTTGCCATGTTTCCTTCTTATTTATATGAAATAAAATTAAACTTGACTATGTGGGACTCAGTCAGGTTTCCTAAAAGCAGAGCCTGAGAACATGGAGCTTGGGGACGTATGTAAAAAAGTCCAGGGCTGAGGTTGGGATGAACAGCCAAACATAGAACTATCCAAGCATGAATTTAATGAGTCTGGGCAAAGGGAGATTCAGTTATGTGGTGGGAATCAGAGACACCAAAACAGAGCTGGTGGATGGGAATATAAAGCAGGAGGTACCCCAAGGTGCTGGGCGTAGCCACAAAGGTGTATTTCCTAAGCAGCCTCTGGCCAGGCTGGTGAGAGCTATGCAGGAAGTTCTTAAGACTTATTGGACCTCGAAGATGGATAAGGTCTGATGGAGGAATCTAAAGGGGAGGGCATTTCAGTGGAAACATACCCATGGGAGGGGTGGTTGAAATGTTTCGTTCATCTCTTTTACCCATTCTCCTCAGCTGCGTGACACCAACATAATGCCATTTAAGAGTCACTTTTCTGGAACATCTGAGACCTTTCAGTTGAGCCCTTGCCTCAGCAAATGCTGAGATAAGAAAACCTAGCAGTTGGTGACGCCAAGGGTTAGGAGGGTAGCCATTAACATTGTTCTGAGACATCTCCTTTCCTTATAATGTTATCCTGATTGGTGGTGAAATACCACAACAAAGTAACCTCTCCCTATTCTATAAAGACATTCAGACTGAATAGACAAAGGACATTCCAGAGGAAGTTCACTGGAAAGCAAAGTACTTTCAACCTAAAAGGGGCAGTGGCAGTGAAGTGCAATGCCTACTAAATGCAGAAGGGAAATGTGTGCAAGGGTCAGCAATTAGAGGAGAAGGGGACGGTGAGCTTCTAAGAGCTGGTCCAGGAGGAGGAAAGTCTGAGTAATACTATAAAAGGGCTTGGAATAAATGCAATGGGAGTGCGTGGGTGCCTTGCCATCCACTCAGGAGGAGTCACAAGGAAAGGAACACAGGCTAGAGAGAGCAGCAGTCAGACACTGACTGCCAGCCCAGAGGGAGCATGTGGACCAGCTCTTGGTGGGAGGAAGAACTGGTGGTCAAAACAGAAGACACAGGTGCTTCATGTGTATATGACAAATATCTTAAATAATAGTTCAGCAAAAATTATTTAGTATGTATATGTGTTACTCTCATTATGTTTTTTCTAAAAAAATTATTAGCTCCAGTTGAGAATACCAGTAAGTTAGTGAAACACCTCAATCTGGGTGGATTTTTCTAGCCACTCATCCCCTGGATTAATGCTCAGACTGGACAGTCTCCCCTAATTTAAGTCAACGTATATCCTTGTTTTCCTGATAGGGCTGAAGGGGCTTTGGATATTTACTCATACATTTGAAATAAATGACCTTTGATGTAATGGAGTTGTGTATAAATGTAGACAAGCTGCCTACTCTTAAAAATACTTCACTTTTCAAGTGCAGAAAGGTGTAAATTTAATGGCAAACTTACATAAATAAATCACTCCATATGCACTTGGTGATATGTGAATCTGCAGTGCTTTCAGAAACGAAAATCGACTAAAATGTTTATGTGAACATGTAAGTTCTTCGTATTTGAAAAATATGACCAAGGACACGAAACTACTTGTAGAGGCCCCTTTTATAGCAGAACTGACCTAAGACTTCCTTCCTTGCAACAGACCGTATGTAATTGTTATGAGGAGGACTAGAAATATCTACGTCTTTGTCCTCCACCACAGGTATGAAGGCAAATATTGTGTTGGAGGACCACACACTTTGAAACCTGTTCTGAGTGAATTGTTGGTACATTATAAATCTCCTTGAAGCACTGAATTATTAGATTTAAAAGAGCAAGCATGCATAGTTGTCAAGTAAATGCTTTATAATCTTGTTATAGTTACATATGGCTCTATTTGATAATCTAAAAAGCACGTCTTGGAGGCATAAAAATGCATCTTTGAATAAGGTGCCAAGGAGAGAAAACCTTCACATAAGTGGCTTTAATATTTCCATTTTTGGATATTTCTGAGTGACCCTGGAAATGCATTAAACATAGCCCTTTGCCATGGTGCATGTAATATAGAGCTTATTTTGGCCACAGAATCCATGTTAATAACCTTGTAGTTTATTTATTTCTGTCCCTATAAAATCTTTATACATTGGCTGGAGAGGATGTGGAGAAATAGGAACACTTTTACACTGTTGGTGGACTGTAAACTAGTTCAACCATTGTGGAAGACAGTGTCGCAATTCCTCAAGGATCTAGAACTAGAAATACCATATGACCCAGCCAGCCCGTTATTGGGTATATACCCAAAGGATTAGAAATCATGCTGCTATAAAGACACATGCACACGTGTGCTTATTGTGGCACTGTTCACAATAACAAAGACTTGGAACCAACCGAAATGTCCATCAATGATAGACTGGATTAAGAAAATGTGGCACATATACAACATGGAATACTATGCAGCCATAAAAAAGGATGAGTTCATGTCCTTTGTAGGGACATGGATGAAGCTGGAAACTGTCATTCTGAGCAAACTATCACAAGGACAGAAAACCAAACACCGCATGTTCTCACTTATAGGTGGGAATTGAACAATGAGAACACTTGGACACAGGGTGGGGAACATCATACACCTGTTGTGGGGTGGGTGGGGGAGGGATAGCATTAGGAGATATACCTAACGTAAATGACGAGTTAATGGGTGTAGCACACCAACATGGCACGTGTATATATATATAACAAGCCTGCATGTTGTGTACATGTACCCTAGAACTTAAAGTATAGTAATAATAATAATAATAATAATAAATCTTTATACATTGGAAGGGAGTTAGTGGAAATTTCCTGGTTATATTTGACTCCATTTTTCTGGGAGAAATTATATGTTGCAGTGACATTCTTAAACATTCCTCATGGATGTTAAGGGTCTGTCGTATGAATAAACGTATGGAAAACATTTTTCCATTGTAATTGGAATTCCAGAGAGGGAACAGAACCTGATAACTATGGATGCTATCCACATCCATATAACTGTGGAGGGGGTGGTGCTAAACCATTCATGAGGAATCTGCCTCTATGATCCAATCACCTCCCACCAGTCCCCACCTCCAACACCGGGAATTACATTTCAACATGAGATTTGGGGGGACACATATCCAAAGTATATCAGTTAATATCCTTAATTTATGAGATATTTTTAAAAATCAATTTTTAAAAATGACAAACAAGAAGAATGAGCAAAGAACACAAAAAGGCAACTTGCAAAAGAAAAGGTCAATAGCATGAAAGAAAGCTAAACCACACCCACAGCAATAATCCAATCATTCAATATTTTAAAACAATAAGAGAAGTGGTACCAATAGTGGATAAGAACACTAACTGTAGGGCTAGAATTTCTGAGTTTGAAGACCTACCTCTGAAATGTACTAACTGGGTAACTCTGGGCAAATACCTTGATCTTTGTTTCAGTTTCCTCATCTGTGAACTGGAGGTCATAATAGTACCCACGTCATCGGATTGTTTTGTGTATTAAATGGGTGTTAATATAGGTAGGTTACTTAGAACAGTGCCTAGGGTATAGTAATCGTGTGAGTTTTAGAAATTGCTGTTATTATTGCCGCTTAGTGTTTATATCATTCTTAAATGTTTATAAAATGACAATACTTAATGTTGGCTAAGTGCAGGAAATGAGTATTTTCATACATTGTAGGTGAAAGTGTATATTGGATTATTATTTTGGGAAGAAAGTTTTGCAATATGTCTCAAAAGTCTTAAACTAACTGAAATCTTTAATAAAGAAAATTCTACTTTTGGGAATTTAACCAATAATCCATACAATTATTTGCCCCAGTGGATAGTCACAGCAGTGTTACTTACAATGGTAAAAAGTTAGCAAAAACCTGACCTCCAGATAAAGAAGTGGTTTGAATTTATTCATTTATTTTCATTTACTCTCTAAACTTCATTAAAACTAGAGTAAAAGTATTATTTTTTGTTGAAGTAAAATTTACACATAGAAACATGTATTAAATGGATAATTTGATGAGTTTTGGGAAAGGTATACACCCATGTTAGCAAGCTCCCAATCAAGAATGTCTCCATCCTCCTAGAAAGTTTCCTCTTGCCCGATTCCAGTCAATCTCCACCTCCATGGACTTCACTGTCCAGATTTCTCTCACTGCAGATTAGTTGCCTTTGTTCTTGGACTTCACATAAATGAAATAATACAGTGTGGGCTCCTTTGTGTCTGGCTTCTTTCATTGAATATACTGTTTCTGAGAACCCATTTATGTCATTGTTATATCGGTAGTTATTCCTCTACTTTTGATTCCCATATCTTCTGTCCCTTTATTGCTGAGTAGTTGCTAATAGAAAAAAAATTCTATTTTTGAATATACTAGAATTTGTTTTTTTTTCCCATTGCTGATATTGTTTTTGACTGTTATGAATAAAGCTGTCATGAACATTCTTGTACAAGACATTTTGTGGTCATATTTTTTTTGCTTCTGTTGGGGGAAGATAAATGGGAGTACAATTGCTAGGTCATGGAGTGAGTATATGTTTTATGTTATAATAAACTGCTAAACAGTTTTGCAAAGTAATTGAACCATTTTATACTTTGACCAGTATTGTTTAATATATGTTGCTTCATTTCTCTGTGAACATTTGGTGTTGTCAGGGTGTTTTTTCTTTTCTTTCTTTTTTTTTTTTTTTTTCAGCTATTCTCCTATGTGTGAAGTAGTATCTAATTGCAGTTTTAAAGCATTTCTCTGCTGAGCACCTTTACATGTGCTTATTGGCCATTCACACATCTACTTAAAACTTTTGCTTAAGGTTGTAAAGATGTTCTAAATTTTCTTCTGGAATAGTTACAGTTTTAACTTACACATTTGGGTTTATCGCATATTGCTAATTAATTTTTGTGTATGATGTGAGGTGGAGATCGAGGCTCAAGTTTTCAGTTTTTTTCTGGTTGTTTCAGCTCAATCTATCTTAAACTTTCCTTTCTCCATTGATATTTGGGTATCTTGGTTGAAAATCAATTAACACTAAATGTACAGGTTTATTTCTGAACTCTATATTATGTTACATTCATGTATTCATTCTTACAGTACAGTCTTGATTACTGTAACTTTATAGGAAGTCTTGAAATCAGATAATGTGAATAATCCACTGTTGTTCTTCAAAATTGTTTAGACTGTTCTAGGTCCTTCAAATTTCCATATAAATTCTAGAATCAATGTGTCAGTTGCTTCCTAAAAGCCTAGAGATATACTTGTATACAGTACAAAGACATATATCTAAGCATAGTCATTTTTGTAGTTTGATGTAGCAAATAATTGTACATAATCTAAATGCTGATCAACAAGGAACTGGTGCAATATAGTGTGTAATGTTTACACAATGAAACTTTATGCAACCATTAAAGAATAAAATAGATGTATATGCTCTAATAAAGTAGATCTATATGTGCTAATTCTAAAAGATATATTAAGTGAGAAAGTCGATAGGCAGAACAGTGTACAGAGTATGCTCTCATTTGTTTTAAAAATAAGGGTATAGACATGCATATATATATGTACATATATATACTTTCTTTATATGCATAAAACTAATTGGCTCATTTAACTGAAAAGTCGAGCATTGAGTTGTCCTTCAGACTATGTCCAGGGGCTCACAGGATGTTACTAGAAACTGCTCCTCACTCTGCAGCTTGACTCCACTTTTCTCTGTGTTGGCTTCATTGTCAGCTTCTTTCATGCCATGGCAACTCCAGGCTTTCATAGTTACTGCAGTTCATGGCAGACGCTATTGATCTCACTGTTCTTTTATTAAATGTAACAGAGGATTTCCACTCTTGTTTGAGTTATTTGCCCACCCTGTGGATCCCTCACTGTGAATGGAGGGATGAAGAACCTTGATTGGCCAAGTGGATCATGTGATTACATCTGTAAATAAAGGAGAGAAGGACACCATGGGGGAAGGAGCAATCAATGGAAGGGACAATGAGTAGATTAAACCACATATGCCCAGATACTGACCTTAATAGTATCTTTTTCATTCATGTGTAAGTATGGCGATTTTCTATAAAATGTGGCTAAAATTGTACTTCTGTATCTCAATAAATTCTTTCATACTTTGCCTTTCTCTGTCCAGCTTGAGCATACACATCCTTCTTTTATTTCCCTGATTTCCAGCTGTGGGCTCTTACCTGTTTCTCCCCCTTTGCCTAGTCCATTTGCACTGATAACCAGCTTGCTTTTGACCCTTAGATCATATGATTTGGCCTAATGCATTAGAGCTCCTGCGAAAATACACTTTACCCCTGTGATTAGTCTTACTTGAGTTCAAACTCTGGGTTGCCCTATGTTTGGGTAGGAGATCAGACAAAATTATCTGATGTCTTATTCTGGTCACAAAAGCCCTTCTGGCCACGTTAGTCCTTAATGGATCTGCCAAAGTGGCTGCTTTCATGCCTGTATTTCCCTGCTAGGTCCTCTTGATTCCTCTGAAGTTGCATGAGTGGACACAAAACTGGAAATTGCACTTGACCAGCTGCTTGTTTCCAAGTAAGAATAAGGTAATATTACTGTACGATCATAGATATTAAATTATTCTGTAAGATATACCTATTTTATTTAAAAATATATATTATAATAACAGAAAGAGTAGATTTGGAATGTTCATAGCACAAAGAAATGATAAATGTTTGAAGAGATGGATATCCCCATTATCCAGATTTGATCATTACACACTGCATGCTTGCATCAAAATGTCATATGTACCCCATCAATATGTACAATTTTTACATATATATACAAATTATTTTGAAAAATTAATAGGGAAAAATTGAGTAGCTAGTACTGCTTCTGAATGGAACAATTTATTTGTTGTAGAATAATGTATTAATCTGGAATTGGTTGGAATTAAAATTCTTCTAATATGATTATCATTACCTAGAGAGGAGCCAAAGACAGTGAGATAAAAATAAGTCAAGAGTTGATATAACAGTAAAATAAAAAGGAAAAAATTGAATATTTGGGTGAATTTTAGGATTTTAAAAACATGTGTTAAATGAGCTGAGCTGTTATCCAGATTAAGACAACCAGTAACCACAAGAAGCTCAGAGAGCAAAGCTTCTAAGTATAGAAATACATCTATTCAAATAATGCATTGCTAATTTTGAAACAAATTGGGGTGCAGAGAAAGGGACTGACTTGGCTTACAGATCTCAGATAAACTAGCAAATGTAGTAATTAATTTGCTTGATAACATTCATTTGCTAATTCTTAACTAACCAGGGAAACATATTCTTTAGTCATATTTAGTTTTTAAATGGAAATGATGATCAATTCATTATAGAGTTGAGAACATGTAAGAGTCTGCCCCTGCAAATAATCCCCTACTCCCCTCTTCAGGACTGAGTCACACTACCCTTTTGCTTGGGCTGGTTCTTTAATCTTTGGACTAATGTACTCAGGCCATCCTTTTAGATATTTTTTTTTTAGATTTCCTAGCATATTGCGCTATCCCACTGGAATATTTAAAATTTATATTATGCATCTAATTTTGTTTGTTACAGAAAAATAAGAAATAGGTAGAAGTTTAAAGAATGAAATAAAGACCAATTTTAATTCTAGCTATGCAAAAAACTTATCAATGTTAAATAATTAATAACATTTTACTGTACATCATCAAATCTAAGAGACCATTGAATATAATTTACATTGTTTTGCTTACCACTAATGAAGAAGAAATGCTGTAAATTTAACTATGACATATTGCTCTGTTTTTTATTAAAAAATTTATACTCATTTAAAAAGTTCTCTTTAGGCTGGGTGCGGTGGCTCATGCCTGTAATTCCAGCACTTTGGGATGCTGAGATGGGCAGATTGCTTGAGCTCAGGAGTTTGAGAGAAGTCTGGGCAACGTGACAAAACCCTGTTTCTACAGAAAATATGAAACTTAGCTGGACATCATGGCAAATGCCTGTAGTCCCAGCTACTCAAAGGTTGAAGTGGGAGGATTGCTTGAGTCTGGGAGGTTGAGACTGAAGTGAGCCATGATCATGCCACTGCACTCCAGCCTGGGTGACAGAGTGAGACCATTTTGATATAGACTTCTATCACATATGACTTTGGAACATATATAAGAAAGAAAATATAAGAAACATAAATTGGGTAAAGTAGTCCTAAAACCTCTTCACATTCAGAGTCTAACTTTACTATGTCACTTTTTGAATCTGAGTTGTCAATATCTGTGTTTTTGCTTACATTTTCATCCTCTGTGCTATCAAGAACATTGATGATATGGCATTTGTTGAAAGGGTGCTCCACTCTTGTCTCCTAAATTTTCATCCATTCTTTTCTTCTTCCTTTAGCATTGAAACTTTCCACTCTCCAGTTTAAGGTAGGCATGTGGTAGCCCAGCTGGAGACATTCCTGAGCCTCCCCTGGTAGCTTGGCATGACCATGGTCTGGCAGGTGAGATAGGAGAAGAAGTGGTACGTAAACTTACAGTTCACATCCCTAAAAGGAAGCAGCTTTACTTGCCACTTTCCTTTCATCCTTTCTTTGGGCCGAAATGCAGATATAGGGATAGTGAGTCAGTCTTAATCATGGAGAAGAACATACCCTACAAATGATGGAGCAACCAAATAGAAAGAACCTGGATCTCTTTGGATTACCTGTGGAGCAGAGCTGCCTACCTGCCGAACTGCACAGCTACTCTTACAGAAGGGAAAAACGAAGATTCCATCTTGCTAAACTATGGTTATTGTCTAAGCAGCCAAATCAATATTCATATTGTATGTGCTTACAAATTCTTCTATTTAAAATCATATTGAAGAATGCTTCTATATGGCATTAACTCTCCATGGGTTTCCATGGGTTTCTACAACTTTAATTTGGACATAGTACAATAGGCAACTCCAAAGGGCTAACTTCTGGGCTGCAGCAAAAAATCCTGTTTTTTTTTTTTTGAGAGATGAGAAATTACCTTAGCAGTGCTGATCTAGGGACATATAGGCCAATCAAGATTAGAAGATCAAACAATTATTGGCAACTCTCAATCTGCTTTAAATTCGTAAGGATTTGGACTGACTTATGAAGCCTTAAGATGGTCATATTTGTATGATGTTGCTCAACTATGGCAGAGGTTAAAACCTAAGTAAATACAAATTATACCAAATAATGTAGAATAGTTTAATATCTGTTAGATCTGTAAAGCATGAGCTATGCCTGCTAGGGAAATAAAAGCAACTTGTTTTAAATCTATTTAATATAAAGATCTAAAGAAAAATAGAGAATCACATTTTTAGGAAGTAGCTTATGCAGACATGTCAAGCCAAATTACTTTGGTGATTTCACTCAGATTTTTATGACCTCCAAAAATAGGAACCATCCTCCTGATGTCAAAGTCTGAGATTCTCAAAAAAGAGTAAGTCTCAGCTCCACTGAGTTTTTCAGGGATGATACTATACATAGATGGGATAGAGCTCTAAGGAGAGTAAAATATTCACATTCATTTTGGAGGGTTAATGGCTGAGAAAAGTGACAAGCTAAGCAGCTATAATAATTCCAATAGAGAGCCCCTTTACATTTTTCTAATAACATAATTCATGTAATTCTTTATACTACGTACATGTTTTCCACATACTTCCAGATCTTTGGCTTCAATATGCTCCGTAAAAGCTGTAAGATGAGTTCAAATCTTCCTTTTCTCTGATTTTTTTCCTCATAAAAATATTATATTTTTCAGAAGAAATATTACATGTAATACATTGAAAATCACTCATTGCTTTTTCTTCTTTTTTCCATGAATGTGTAGGTGTTTGAGTCTCTTGTATTTCTTCTTTTATACAGGATATGGGCTGTTTGAAAACTATTTCATTATCTTTATCATCATCATTCATTTCAGCCACTTCAAATTTTTATCTCTCCAAAAATGTTGGTGTACAAACTGGTGTGGGGCCCTGGCTATCCGGTCTTCTCAGAAGTGTCAAGAGTGCCTAAAATCTTTCTCTTCTTTCATAAAACCTAGCCTTTTGTAGATGTCTGATGATTAGTTTTTAAAATGCTTTCTGTTTTCTGTTGATTTTTTTTTTTTAATGAGTTAACTTCTTCCCATGACCTCTAGTAAGAGGTCTTGTTGGCTGAACTTAGAAACCTGAGTAATTTTTCCTCCATTCTCCCCACCTTCTTTTCTGACAAGTGCTAAGGTTTATTATTTAAATATATTTCTTACATATATTTTATTAAATATTTTGCATTTTGTAGCTCACCACTTCTTCATTTCTTATCTTTTAGTTGGTGGCTTTAGATAATGCAGGGCTTTACTACAAAGGCAAATAATTGCCACAAAAAGAGGATTGTCATATTTTCCCCAAGGAACTCTATCTTGTTAACTCCTTAAAATTGCTGAGCACATTTTTCTTAAGGGATTTAGCATTTATTTTTTCAGTACTTTTATGCGGCTAAAAAACCATTTTATGTATTGAACAGAGTTCTAGTAATATCTGTGATGGCAGTCTTGTCAAAACACTCAAAATGTTTCTCGCTTGTTATGGAAATTTTGAAAACCTCTGTCCCTTAAAAATACACGTTTTGCTTTGGAAGCTATACCAAACATCTTAAATTTCAACATGCTGTTGGGAACAATCCTCATAGAACAATCCTCATTAGAAAAAAAAGTTTTCTAATTAGACAGTGCAGGACAATGTTACAGGACAGCCTAGACAACATCACTTTTTCTAAGGCAATTCTAGTAACACCTTCTAATACATCCCATGCAGCAGAGAAATTTCCATTTTCTAGCATTGCCCTAACAATATATCGGCAGCTTAAAGAATTGCAGTGCTTTAAATGCAATCCATTGAAGATCCAAATACTGTGAATTGGTCCTTTCTGACAGAGGAGAAAGACCCATAAGCCAGCCCCAAATGGTGTAAACAGGAGCAGTGCATAATTAAAAGCCATCTGCATGTCTTGTGTGCCCCTTTCTGTATGTGAAATAGGGCCAGCACTATGTGAGTACTTAAAAGCTCCTTTCAAAAATTTCAAATCCTTATTGAGACATTACCCTACAGTGCAGAGAATAAGACAAACCAAAGTATTCATGACCAACCCCCTCCCACTTCTTATTTTCGCATAAGATTTACAACCAAATTAACATAATGCCATACCACCACATCTATAGATGCGTTTATTGTAGATTTTAAAATATTCTATAGTTCAGGAAAAAAGTTAAGCTGTAGGAGCTAGGAAAATAACTTTGTTGTGTGTATCCATCAACATTATACTCCAAAGTTCATTCTGAATTTGAATGGAGGCTGCGCCCTACTCCCACAAACAAATGCTAGTTCCTAAGCCTTCAGATTCAGAAGCTTTACTTTTTAATTTTTTTTGTCTTGGAAATGTTATTGTTTTTTAAAAAAAGGCTTTATTTTTTAAGAGAAGTTTTAGGTTTACAGCAAAATTGAGAAGAAGGATCAGAGATATCCCCTTTGCCCTCTGCCACTATATGTGCAATTTCTCCCATGGCAACATCCCCTGCCACAGAGCAGAAGTATTATTTTATCTTCTTTAGGATGAATTTGACTTCTAGGCACATGTTTAATATTTTTTCTTTACTAGGAAGTAACTGGTAAAGGAGCCTATTCATTAGTTCTTGTAATAAGTTTGAGTTATAACTACGTGGTGCTCCTATTAATCCCAAAGTGATAGCCTGTCTTGCTTGAGAATATATGTGTTTAACAGGCAATTGTAGAAGATGGATTCATTCGACACAGATCATCAGTACTATCCAAGGGTACATTTTGTTGTGTTCTTGTGGTTTGGGATGTTTAGGGGGGAATCTGAATTGTTATGAGGGGAAGTTGTCCTTCCCTCATCAGGCTGTCTGAGGACAGCCCTGATGTCCTCAGAAGTTCCTTCCAACTCTTAGATTCTATGATTTTATGAAAATTTTATTTTTGAAATGCTGTATTTCTAGTCAGTGAAAGTAGCAGGGTCCTTATATAAATACATGTAAGAATATTCCAAGATTTTGAAATTTAAAAATGTTTATGCTTAAATTTTTAAAAATTAAGATAATTTTACTTTCTCCATTTTGTGTCTGTAGAATTTACATCAGGGTTCCACTCTCTCAACATTCCCCATGACAGGCAATTCTTTAATATAAGACTTCAAGAATAACTTTTGAGGTTCCATTTAATTCTGCTCTTCAAGAATAATTGATACTGTGCTCAGGATGGGATACAAATGTCTGATATTCTAAAATGCAACATTGTTTTCACACTATCTACCTGGAGATAAAAAATGTAACAATTTTGAATTCCCACAGACCCATAAGTTAGCAGAGCGTGCAGTCAGTCTTGCCTTACAGTCTGTATTGATTCGCTTCACAATCCCTGGACTTACAGGTGTCTAATTGGTCATTTCTGGTTGTTTTTGTCATTCATGAATGCAGCCAGAATCCAGCCTCTCCCACTCTTGAAGTCAGAGAACTTGGTAACCCCAGACCATCATTCTTTATATATGGGGCTCCTGCTGTGACTGCCACAAAACCCAGTCTTCATAGAGCCACTTGGTCTTAGCGTGGTTTTATGTGGCTAAGAGATGCAGTACCTGATGCATTCCATGCCTCTCTGGAGCTCAGAGTCTTTGTCCCGTTGGTTTTAGCTCTACGGAGAGGAACCAGGCTTGCCTTTTCCCTGTCTTCTGATTCTGCTTTCTGGCTCAGGACTAACCTCATGGGATGATTGAGAGGAATGATGCATTTCCCGCAGAGAAGTCCTCATCCCCTACCTCAAGAGAGTGGTCTGGCTTCTATGGACCTGAAAGGACAATTAGTAACTAACTTGACATGCATATCAGGGTTGTGTGGCTACTTCTTATGCATAAACAATCTAATGAAGGGACTTGCTGAATTGATATTTACATAGACCTCATGGGGAAGGAAATGCAGGTGTGTTAAATTCTCTTCTCTTTATTCAAGCCTATATATACTTTCTAATTTTAAAAAATTACAGTTTCCCCAAACTTTGTACCTCCATGATAACTCCCAATTCTAGAGTGTTCCTTATTTAACAGTGATTATTGTAAGTTCCACTTAGGAGAAAACAATCACAGGCTCTGTAACTTATTCAGCAATAGTTACGTGGCTCCATTAACTGAAATAATACATAGGTGGTATCAAGTTTCATTAATTCTATAAATATATATTTTATTTCTACAAAGTGTCACTGCTGTTATGGATCTCTGGAGACTGTGAAGAATAAGAGAAAACCTTGAAGAACATTGTTTATATTGGAAAACCTGGGAGTAAAGTGGTTATAAAATGATTCACATTAGTTCAGAGTCAGAGTCAAGAGCTGTATCTGTGATAATAATATGAAACAAATGGTTTATTAAAGAAATTGTTTTCAAAGAAGTATAATAAAGGTCTATGGAACTATGGATGAAATTCATGATTATTCTGAAAGCTATGAAAATTAGTGTGGCAAAGATCTTGTGCACTGTCACTTACACAAAAGGGGAAAATAATTTTTTCAGAGAATTTCTGCTTTGTTTTCCTCTGGCTATGTTGCTGCCTTGCCTTATTTTCTCATTTTTTCCCAAGCTGCAGTATGAAAACAAGGCCTCTATCAAAAGGACTAAAAATGTTTCGTTGCAGTAGTTTAGTTTGAGGAAGCAAGGTCTATGGATTCATTGTCTGTGTAGTGTTTTATGTGATTGGAAGGTACAGCTTCAAGGATGTTGGTAGTGAAAGAAAGTTTAATTGCCAATTTATATCTGTGACTGCTAACATTGAGGGATTAACTCTTTTCTTTCAAAAGTAGATGTTTGCTGCTTTTAAAATCATGTTTTAAAATATGTTTAAAGATTTTATTAGACTTAATGTTTGCCATCAGAAATGACAGGGAATTAATACATATATGTATTTTTTTAGGTCACATGTTACTTTGTGCCAGTCACTTTCCATGCATTTCTTCATTTAATTTTCACAACTTTAGGGGGAAGCTGCTCTCTAATCATCTACCCATTCATCCATATAGCCAATAAATGTTTATAACATGCTTATGATGAACTCACCATAATGATAGCAATAATAATTACAATAAGAGGTGCCTTGTGAGTTAAGAGAAAAGTCTGCTTATGATTGGAGTGATTGGAAAGGGGAAGGCTGGTTCTGGACTCAACACATCATTGATGCTAGCTAGAATTTCTCTTAATCCCAATCCTCAAGGAACTGTTACAGGAGGCAGCAATGAAGACAGTTATTGGAAGTTTGGTTGGAATTTCCCAGCATGCATGGGTTTAGTGTCTATACCATATGGATAATCAGGATGAGGGAAGAGGTCCTTTTCATGGGCTGATGACATTCTTTGGCAGTGAGACTATTGCTATGGCAGAGAAAGCAGCACTTGTAATCCAAGGAGTGCCTAGAAGGAGTATGGACTGAGATTCACAGGATGGAATTTGAGATGTACAAATTAGGACATTAAAAGAGTGACATCACTGTGTGCACACGGTAATAAAGGTGGACATGTGGGTTGTATACATTTGAAGAAAATGAAGCTTTGAGAAGTCATAGGAGACGCTAAGCAGAGATACTGGGATTCAAATCCAGGCTTATATTACCTCCTTGGATAGTTTTTTAAACCATTTGTAGATGATGGTCTGAAATACTTTCCTCAAAAACTGCCTTGGCTATTGCAGGAAAAATAATTTGTGTGAAGTGGAGCACTTTTTGTAACAGTAATATCTTTGGTAAATAGTGAGAAAGTCATTCTAAGTTGTACTCTGACTCTCTGTCCTTTGTTCAAATTGTACTATTCACATATCCAGAGACAGAGTGTCTCATGACAATTATGAGTATAATAATTGAGAGTAGGTTATATTATGCCAGAGGAGATAATTAAATGGGGGAATTGCACTATTAGCTGGGCTTTTAGTACCATGCATTATCCTATGAAAGATGACATTATGATTCCACTATACATTGCTCAGATAAAAAATGTTTACCGAGTCAACACTTCAGATCAGAGGTCATTAAGAAATACATTAGAAATAGAAGACATCCCAGAGAAATTATTAAAATACTTTGGAAATTTTATAAGCATAAATGCAAGGCATAGGCTTACTTTATGACCAGCAGTTTTATTATCAGTAGGATTGGCAATTCTTCATGCACTCACAATTTTAGCAGAAATAAATTAATCATTGAAGTGAATATTATAAGAGCATAGTGCATAGTGGTAGCTTAGTTCCAAATCTTTCCACTTCTTTTCTTGGAAATCACATACACGAAGGATAGAAAAAAACTGTCCTCACATTAGAGTCTCATCAATGTGAGGAAACAGAGAGAATCTATAAACTCTAAGTTTTGTATTATTGTAGCCCAAGCAAATTAAATCAGCATTAACTTCATGGGAATGATGGGGCTTCTCAGGGCTGAAGGTGGGATGAAGAATGGGAGAGCAGGGAAGGGGCCTATCAGTGGCAGAGCTTAGAAATCAGAAGCAAATACTCAAAATATTTACTCCCAGAAGGAGTGGGCCCTTCTCTGGATTGTGCTGTGAGTTGGACTGAGGTACAACAGGCTGCAATTGCTAAGGAAGGTGGGTAAAAAGTTGTAGAGCAATCAGGGAAAATCAAGAGGTGACCGAGTTGTTTTAGAAAATTCCATGTTCCAGAAAAAAGTGAACACTTTGAAAGACAGGAGGTATACCCCTTAAAATAGTGACAAGAAGAGGACCAAGGGAAATTAGAGCTGGGAGTAGAAGCTCTTCTGAATCAGGAGCTAAGAGGCAAAGGAGATGTGGGTTGTATTATAAATAAATAGCCTACTACTATTTTAACAATATTGGGGAGAGCTGTTTAACAAAGAATCCTAGAGAATGATCTACTGACTCTCTTACTAACAACTGGCCCAAGAAATTCCAACTCATTTAAACACGAAAAAATGGAGTAAAAATATAGACAAAAATAGTTTTAAAAGTGTGCAAAAGATCACTCAAAATTTAATAAGAAAACTCATTAAAATGTCACCCTAAAGCAGATAAAAGTTTTACAATCCAAAATTTCAATGTGAATTAAAAAAATTAATGTGGAAATTGCAGCTGTGAAGGAATACCATGAAGTAGAAATCAAATCAATCAGGGAGAAGTTGAGCAGTCAACAGAAGGTATGAGCCAGACCGTCCAAAGAGTTGAATCAAAGAGTGGTATATTTCAAGAAAGAACCGGAAAAAAATTATGTAGATGTTAATACTAAATTACAAGGAGCATGAGAGAGAAGAGACATCTTAGGAAGCACAGTAAAAGGCACAGGAAAAATAAGCAAGAAAAACAATGAAGTATAAATAGAAAAAATAATTAGAGAGAAAAGAAAGAGATAGAATAAAGACAAAGGAGATCCACTATATGTAGAATTGGAGTTTCTGAAGGAAAACACCCAAAATAATGTAATGGAACAATAATATAAAATACAATTATAAAAAGTCTCTTGAAAAAAAAGGAAAATCTGAAGTTATGTATTGAAAGAGTGCACTAAATTCCATGGAAAAGTGACCCAGAGTGGTCAATGCCAAGATGCAGCAGAATAGGCTATAAAGATAAAGAATCTATGTGACACAAAACGATTGTGTCATCTATAAGTGAAAGAAAATCAAGCAGTCAGATTCCTCCACTGCAATACTGAATTTCAGATGACAGTGGAGCAACACCTAGAAGTTATTCAAGGAAGTAAGTGTGACTCAAGAATTTTATATTCAGTCTAGCTGTCTGTGATGGTTAATATTAGCAGTCAACTTGACTGGATTGAAGGATGCCTAAATGGCTAGTGAAGTATTGTTTCTGAGTGTGTCTGTGAGGTTGTTGCAGAGGAGACTGATGTTTGAGTCAGTGGACTCGGAGAGGAAAACCCACCTTTCTTTGTGGGTGGGCACCATCCACTTGCCTTCCAGCCAGTGTGGCTAGAGAAAGCAGGTGGAAGAAGGTGGGATAACCTTGTCTGCCGAGTCTTCTGGCGTTCTTCTTCCCATGCTGGCTGCTTGCTTCTGCTCCTCCTGCCCTTGGACATCAGGCTCCAGGTTCTTTGACCTTTGGACTCTGGGACTCATGCCAGCAGCTTGCTGGGGCTCTTGGACCTTTGGCCGCAGACTAAAGGCTGCACTGTTGCTTTTGGCTTCCCTGGTTTTGAGGCTTTCAGACTTGGATTTAGCCATTCCTGGCTTCTCTCTTCTCCAGCTTGCAGGCTTATCAGCGGACTTTACCTTGCGATTGCATGAGCGAATTCTCCCTAATAAGCTCTCTTTTATATATACATACATCTTATTGGTCTGTCTTTCTGGAGAACCATGACCAATACGTTGTCTTTCAAATATACAGTTTGAACATGTGAAAACTGAGGGCAGATTGTTCATATAATCCCTTCTTAAAAGAATCTATTAGAGGATAAACTCTGCTCTATTAAGAGATGATAAAGGAAACTCCAGCAAAACAGATAAGCGTTAAACACATTTAACTATGGTTCTAAGACAAAATCGTAGGTAAAACAAGGGTGTCAATGTGACACGTTAATAGCGTGAGCTCTGACAATGTAAAAATATAGCTACAAAAATGGCTGAGAAGAGGCCTGAGACTACCCTCCTTTAAAAATCCTGCTAGAAAGGTTGGTCCTTGGCCTGCATCTGGGAACTTGAATTTGGGAAGCGTTCCCACCGTTCAGAGCTAATAAAAGGGCTTATGGTGCCTAAAGTGTTTGTGCAAACATGATTTGTACTGAACAACTGCTTTCCTTTTGAAAGTCTGAAGTTTTGGTATGTGCTAGGCAGAAAGTGTGATCTACCCCTGCAAAAATCTTGGGCTCTTGGGCATGGAGGCTTTAGTGAGTTGGCTTTTCTGGTAGACAACATTTCACACATGCCATTACAACTTGCTGCTACAGGAATGAAGTGTGTCCTATTTAACTCCATTGGGAGAAGAATCTTGTATGGCTGTACTTGCTTTTCTCCAGACTTCACCTCATGCATCTTTTTTCTTTGCTGATTTTGTACATATCCTTTCACTATAATAAATTACAGCTGTGAGTACAACTATATGCTGTGTCCTTTGAGTTTTTCTCATGTGTCATTGAAACTGGGGGTGGTATTGAAGACCCTAACACTGATTGAGGGTAACCATTGAAACAAAATACAAACCTTTTGAAATATCAGAAGAATTACTATAAAAGGAAAGTAAGAGGCCACATAGAGAGCTTCTATCTATCTATCCATCCCTCCTTCTACTTGTAACATGATAGAACTAAAATAAAACATCAATTGTAGTAAATCAATAATTGTAAATGTAATTAAAAGAAAAACAGATGTTCATTTTGGATCACTAAACAAAACCCAATTCTGTGCTGAATCTGAAAGACATACCTAGATTAGTTTAGAAATGTTAAAAATAAAAGCATGAGCAAATGTGTACATGCAAGTGAAAACTAAAAACAGTAAGCAGGAATCTGAAATGTATATCAAAAAATTTAGACCCAAAAACATTAAATGAGAAAAAAAATATCATTCAATTTACCATGAAAATATAACAGTTATTGTGATGGTTAATTTTGTATGTCAACTTGACGGGGCCCAGATTGCTGGTAAAAAACTATTTGCGGATGTACCTGTGAGGGTACATCCAGAAGAGATCAGCATTGGAATCAGTAGATTGAATCAAGAAGATTGCCTTCGCCATGTGAATTGGCATCATCTAACCCACTGAGGGTCTGAAGAGTGAATTTGCACTCTCTTCTTCAGCTGGGCTGACCATATTTATCTGCCCTTTGACACTGGTGCTCCTGGCTGTGAAACATTTGGACTAAGACTAGGCCTCATACCACTGGTGCCCCTGGTCCTCACGTCTTTGTGCTTAGATTGCAGTGACAACACCTGGGCTTCCAGCTTGCAGGCAGCAGACTGTGGGACTTCTCCACCTTCATGTCTTATGAACCAGTCTTTTGCAATAAATCTCTTTCCCTATATGCATATCTAATTGATTCTATTTCTCTGGAGAACTCTGACTAATACAGTTATATAATGTTGAAGAATAAAATTCACAATGAAGATACAATTAAAATCATTTTCTATGTACCAGATAACACAATTTCATGAAGAAGGGAATAGATGTAATTAATAGAAAATAGACAAAACACATTAGCAATAGCTTTATTTCATTTTTCTATGAAAGATGTGTAAGATCAAGAAGTTAAAAATAAGTATATAGGTAACCCACAAAATGTAATTAATAAGGTACCTCTGTTGGGACATGCATCAAACTCTGTACCCTGATAATAGAGAATATCTTCATTTCAAATTTCTTTGAAACCATTATAAAATTGACTATATATTAGACCACAATTCCAAAAAGAAGAAGAAAATCTGATAACATTAGCACAATACAGTTATATAGTAATTAATAACAAAAGCACAAAATGAAAAAGCTTTTCCACCTTGAAATAATTTTTAAAGCTGTATTAAAGGACTCTTGAGGAAAAATAAAAATTTAGCAGGAAATGCAGAATTTCTTGAAAAAAGTTATCAAAAACCACCACATATCAGAATCCATGGGATAATCCGTGCTCAGAAGAAAATTTATAGCCTTAAATACTTACAGCAAGAAAAACAGTAAAAATATGAAAGATAGAAAAATAACAAAATAAAATTTAAAAAGTCAAAGGAAAAGATTAGCAAAGATACAAGCAGAATGGAGGTTAGAGAATATAATTAATAAATAAAGTAAAAATCTGGTGATTTCAAAAAAATTGATTAAATGAATTACTAGATAATCCAATGAAGAAAAAGGAAGTAAGTACAAATATACAAGAGAAATGACACACACAAAAGAAAACAAAAAGAAGACACTAAAACATGAGGTATATTTTGTATAACTCTATGAAAGTAAATTTTAAAACTTGAATAAAATAGCTTCCTAAGAAAATATTGCTTAGATATATGACCTAGGGGAGAAGGAAAATCCCCTTTCTTTTTTTTAATTTAATTTAATTTTAAGTTCTGGGATACGCGTGCAGGACGTGCAGGTTTGTTACATAGGTAAATGTGTGCCATGGTTGTTTGCTTTACCTATCTACCCATCATCTAGGTATTAAGCCTCACATGCATTAGCTATTTATCCTGATGCTCTCCCTCCCCGCAAAGGCCCTCCACCCCTGCCAACAGGCCTGAAGATCCCCTTTCCATAGGAATAAAGTAAAGAAACGGAGAAACTCGGCTTTCCCATTTTCTGTCCCTAGGCTCCAAGTCCAACCTTCTAAATTTTTCTCTATTGTGCCAGGGCTGGGGCTGGTTCCCAGGTTCAAACTGCAGTTCATAGGTTCCTTTGTCTGCTTTCTTCTGTCAATAGGGAGCCCTAAAGGAGGTTGGGAGGCAGGAGCAGAGGGAAGGAACTTTCTTGTGGTTTGTTGCTGTTTATGTCTGTTATCCCTGCAGCTACACTGCCCCAGTAGGGGTGTTCTAGTCTTCTGCTTCCAGCGGAATCCTTGGAAACAGCTTTGTTTTTCCCTTGAGGTGAGAGCTTCCGCTCTGCTAAGGTCCTCTTCTAAGGTCCTAGGTTTTCATAACTCAATTCCCTTTCCCTTTGGGGCTTCATTTCTAGGGGTGGTACCAGCATTCTGCAGTTATCTCTTGCTGTACCTCACTGCTCCCTTCTTGTTCTTTCACCTTTTCAGTACCTGTGTAATTCATTCCCTATTTTAAATTCCATCTGATGAAATATGTAGTGGTTCTTTTCGCCCAACTTACCCTTTTGTGGTTCACTTTCCTCAGACGTAAAATGGAGATGATGATGGTGATGACAGTGATGATGACTGACAGTGATGGTGGCAATAATCCTTACCTCCTTAGCCTGTTGTAAAAATTAAATGAGTTAATGTGTGTGAGTTCTGACAACTGTGGCACACAGTAAGCTCACTATCAATTATTATGAAAAAGATTTACCCATCCACTTCAACTTCCCCACAAAAGCACCAGGCCTTGACAGATTTACAGGGGACTATTACAAACACTTTAACATGCAGATGCTTCTATTGCTATTTAATCTATTCTAGAGTGCTGAAAAGCAGGAAAATGCCCACATCAATTTTTGCGATGTGAGTACAACCTTGATAAGAAAGTTTAAGAAAAATTTTATAAGAAAGATAATAGTCTTACTTTATAAATAAAGATGAAAATCTTAAATGAGGCATTCACAAAGTAAAATTCCAGCACATGAAGGAATAATACATCATGACCATGTCAGAAATGAAAAAAAGTCTCAATATTAGAAACTCTCTTAACATAATTCATCATATTAATAAGTATCATTAGTGTAATTTACTGTTTGAGGCCTCATGGCTGGCTTAGTCTATGATACTTTTCTCCTTTCTATCTTCATTCCTTTGGAGATCTCAGGTTCTCTTGACTTCAAATGCTATCCATGTCCTGTTTTTCTACAGACTTCAAGTTAAGAATTGCTTTTACATTTTTTTTTTGTAAAAAATAACAACAGAAAAACAATGAAAAAATCCCCAGTAGAGACTATACGTGCCTCAAAAAGCCTAAAATGTTTACTATCTAGCTCTTTGCAGAAAAGGTTGGACTGTGCTCTTGGATACAATATAATGGCTTTTGGGGTAGACTGACTTTAACATTTAAAAAAATTTAAACATAGCACACATTCAGAAAAGTGCACACACCCTGTGCACTGCTGTATGAATTTCATAAACTGATCACAGCTATGTAACCAGCACTCAGCTCCACAAACAGAATATTAGTTGGTCTCCAGAAGTTACCTTGTTCTAGCAGTGGTCTAGCTTTTGTTCCTGCAGATGCATATCCACATTTCCACTTCATTATAATCTTTAGAGTACAGTTTTCAAATGTGTCTCTCATATTCTTGATTTATTCTTTACCAACTCCCTTCCCACCAGAAATAAATATGCCTTAACTTTATCATCTTGCGAAATTCCTTTGAACAACTTGAAAACTTTAACAGAAAAGAAAATTCAAAACTATATCAAGTTGAGCAGCATGAAACTAACACAACAGCATCGTGTAGGATGGCAGTTTATATTTTTTCCTAAATAGACCAGAACATAACACTGAGAAATAACATAGTACTTCACTTTAAATAGATGAGAGGGAATTATGCTTTGTGTCTTCAAGGTAGCACATACACAATTTAATGCCAAAGTTGCTATGGAAACTATTGAATGATAGGAAAAATAGTTGCATAAATCTTTATAATTCATGAATTTCTGAGAATTTTCAGCTTTAAGTTTATAATACACAGAACTTCTTACCCATTGAAGCATTCATCTATTTGGTAAACATATTTTTTTTTTTTGTCTATATGTGCTGAAATACTTCTATTGATTGAATTGGTCTGAAAAACCTACCTGAATTTTCAAAATTCTGTTTTGAAGGCTTAAAATTGTTAAACATTTTTTATTTTTTTGAGAAAGAGCCTCGCTCTTTCACCCAGGCTGGAGTGCATCTTTTAGAAAAGATGGGGGGAATCTACATCCTGGACTACAGAGACACTTACCTTTTAACATGAGGTTGTTAATTCCTTAAGCCTTTGCTGAAGCCTTCTCTCTCAGCGTTTTTTCAGGCACCGGGGATAGAGCAGAAAACAAGACCACAGGAGCAGAATCACTGTTCTCACTGATGCTTTCCTTCTGCCAGTGGTAGACAAATGATAAACAAAAATATTAGCTAGTAATCGGTGTTCTAATGAGAATCAAACAGAAGGGCTATTTATTTTGCTAGCGGGTAGTCAGGGAAGTTCTCATCAGGAGATTATATTTGATCTGAATTCTGAATTGCAAAAAGGAGGCAGTTGGGTGAAGATCTGGGGAAATACCACTCAGGTGGAGGAAAAACTGGGACAAAGTGCTCTAGGACATGGATGAGCACAAGAACTGCAAGTGAATTTTAGTACTTAGTGTCCAAGTACAATTCAGAGATCATTGTGTTTTTGGACATTTGGGGTATGCCATTAAAAGGAAAGAAAAATTTTGCCTTTTCTGTTCACTGCCTTCTCTGCAGTCACAGCCTTGATGCTTCAAAGTGATTCCTGCCCTCAGACAGAAACAGAGTGTTCAACCACAGTATTCTAACTCAGCATGCACAGTTAGAAGTATACATATCTTTTTCTTTTCCATTGCCTCCTTTCCCTTGTCCACTCTCCTTCCTGCCATCCTTCCTGCCTGCCTGCCTTCCTGACTTCCTTCTCTCCCTCCCCCTTCCCTCGTTCCCTCCCTCCCTCCCTTCCTTTGTTCCTTCCTTCTTTTCTTCCTTCCCTCCCTCCCTTCTTCCATACTTTTTCCTTTCTTCTTTCCTTCCTCCCTCCTTCCTTCCTTCCTTCCTTCCTTCCTTCCTTCCTTCCTTCCTTCCTTCCTCTCTTCTTTCCTCCCTTTCTTTCACAAACATCTGTGAAGTGCTCAGAGTGTATGTATGTGACAAAGACACAATAGAGGAAGTTTGGTGGGGGGCAGATCCATCAGTTGGAGTTCACCAAGAACAGGTGGTCCTCATTCAACAAATTCAAATGCACAGCTTGCTTCAGCCTTGGCTGATTTTCCGAGGCAGAATTTAAAAGTTCCAGATTCCTAAATTTCAAAACACAATAACCTCTTCTGTTTGTTTCACTTATTATAGCAAATGTCTCTCATTTGTGAGATCAACATTTTTGGTGTGCACATTATGAGGTAGGAGTGTGGGGGAAAGTGTTATGCCAACAGTGAGGGGGAAACTAAACTTCGTCCTCTAGCATGAAAATAATGACTCATTCCTTTACATCAGGGTTGGCCTTTGGGATATTGGTTTTAAAAACTTAACTCATTGGCGGCAAAAATATAAAAAATAACATTCACACAACAGACATACCCACGAAGCCATTAAAAAGTCCAAAGTGGAAAATATGCTGAAGATGACTGTAAAGACATACCATAGCATGTAGCTCATCCAGACAGGAATACATTTTAGAGCATTTTCACAAGGGGCTTGGGAAGGATGACTTATCTGTTTTACCCTCTCTGGGTTACACAATGTTGAATACAACTGTAAACAGTGTCAACAGCATTTGGATATTACGATTACTATTATTGTTGTTTTAATTAACACTATGAGGAGCTTCTTTAACTGGAAATTTTATGAAGACAATTGAAGGTTTAGCTGAGAATAGCTGAATCCACATTAACAAATGAAAACTATGTACAGTTTATTCACTACATATATAACTTAAGCACAATTATATTTGTAGTTTTAATAACTAGATATTAACTTTCTATCCCCTTCCACTAAGAGGTAGTGTAACCCTTAGTTTTGCCTTGCAAGGGAAAGGGCAGCTCTGGGCTGATGTGGATTCTCTCTTTCTTCAATGCCTGTTGATTCACGCCCGGCCCCCCACGAGTTGGTCATGGGAAAACTGCTTCAGTTCATTTGGCATATTAGGTTCGGAACTATTTGGACAGTTCTCAGTCTCTGCTTCTCCAATTTTGGATATTCAGTCTGTAAGCACAGTTTTTGTTGCTTTTCCTCAATGTCCTTTTAAAAACACTGGCTGGTCAAGGCTGCTGTTGTGTGGCCCAGGGTTCTCAGCACCATCTCTCTTCTCTCTCATGGGCGCTTCTAGACTTGAGCATGGGGAGGGCTTGATCAATCCCGAGTTTCTATGTGCCAAGCAAACACACAAATGATTCCCCTTTTCAGTGACTGTCTGTGGACCCCACACTTCTCCCTGGTGCCTTGATGAACAACTCCTCTAATTGCCTATAAGCTCTGGTCACTGTCCACCTACTTCCACCTACCTTCCTACCTACTTCTGCCTACATTCTTGCTCTCTGTGCTTCAGATACACAGGACTTTTCCTAGTTCCTGGAAAAGGTTCCACGACATTATCTCCTGTCTCAGGGCTGTCTTACATGCTGCTGCCTCTGCCTGAAAAGCTTTTCTGCTGCGGTCAACCTTTTCCTCTGCCCCAGCATCCCTGCCTGTTTGTGCTAGTTGATTCCTCCCCATTTCTCAGATCTCTGTGAAGTGCCTCTGCCGTAAAGATGCTGTCCTTGGCCATGTAGTCTATACTGGACTTGCTTACAATATGTTCTCTGCATTAGTCAGGGTGGTGCTAACAAATAAACTTCCAAATTTCAGTAGTTTTACACAAATTTTATTTCTTCCTCACTGTTTTAGGTTCCTAGGACTAATGTAATAAAGTACCAAAACGGAGTGGCTTAAAATAACACAAACACATATTGTCTCACACTTCTGGAAGCTGGAAGTCTGAAATCAAGGTGACAGAAAGGCCATGTTCTCTCTGATGGCTCTAGGGGAGAATTCTTCCTGGGCTCTTCCAGTTTCTGGTATTTACCTGTAATCCTTGGCTTGTAGCCTCATCACTCCGGTTCCATGGCCCTGTTCTCCCTGTGTCTTCACATTATCTTCCCTCTATCTGTGTCTGTCCGTGTGTCCAAATTTCTCCTCTTTATAAAGGACATTAATACTATGGGATTAAGGCGTACTCTAATGATCTCATTTGAAGTTGATTACCTTTCTAAAGACCTCTTTCCAAATAAGGTCACTTTTTGAGGTAATAAGAGTTATGACTTTGATATATCTTTTTTGGGGAACACACTTCAACCCATAATACCCACAATGCTCTCAATGTTTTTGGTCAATGGGCAGCTTTCCTACGCATGACGAAGGAGGAACCAGACTCCTCCCACTTTATTGCACTCTGCTGCCTTAGGCTTTGGCATCATCTGTGTCTAGCTGATGAACAAAGAAAATGTGCAAAGGCACATTACCTCACACCCACACTGGCCCAAGAGGTGGTAACATCCTTTTCATTCACGTGACCTTCTGGAGGACGGGTCTCAGGGCCTCATCTAGATGCAAAGGGGAGAATGGAAAATGTAGTCCCTGCTGGGCAGTGCTTCTTTTTTTTTTTGGACGGAGTCTCACTCTGTCACCCAGGTTGGAGAGTGCAGTGGCACGATCTCAGCTCACTGCAAGCTCCACCTCCCGGGTTCATGCCATTCTCCTGCCTCAGCCTCCCCAGTAGCTGGGATTACAGGTGCCCGCCACCATGCCTGGCTAATTTTTTTGTATTTTTAGTAGAGATGGAGTTTCGCCATGTTAGCCAGGATGGTCTCGATCTCCTGACCTTGTGATCTGCCCGCCTTGGACTCCCAAAGTGCTGGGATTACAGGCGTGAGCCACCGCGTCTGGCCTGGGCAGTGCTTCTTAAGCCATCTGTGGTGAAGAGCTGGCATTTCTATTTACAATTCATCACAGGCCAATATTTTATAAAACAGAATTAAAAATGTACTATATTTAAAAAATGAGTGAAAAGCATGCAAAATACAAGCTCCATTTTAGAAATTATTAAATTTAACAAATCTAAAGTTACTTCACCAAAATTCTGCAAGTTTCTGAAGACTTAAATTCTCAATTTCCACACTTATTCTTATCATGGACCACTAACAGTTTGCAGATGGGCACTGGTCCATGGCCCACACTTTGAGTAGCACTGCCTTACATTGTGGAAGGAAGTATCACATTTGTCATGTAGATGACCATCTCTGCCTCACTCTAGTAGCCCCTGGCACTTGCCCTAACCCTGTTGTCAGACTTTATTATGCTTATCTGTTTGACAGTTGTCTTTCCTGCTCATCTAGACTCCAAACTCCGTGAGGTCAGAGACCATGTTTGTTTTGTTTATGACTGTGTCCTTAGAACTCAGTTGAGTGACTGGCATAAAGTTAGAGATTAAGAAATATTTGACAAAATTTTGTTTCTGGTCTGTATCTGGAACAAGTCAGTACCTGGAACAATTCCTAAGAAAAACATGTTTACATAAAATTAGTGACATTAATTTACTTAACAGAAGCTCTATTATTTTCATCTGCTTTTAAATGTTTTCCTTTTGCTTTGTTTATCAAGCACTCATGCCCTAACTCTATATAGTACAGAAAAGAAGAAGCTCTTTGAAACAATGGGCCAGTGAAATGACAAGCAGGAGTCAGGCTGGATGGCTGGCCTTTGTTAAAGCAAGAAGAATGGTAATAGTTTTCCAAACTCTTACTGAACTTAGGAAGAATAATTTTGTAAGCAAAGTAAGAATATTTTTCTAAAGAAGTAAATACTGAGAAATAAAGAGAGGGCCCAGTTAGTTGCCATAATCAATGAGAATTCTTCCATGAAGATAGAAAAAGAAAAATTGTAGATAATAGCTTTTGAAAACATGTACCCTTGGAGAATGGAATATTGCTGAGTTCTATAAGGAAAAATTTAGTGACTATTCTAAATGCAAAATTCAGAAGTGGCCCCATTAGTCAAGCAAGAATCTAATAAATGATTTGAGCAGGATTATTTGTAATGTTTTTCTCCAATAGCTGGAAATACTATTGTTCCGTAGAAAGAACTTTGGAGGATTTTTTTTTTCTAATTTTATATCTCATAGCCTTTTTAAAGAGTATAGTTGCTACACACGGAAAGGAACATATAGTTAACATGTATACATTATGAAAAATAGCTAACATTTATTCAGAGATTACTTGTGTCAGGTACTGAACTACATACTTTTCCTTTTGCTTTTTTGTTTTGTTTTTGAGACAGACTCTTGCTGTGTCACCTAGGCTGGAGTGCAGTGGCACAATCTTGGCTCACTGCAACCTCCACCTCCTGGTTTAAGCAATTCTCCTGCCTCAGTCTCCCAAGTAGCTGGTACTACAGGCACCTGCCACCATGCCCAGGCAATTTTTTTTTTTTTGGTATTTTTGGTATTTTAGACGGGGTTTCACCATATTGGCCAGGCTGGTCTCAAACCCCTGACCTCAAATGATCCACCCACCTCAGCCTCCCAAAGTGCTGGGATTACACACTTTTTATGCATTGTTCATTTGACCTCCACTACAAGTCTACAAGGTATTATTGTCTCCATTCTGCAGGTGACAGAACTGAATCTGCAAGAATAAATAATTTTCCAGAGGTCTCCGAACTTGTTAAGTGAGAAATATTTACCCAGTTGTTAATAGCTTCCTATTTTAACGATGAATTCAATCATCCAAAAGTCAGTCCTCCCCCAAGGACAAATCACCACAGATTTCTTTTAAGTTTTAGAAACAGTGACATCTATGAGCATTTATTTTCTTTTTGAAACTCTTTATATGATCTTAGGTTATATTATGTGAGGTTGTGTTATACCACATTGTGTTATTTATTTGGGTGACAAAGATTTTCTTCACTGATTTGGGATCACACAGAATTTTCAGAGCCAATACAACTCAGAGTCACAGGAACAAGATAATTTATAAGAATTTAAATTTACATCACTCAGGATCTCATAGGCAACAACTACTTTCATTTATTACCCCCAGGAGAAGATCTTGGGGAGAGAGAAAAATGTGAAACTCCAGTGACAATAAACCAGCAAAATAATGTGTTAAAAATGTTTACTGAAGACATAATTTGATGAAATAAAAGTTGTTGCCGCAAGAAAGGAGATAATGGTGACTTTCAATGACTTAATTTCTTTCTGGAAGCTAAATGTGTTTCAAACTCCTAGGCTTCTATTGTGTATTGCTTGAGTTTCTTGTTTAGCAATCTCATTGATTTAGTATGGCATGGCCTTTCTTTCTTCCTTTAAAGAGACAATCAACTCAGGTTTGCATGTTCCTTCCCTTCTTTTCCTCCGTATCCTCTGGCTTTAGGACAGATGTGTGTCTCATTAGTTTTGCAGGCATTTCCAGGCCACTTGGAAGCAAACCCTGCAGCTGCAAGGCACCTTGCTTGGCCTGTTGTCTGGGATGCAATGAACCATGATACAGTGTGTTATGTCTTTCAAAGTACTAAGCATAATGGGTGCACAGAAGAGGGAATCAGTTATATTTATAAGAATGAGGAGACATTTAACAGACAAGAACAATTTTAAGGCCGAGTTTTCAATACCCCAGACAAATAGCTCCATGAAGACAAAGCTATTGCTATCTGTTGATCACTGTATTACACAGAGCTTATGACAATTCTTGAAACATAACACATTGAAAAAATATTTGCTGAATGGATCAATAAATGATTTGAAACTCATTGTGGTGTAATGGAGAAATGTAAGGCCAGTAAAGTTAAACACTGTAGGATTGTTTCCTTCTTGAGTGTGCTTGTCATCGGCTGTGCAGTCTTGGTAAAGTCACCTGCTTCTGAGTGTTAGCTTCCCTCCCTAAGAAAAAGCAGAAAGTAAAGTAAATGTTCAAATATTATTGTGAATATTAAATGAAGTAAAATGTGTCAAAACCACACACAAATACACACACACACACACACACACACACACACACACACAACATACCAAGATATCTGGGATGCAGCAAAAGCAGTACTAAGAGAAAAGTTGATAATGTTAAATGCCTACCTGAGAAAGCGAGAAGGAGCTGAAATTAATGATCTAACATCATACCTAAAGGAATGAGAAAAACAAGAACAAACTAACCACAAAGCTGGCAGAAGAAAAGAAGTAACTAAAATCTGAGCAGAATTGAACAAAATTGAGACTCCAAAATCCCTACCAACAAATCAACAAAACCAAAGCTTTGTTTTTTGAAAAGATAAATAAAGTTGATAGGCTGCTACCCAGATTAACAAAAGATAAACGATCCAGATAAACAAAATCAGAAATGAAAAAGGTGATGTTACAACTGATCCCATGGAAATACAAAAGATCCCCAGACTAATATTAATACTCTACACACAGAAACTAGAAAATCTAGAGGAAATCGCTAAATTCTTGGAAACATACGACCTCCCAAGATTGAATCAGGAAGAAAGCAAAACACTGAACAAAATGATATTGAGTTGTGAGATTGAATCAGCAATAAAAAAACCTACCAACTAAAGGAAAAGCCCAAGACCAGATGGATTCACAGCCAAATTCTATGAGATCTGTAAAGAAGATCTGGTACCAATTCTAGGGAAACTATTCAAAAAACTGAGGAGGAGGACCTCCTCCCTAACTCATCCTATGAAGCCAGCATCACTCTGATACCAGAACTTGGCAAAGGCATAATGAAAAAAGAAAAGTACAGCCAATGTCCCTGATGAACATAGATACAAAAGTCCTCGACAAAAATACTAGCAAACCATGTTCAACAACATATCAAAAAGTTAATTCACTGTAATCAGGTAGGCTGCATTCCTGGGAAGCAAGGTTGGTTCAACACATGCAAATCCATAAAATGTGATTCACCACATAAATAGAACTAAAAACAAAAGCCACATGGTCATCTCAATAGATGCAGAAAATGTCTTTGATAAAATCCAACATCCCTAATAGATGCAGAAAAGGTCTTTGATAAAATCCAACATCCCTTTATGATAAAATCCCATAAGAATCTATGAATCGAAGGAACGTACCTTAAAATAATAAGAACCATTCATTATTTTGATGATATACCCATGGTCAATTGCATACTAAATGGGTGAAAACGGGAAGCATTCTCCTTGAGAACTGGAACAAACAAGGATACCCATTCTCACTACTCCTATTAAACATAATATTGGAAGTCTTAGTAAGAGCAATCAGGTAATAGAAAGAAATAAAAAGCATCCAAATAGAAAGAGAAGTCAAACTGTCTCTCTTCATGGATGATATGATTCTATGCCTAGAAAAACCTACAGACTCACCCAAAAAGTTCCTGGAATGGATAAATGACTTCAGTAAAATTTCAGGGTACAAAATCAATGTAAAAAATCAGTAACATTTTTATACACCAACAACATCCAAGCTGAGAGCCAAATCAAGAATGCAGTCCCATTTACAACAGACACACACACACACATACACACAAACACCTTTAATCATACCACTTTGTGAGACCAAGGCAAGAGGATTGCTTGAGCCCAGCAGTTCAAGACTAGACTGGGAAACGTAGGGAGACCTTCTCTCTACAAAATAAATAAATAAATAACTAAATAAATAAATAAATATGCTGGGCATGGTGGTGCACACCTGTGGTCTCAGCTAAACTCAAGAGGCTGAGGCAGGAGGAATGTCTGGGTCCAGGAGGTCAAGGCTGCCATGAGGCATGATCACACCACTGCACTCTGGCCTGGGCTACAGAGCAAGAGTCTGTTGCCAAAGCAATTAATAAATATATTAAAATAAAAATATGATATTATACTATAATTTACAGAATACTGTTCATGATGTATTAAAACTCTTGACACTTTAGTTATGTGCAAAGAAAATAATGAAAACATAAAACAGAGAAAAAATAAAAACATGGCATTATAATCTTATGGGACTGCTGTCTTATATGTGGTCTATCATTGACTAAAATGTCATTATGCAGCACATGACTGTATATAGTCATATACAGATATATAGGAATGAAGAAATATATGCATATATATATCTATAGGGCATATAAAAATGAAGGAATGCAATTCCTTGAATATAATAAAGTATAAATAAATGTAACATTAATATAATGAAGGCCACATGTGACGGGTCCACAGATCATGTCATACTTAATGGTGAAAAGCTGAAAGTTTTTCCTCTGAGATCAGAAACAAGCTAGAGATGCTCACTCTCACCATTTCCATTCAGTATAGTATTAGAAGTCCTAGTCAGAGCAATTTTAGGCAAGAAAAGAAAAAAGTCATCCAAATTGGGAAGCAAGAAGTTAAACTGTCTCTGCAGATGACATGATCTTATGAAATCCTAAAGACTACAAACAATAAAACTATTAGAACCAATAAACAAATTCAGTAAAGTGGCAGGATACAAAATGAGCACACAAAATTAATAATAGTTTTATACACAAACAATGAACAAGAAAACAATCCCACTTATAATAGCATAAAATACTTAGGAATAAAGTATTTAACCAAGGAAGTAAAATATTTGTACACTGAATAATATACAATATTGACAAAATAAATTTAAGAAGACACAAATAAATGGAAAGATACCCTGTGTTCATGGACTGGAAGAATATCCTAAAAATGCCATGTTACCCAATGTGACCTACTGATTCAATGTAATCCTTATCAAAAGTCCAGTGACTTTTTTCAGAAAAATAGAAAAAAAAATCCTAAAATTCATATGGAACCACAAAGGATCCTAAATAATCAAGGCAATCTTAAACAAAAAGAACAAAACTGAAGACATCACACTATCTGATTTTAAAATATACTACAAAGCTATAGTAGTCAAAACAGGATGATACTGGCATAAAAACAGACATATAGCAGAATGGAAAAGAATAGTTAAGTCCAGAATAAATCCATGCATTTATGGTAAATTAGTCTTTGACAAAAGTGCCAATAACACATAATGGGGAAAGGAAAATCTCTCCAATAAATGGTGTTAGGAAAGCTGGATGTCCACATGCAGAAGAATGAAATTGAACCCTTATTTCACAACATAAACAATAATCAGTTCAAACTGGATTAAAAACTTAAACCTGAAACTGTAAAACTACTAGAAGAAAACAGGGAAAAAGCTTCTTGACACTGGTCTGGGCAATGACTTTTTGAATATGACCCAAAAGGACAGTCAACAGAAGCAAAAATAGACAAATGGGATTATACCAAACTAAAAAGCTTCTGTATAGTAATGAAAACAATCAAAAGCATAAAGAGACAACTTACAGAATGGGAGAAAATATTTGGAAAACATACATTTGATAAAAGCTTAGTATGTAAAGTATATAAGGAACTCATACAACTCAATAGCAGGAAAACAAAGTAACTCAATTAAGAAATGGGCAAAGGACCTTAACAGACATTTTGTAAAAGAAGACATACAAATGGACAACAGATATTTTAAAAAAGCTCAACATCATTAATTATCAGGGGAATTCAAATTGAAACATCTTGTTTTAAAATGGACTCTTTCAGACTTTTCTTAGGGTTAGTTTTCAATTACTATTTCAAGAAACCTTTTTTTTTTTTGAGACAGAGTCTCACTCTGTTGCCCAGGCTGGAGTACAGTGGCATGATCTCAGCTCACTGCAACCTCTGCCTCCTGGGTTCACGCCATTCTCCTGCCTCAGCCTCCCAAGTAGGTGGGACTACAAGTGCTCGCCACAATGCCCAGCTAATTTTTTGTATTCTTTAGCAGAGATGGGATTTCACTGTGTCAGCCAGGGTGGTCTCGATCTCCTGACCTCATAATCCGCCTACCTCGGCTTCCCAAAGTTCTGGGATTATAGGCATGAGTCACCGTGCCCGGCCTTTAAGAAACCTTTTAAGTAGAAATACACTTAGACATCACCCAGTGTTGTATAGTAAGCAGTGATATAAAAATAAAATATTTCCTCTCATAAGGGCAGGTATCCTTTCTTCTTGTTAGGACACGGCTCAACATAGACAATTCACATAATATATGTAAAAAGTGTGCTGTCACTTTCTAAATACAAATATTGAATTTTTTCCCTAGTTGACTGTATTTATTCGAAAGGATATGATAAGGGAGTCTCATATGACAATACCTGCAACTAGACCGTTAGAGATGCAAAGAGCTTATCACAAGCTAATCGGGCCTTTTCCATGGTTTAAGACCTGTGTCTACGAAATTTCTCCCTCTCAAATAAACCCAGAGACCCAGGGTTTGGTTTTCTTATGAAACAAAATTCAACAAAAATATTTAAGTTAAAGAGAATTCCATTATTTATTGTCACTTCTAAAAATTATTAAGAGGATTCAAACTTACGGGGCAATGAACAGTACAGTATTTTAAGATGACCGCCAAGATTCCCATCCTGTGTTCACATATTTTACATAGTCTCTGGAACCTATGACATGATGAGATATCATTCACATGATTGGGTTACTAATTAACTCTGAGTTACTCAAAAGGGGGGATTATCCTGGATGAATCTGATCTAATCAGGCAAGTCTTTAGAAGAAGTACTATGTGATGTGATGATGAGACATGAGGCGAAGAATTGAGAGTGCTCTCCAGCCTCTAGGAGCTAGCAAGAAAATGGGGACTTCTCCAGTCCTGCAACCACAAAGGGAATCCAGTCAACAACTGAGTTCAGTGAACACCTTGAAAGAACTTGGAAGAGAGCCCAGTGCTCCAAACGAGAGCTGTAGCACAAGAGGCACCTTGATTCCACGCTTGCGAGAGGCTGGACAGAAGATCCAGCTAAGGCGTGCCTGGACTCCTGACCCAAGAAAACTGTGAGATAATAAATTTGTGTTGTTTGAAGTCTCCACGTTTGTGGTAATCTGTGATGCAGCAATAGAAAAACAAATAATACAGTTTTTGCAACATTCACTAGAATCCCTTTTCCTGCTCTGTACTGTTCTCTCACCTCCACAGGCTCATTCAACTCATTCACTTCTCTGAAAGCTTCCTCCTTTACGTCCAGCCTGATTAGCTTTCTTATGCTTTCCTCCCTTCTAACGCCCCCTCAGCATTTTAATAGGAAGATTAACTTAACTTGCCTTCCAGCAGGAATGTTTCCTCCCCTAGAAGAAGTCAGGAGGTCGGTTAGGCAGGCAATTTTAGTAATCTCTTGCACACAAAAAGGAGTGGATTAGTCTATGTCCAGTCTTTTGTGACAGTTTTTGGACCTATGTGCACATGCTTACACGGACTGCACACTCATGATGATGCTTAACCATTTGCTTTCGACTTCTAAGTGAAAACAAAGCATATTTAGCCCACTCAAGTTTTTCCCCAGACACCCAAGAATGGCGTATCTTCATTTTAGTTCCTTGGTGAAAACGGAATTTTCTTCTAATATCTTTTCACTTTTTTCCATGTAGTAGAAGTTTTATCATTGAGCACCTGACCAATCAATTATATAGATTACATTTTCTCACCTCTCTCTTTTTTTTTTTTTTTTTTTTTGAGACAGAGTCTTGCTCTGTCGCCCAGGCTGGGGTGCAGTGGTGCAATCTCGGCTCACGGCAAGCTCTACCTACCAGGTTCACGCCATTCTCCTGCCTCAGCCTCTCGAGCAGTTGGGACTACAGGCACCCGTCACCGTGCCCGGCTAATTTTTTGTATTTTTAGTAGAGACGGAGTTTCACTGTGGTCTCGATCTTCTGACCTTGTGATCTGCCCGCCTCAGCCTCCCAAAGTGCTGGGATTACAGGCGCGAGCCACCGTGCCCGGCCTCTCACCTCTCTTACAGCTGGGATATGATTAATAGGATGTATGAGAAGGTGATATTTGCAACTTCTAGGGTATGCCCATAAAGGAAAGGGGTTTGCCATTTCACCTTTTCCATTTCCTATTGGCAGGAATGTGGCTATGATGGCAGGGCACTGTTCAGCCATATTGGATGAAGAGATGGAAGTCACATGAGGACAATGGCAGGGCCACAAGATAGAAGAAACCTGGGTGTGAGGGAATTTAAGGGTAGCTTCTTGTGACAGCAGCTACTAATTGTCCCCAATATTTATTCTCCATTTCTTCTCCTTTTTAGCATTGGGTGTCTGCCTCCAGATGTATCTAGACACATAGGAAACCAGCTAGGTAACTCATTTCCTAGCCTCCCTTGCAGTATGATCATGTGTCCAAGTCCTCATCGATGAGTTTTAAGCAGGAATGGTGAGCTGAAGTTCTGCCTTATTCTAATTAAAACATGGTCATAACTCTTCTTGTCTTTTTGGGATAGAAATTAGGTCAGTCCAATCCTGCAGATAGCCAAGGTGGATAACTATTTGAAATTTTTGTATCAATTGGACAAATCATCTAGCATCTGTTACCAATATGTAGAATAACAACAGCAAGTAGGCCATTTGGTTCACCTGCTCTTCCTTTAGGCTTCTTTGGTTCCCTGTCAGACCTTTATAAAATACTATACCGGCATTGTTTCTTTAGTTGTCTGTTTTGTACACTAGATTGTGGTTCCTGGAAGACTAAAATTTATCTTCATATTTCTCTGAATTCCCAGTTCCCGGAATAGCGCCTGGTACACCAAAGGCATCCAGCCGATGTTTCTGAACAAAGAAATGAAGGTAATGTTTGAAATGAAGGTAATGTTTGAAGTTGAGAGGGAATGATGGGAAGGCAGACTAAACACAGAATTGAGAATCAGGAAAACTTGAAGAGATTATTTCCAAAGCTCTTACTGGTTACAGAGTTGGTTGGTGACATATCCAGAATACAATTGTACTGGCTAACTTCTAGTCTATACTTTTACTACACCAATGTAGCTACAATGACATCCAGATCAGCAGACATTTAGGAAGGACATCATCTTTTTTTTTTTTTTTTTTTTTTTTTGAGACAGAGTCTTGCTCTGTTGCCCAGACTAGAGTGCAGTGGCATGATCTGGGGTCACTGGAAACTCTGCCTCCCAGGTTCAAGCGATTCTCCTGTCTCAGCCTCCTAAGTAGCCAGGATTACAGGTGCCAGCCACTGTACCCAGATAATTTTTGTATTTTTAGTAGAGACGGGGTTTTGTCATTTTGGTCAGGCTGGTCTCGAACTCCTGACCTCATGTGATCCACCTGCCTTGGCCTCCCAAAGTCCCGGAATTACAGGCGTGAGTCACTGTGCCTGGCCAGGAAGGACATCTTAAGGAGAGGTTATAAACAGGAGCAGGAGACAAAAGAGAATAGAAGTGGGTACACATACCAATGAGCATGGGTGTTGATATGGTTTGGCTGTGTCTCCACCCAAATCTCATCTTGAATTCTAACTCCCACAATCCCCACATATCATGGGAGGGACACAGTGGGAGGTAATTGAATCATGGGGGTGGGTCTTTCTCGTGCTGTTCTCGTGATAGTGAATAAGTCTCACGAGATCTGATGTTTTTATAAGGGGTTTCCCCTTTCGCTTGGCTCTCATTCTCTCTTGCCTCATGCCATGTAAGACGTACCTTTTGCCTTCCACTATGATTGTGAGGCCTCCCCAGCCATGTGGAACTGTGAGTCCATTACACCTCTTTTTCTCTGTAGATTGTCCAGTCTTGGGTATATATGAGCAGTGTGAAAATGCACACATACAGGTGTGTACCCCTAGAGTGGATTTTGGCAGAACACATTAATGCCTGAATTTTCATTTCTCTATTTATCCACGCCCATTGCCATGTAACTTTTCAGTTTATTCCACTAAAGAGGCAGAGTATGTTTCTCTGCCCCTTTAGTTTGGGTTTAGTCACATGACTTGGTTTAGTCACATGACTTGCTTTTGCCAATGGAATTTTGGCAGAAATGACATGAGCAGGCTTGCTCTATTTTGTCTCTGATATGGTCACAAAACACGAAAGGCTGCCTGCTGTTACTAGGAGAAGGATGACAAGCAGATGGAGCAGAGAAGAGTTTCTACGGTTGAACCCAGGCCAGGATCTGCTGCGTCCCTGACCACCTTCAGATGTGTGAATGAGACCAGGTGAGAGCAGTTGAGTGGCTCAGTTGAGTCCAGGGTAAATCAATCTACATTGTAGCCATGAGATAAATTTTTAAAAATCCCTTTTATTGTATGCTGCTGATATTGCACAGCACAATCATAACCATAATTACCTGATGGGGGTTATGGCTAGAAATAGCTGATATGGATGAAGGGGAATTATGTCAGCAAAGCTCTCTTGAAATGGAATTGTTGGAATTTAGGATTGCATTTCAGTGGTAGGGTGCAGGCTGCGAAATGCCACATTTGCATGTTAGTCTCCTAGTGGTGTCCTCATCACACATGTTTCAGTTCTAGATGACAATATTTCAATCTAGGAGTGATTATTTTCATTTTACAAAGACCAAAGAGTCATGAAATAGCACCTTTCCTGAACTATGCCATAAAGGCTAGATAGGGATAAATGAGAAACAATTTAAATAAGTAACTGATTCTAGCTGATTCTCAATTATTGCTACATGGTTGAACAATTAGAGGAAAATGTACTTTATTAAAATTTGGGGAACTCAACATCATTTGTAATATTTGAACAATAAATAGCCTTTGCTTAATGGATAGAGATACTATTTCATGTCACCAACACATTTGCCCATATGATTGGAGAACTTGGCACTGCCAAAAATACATTATTGGCTTTAAATTATCGTAGAAAAGTGAAATGCTCCGGGCTGTGTATTTTTCAAACTCCCCTTGATTTATGTCCAGGGGCTCAATACTGGGAAGACACTCTTTTCTCCCATTTCTCCTTCTTCAGCCAAGTCCTCTGCCTCTATCATCCTTAAATCTCTTCTTTTTCTTTCATTTTGTTTTGCCTCCAAATGGAATTATTTCCTCCCATCAAAAAGGCTTTTTTTTTTTTTTTTTCCTTTTTGAGATGGAGTTTTGCTCTGTCACCCAGGCTGGAGTGCAGTGGCATGATCTCAGCTCACTGCAACCACCACCTCCCAAGTTCAAGCAATTCCCCCACTTCAGCCTCCTCCAAGTAGCTGGGATTACAGGCACACGTGACCACGCCCAGCCAATTTTTGTATTTTTAGTAGTGACAGGGTTTCCCCGTGTCACTACAAACTGGTATCGAACTACTGACCTCAGGTGATCCACCTGCCTTGACCTCCCAAAGTGTTGGAATTACAGGTGTGAGCCACCACGCCTGGCCCAAAAAGGCTTTTCAGCTTTAGTATTTTCACATTCCCATGACTTTTATTCATAACTCATCCCATATCTGGTTTGTTCAAAGAAAAATACCAAATTCAGTTAGGTAAGGGTAAAGTTCCCAACTATTTGAGAAGAGATCAAGGTGCTATAATAAGGAGACTCCACACTACAGAGGCTCACGGAAGAGAGGTTTATTTCTCTTACATAATGGTTCAAAGGGAGGCAGTAGTCCAAGACAGTAAGATCACTCTGCCTCATGAGGGTCAGCCGGGAATCCAGTCTGGGTCCTTTGATCATGTTGTCCTGCTATTGACTAGGGTGTTGTCTGCATTTTTGACAGTGGTATTCTATGACCACATTTATGTTCTAGTGTATAGGAAGAGGAAAGTGGAGAAGTAGAGGAAAAGTGATGCCCATTTAATGAAGTGATAGAAAAGCTTCATGCAAAACTGCTGTTTACATTCCACTAGTGAGAACATAGCCACATGGCCATATTAAGCTGCAAGGGAGTCTTGGAAAATGGATTAGACAATTAGTGGACAACATGCCATGCAAAACTGTTTTGTGGGGATGCAATATTAAAAGATAGAAGGGAAGCCTGGATATTATGGTCAATTAGCAGCCTCCCTTAGTTTCCCAGAAGGGGACACATATATATTGCATGAGTGATTTTCTCTAGTACTAAAACTCCTTAGTGGAGCTAAGGAGTAAACCTTGATACACCAGCAACTCCCATCTTATGAGGGATAAAACATGCTGTAGAAGTCTTCCAGATTGGCTTTTAAGATCTTGTGATACTGAGCTCACTAGCCAGTCAGTGAACTGCCCCCTCCTTCAACTGAACCTGTCAATTAACTACTTAAAATGGGAAAATAAAGACATCGCCATGCTTATAAAATACACAGGGAAAAATTACAGAAAGTATTTTTCTTCCTTCAGAAGTACTTCCCTTGAACAAAAAGTCTGAGGAAAAATTTAGCAAAACATATTACTATATAGTAGTTGTGAATCCTGTTTCACCAAATACTAAAGCATCCTGAAGGTGTTTTCTCCTCATATACTGCAATGATAAGGTCCCTAATAATTTTCTGGTTTATTTGGTAAGGCTTTGGCTAGGGGGTCTTTAAATTTTTTTTATAGATTCAGGGGGTACATGTGCATGTTTGATATATTGTGTAGTGGTGGGGTTTGTGCTTCCAGTGTACACATCATCCAAATAGTAAATATTGTACTCAGTAGGTAGTTTTCAATACTCACTTCCCATTTTGGAGTCCCCAGTGTCTATTATTTCCCTCTGTATATTCATGTATACCCATTGTTAAGCTCCCACTTACAAGTGAGAACAAGCAGTATTTGATTTTTTATTTTAATTAATTAATTAATTTTGTTAGAGACAGAGTCTTGCTATGTTGTGTAGGCTGGTCTTGAACTTCTGGCCATAAGTGATCTTTCAACACCTCACTTGGGGCCAGGAGTCATTTAGGATAATGGCCTCCAGCTCCATCCATGTTGCTGCAAAAGACATAATCTTATTCTTTTTTATGGCTGCATAATATTCCATGGTATATATGTACCATATTTTCTTTACCCAATCATCTGTTGATAGACACTTAGATTGATTCCATGACTTTGCTATTGTGGATAGTGCTGCGATAAACATATGAGTGCAGGTATCTCCTTAATATAATGACTTCTTTTCCTTTGGGTGGATACCCAGTGGTGGGGTTGCTAGGTCACATTATAGTTTTATTTTTAGTTATTTGAGAAATCTAATTTCCACAGTTTGCACTAATTTACATTCTTATCAACAGTTTATAAGCATTCCCTTTTCTCTGTGTTCTTGTCTACATCTGTTGTTTGACTTTTTAATAATAGCCTTCTGATTGGTGTGAGATGCTATCTCATTGTGGTTTTAATTTGTATTTCTCTGATTAGTGATGTTGAGTATTTTTTCATATGTTTGTTGGCTGCTTGTGTATCTTCTTTTGAAATATGTCTGTTCACATCCTTTGCCCACTTTTTAATGACATTGTTTTTTCTTGAGTTATTTAAGTTCTTCGTAGTCTGGATATTCTTTGTCAGATGCATATTTGCAAATATTTTTTCTCATTCTGTAGGTTATTGGTTTACTCTTTTGATTATTTCTTTTGCTGTACAGAAGCTTTTTAGTTTAATTAAGTCCCATTTGTCTATTTTTGTTTTTGTTGCATTTGATTTTGAGGCCTCTGTCATAAATTCTTTTGCTAGGCCAAAGTTGTGAAGAATTTTTCTAGGTTTTCTTCTGGGATTTTTTATAGTTTCAGGTATTACATTTAAGTCCTTCACCCATCTTGAGTTATTTTTTGTATATGATGACAGATAGGAGCCCAGTTGCATTCTTTGGCATATGGCTATTTAATTTTTTCAGCACCATATATTGAATAGGATGTCCTTTCGTGGGGGATCTTTGAAATAAATGCAACTTTTCCATTTTGCTTCATTCTGTTCATTTCCTTTTACTTTCCATTTAACTCCAGGCACATGTTTTTTTCTTTTTCTTTTTAAATTTGTATAAATTTAAGGCAGTACAAGTGTAATTCTGGTGCCTACATATATCGTATAGTGGTGAAGTCCTGGCTTTTGGTGTATTCATCACCTGAACAATGGACCTTGTATCTATTAAAATTTCTCATGACCCTCCTCCCTTCCACCTCCTTACCCTCTGAGTCTCCAATGTCCATCATTTCACACTCTATGCCCATGTGTACACGTTATTTAGTTCCTGCATATAAGTGAGAATATGTGGTATTTGACTTTCTGTTTCTGAGTTGTTTCACTTAAGATAATGGCCTCCACTTTTATCCATGTTGCTGCAAAGCACATGATTTTATTCTTTTTTATGGCTAAATAGTTTTCCATTGTCTATAAACACCCATTTGCTTTATTCAGTCATGCTTTGAGGGATACTTAGGTTGATTTCATATGTTTGCTATGTTTTTGCCCTCCCTCCTTCCCTTCCCTTCCCTTCCCTTCCCTTCCCTTCCCTTCCTACCCTCCTTCCCTTTGTTTCTGCTGTAACAGTCAAGGTTGAGTCAGGAAACAGACTTCATTCATTTATTTATTTTATAAACAACCTTATTGAAGTAGAATTGATTTATAGTGAACTGTGCATATTTTGTGTGTAAAATTTGATGTTTTGACATATGCATACATGTACAAAATCATTACTATAATCAAGATAATGACCATCTCTGTTCTTTCCAACGGTTTCTTTGTGCCTCTTTGTAATTTCTCTTTTCCTTCTACCCAACTCCTGTCTCATCCTCAGGCAACCACTGATCTACTTTTGTTATTGTAGATCACTGTTTGCATTTCCCAAAACTTAATAAAAATGGAATGATGTTTTTTAAGGGTATGTTTTTCTGTCTTCTTTCATACATCATAATTATTTTGTGAGTAGTCTGTGTTGTAGCATGTATCAATAGTTCATTCCCTTGTATTGCTGAATAGTACTGATCTAATTTGAATTTATTCACAAAATTCCTTTCTTATTTTTTAATATCTGTAGAATCTGTAGTAATTTCACTTCTCTCATTCCTGATATTGTAAGTTGATATTAGTCAGGCTAGAATTTTATCAATTATTTTAATTTTCTCAAAGAACAAGATTTTGGTGTAATTGATTGTCTCTATTTTATTCCTGTATCATTGATTTCCACTTCAATTTTTGTTATTCTTCCTTTCTACTTAATTCAGCTTTAATTTGCTCTTCTTTTTCTAACCTCTTAATGAAGAATTAAAGTTTATCTATTTGAGAAATTCCTTCTTTTTAATGTAGCATTTAGTGCCATAAGTGTCCCACTAAGTACTGCTTTAAAGGCATCCCACAAATTTTTACATGTTGTGTTTCCATTTTCATTTATTTCAATTCAAAACACTTTCTAACTTTTCTTTTGATTTCTTTTTTGACCTGTGTGTTATTAGAAATTTGTATTTACAATTAAAATATTTTTGTGTTTTCTAGAGATGTTTATACTATTGGGTTCTAATAAAATTCCACTGTGGCCAGATAACTTAGCTTAAAATTCATTAAATTTTTTAAATGACCGAGAATATGATAAATCCTAGCAAATGTTCTGCGTACATTTGAAAAAGAGTTTACTCTGAGGTTGTTGTGGATAAATCCTAGCAAATGTTCTGTGTACATTTGTAAAAGAGTTTACTCTGAGGTTGTTGTGGATAAATCCTAGCAAATGTTCTGTGTGCATTTGAAAAAGAGTTTACTCTGAGGTTGTTGTGTGGACCGTACTACAAATGTCAATTAGATCAAGTTGGTTGAAAGTGTCTTTCAAATCTTCTGTGTCCTTACAGATTTTCTGCTTATTTGTTCTACCAATTAGAGAGGGGTATTGACATATCTCATTAAAATTAAATTCTTTTTTTCTACCTTCAGTTCCATCAATTTTTGCAACTTATGTTCTGAAACTCTGTTATTGCGTGAATAGACAAACCTAAATATGAAAGCCAAAATGTTAAAACTTCTAGAATAAAACACAGAAGTAAGTGTTTGTGACTTAGAGTAGGCAAAGAGTACTTAGGTCAAGTACAATCATCATGCATAAGAAAAGAAAAATTGATATTTTGGAATTCAACAAAATTAAAACCTTCTGTTCTTGGATGACACAGGAAATAAAATGGGAAGCTCTGGTGTATTAGTTGGCTTGGGCTGCCATAACAAAATCCCATTGGTGAGGTGGCTTAAGTAACTTATTTCTCACAGTTTTGAAGTTTGGAAGTTTGATCAGAGTTACAGTATGGTTGGTTTCTGATTATAGCTTTCTTTCTGGCTTTCAGATGGCAGCTTTCTTACTATGTCCTCACTTAGCAGAGAGACAGCTCTGGTGTCTCTTCCTCTTCTCATAAGCGCACTAATCCCATCATGAAGGCTCCACCTCCTGAGTGCATCCAAACCTAATTATCTCTCAAAGGCCTTATTTCTAAATTCTATTTCATTGGGGGTTAGGGCTTTAACGTTTGAACTTTGAGGAACACAATTCAGTCTGTTGAGCATGAACTCTGAGAAAGTATGACGTATATAAATCTGATAAAGAAGTTGCTCTTAGAATCTATAAAGAACTCTTGTACACCAATAGAAGACAAATTACTTAATAAGTGGACAAATAAAATATTTAAACAGGTACTTTACAAAGAAGATATCTGACTAACAAACATTGGAAAAATGCTAACAATTATTAGTTATTAGAAAATACAATTCAACCACAATGAGATACCCCTACACACCCCTGGAAAGACAAAAATTCAAAGACTGACCACACCAAATGCTGGTGAGCGTGTGCAGGAGCACAAAGGTACTTTTTAGGATGATGAAAATGATCTGTATTTTAATTGGAATGATGATTACATTAGTATATGTGAAAACAAAACTTTAAAATGGAACTAGAACTTAGATGCACTGCTGATGGGAATATGATATATTACAATCACTTTCAAAAGCAGTTTGACAGTAAAGCTAGATATACAACCACCATATAACTCACCAATCTCATTACTAGATATTCACCCAAGAGAAATAAAAATATGTCCATTCTGAGACTTGTACATGAATGGCATAGTAGTTTCATTCATAATAGCCCCAAACTGGGAACAGCCATATGTTCAACAACAGGTGACTAGATAAATAAACTATAGTACATCTATGCAAAGAAGTATTATTGGCAACAAGAAAAACATTACTGATTCTTGCCACCATGTGGATGAATATCTAAACTGAAACCACATTTGCAAAATTATGACTGAGACTGTGAAAGGGATCTGACCTAACCAACTCCATCTTGCTTCTAACCTCTAAGCTATTCTTGTTCATCCTTGGGTGTAGGCTAAACTTAGTTTGGGAGAAATTTAGTTTATAATTTAAAACAAAGACAATAACAGCCCTTTCCCAAAGCAGACCTCCTTCTTGTCTAGGGACTAGACTGCCTTTGCAGTACTAATATTCGCCACAAGATTAGAAATTATGGTTCAGGAGTCAGGCAGCTGGAGGTTACAAGATTCTGACCCTCCCTCAATTGCTCCTAAGATCAGTGATTGAAATATTTTGCAGACCCTGCACTTAATGGATCAGCTGGGACCACCCAGATTGATTAACTGGCTCATCTGATCTTGTGGCCCCCACCCAGGATCTGACTTAGCACAAGAAGACAGCTTCAACTCCCTGTGATTTAATCCCTGACCAATCAGCACTCCTGGCTCACTGGCTCTCTCCCACCCACCAAATTGTCCTTAAAAACTCTGCTCCCCCAATGCTCAGCGACTGATTTGAGTAATAATAAAACTCTGGTCTCCTCCACAGCTGCCTCTGCGTGAATTACTCTTTCTCTATTGGAATTCCCCTGTCTTGATAAATTGGTTCTGTCTAGGCAGTGGGCAAGGTGAACCCATTGAGCAGTTACAATACATTATATTGAACAAATGAAGCCAGACACAAAAAGATACATACTTCATGATTTAAATATATGAAATTGTGGGGGGGGGGGGGAAAGGCGGAGCTGGGCGCGGTGGCTCATGCCTGTAATCCCAGCACTTTGGGAGGCCGAGGTGGGCGGATAACGAGGTCAGGAGATCGAGACCATCCTGGCTAACATGGCGAAACCCCGTCTCCACTAAAAAATACAAAAAAAATTAGTCAGGCGTGGTGGCGGGCACCTGTAATCCCAGTTACTCTGGAGGCTGAGGCAGGAGAATGGCGTATGGCATAACTATATTATTACTGTTAGAAGTCAGGTGACAGTGGAGTTGATGATGAGGATGGTAATGGGTGGGTGGAGTAGGAAGAGCATTCTACCCTGGCTGGTGAAGTTCATGTTATTTAATTCGAACTTAGGATGTTAGAAGAGCAGCCCAGGGGAATTGAGATGAGTTGAAGCCAGATCATGAAGAGTCAATCATAAATGCCATGCTGAGAAATTTAGGCTTTCTTGTACAGGTAGTGGTATGAAATCAAAGCCTTCTAACCTGAACCATAAAAATCATTATTTTATCATTTAAACTAGCGATTTTAAAACCTGAGTGTTTATCAAGCTCAGTTGGGGCAACTTCTGGAACTTTCATACACTCAGGTGCTATTCCAGACTTTTCTGAATCAGGTTGACCATCAGCTCAAATTCCATTTTTTTCATGGAGTACTTTCTTGATCACAACTGAAAGTGGCTCCCCAGTTATTCTATATCACATTTTATTGTTTTATTTGCATAACATCACTTAATCATCATTTGTACTCATATTGTTTATTTATTTGATGACTCATTTTTGTTTGTTTCTTCCAATTAAAATATACGTTCCGTGTAGGGAGGGACATGGTTAGTCTTCTTCACTGCTGAAACCATGGTGCCTGCGGTGGTGCTGGACACATGACGGGGCATCAGAATAATATTTTTGGTGAATAGATGAAAAGTCCAGGTTGTATTTTAAGAAAATTTATTTTAAAAATTCTTGTCAGTCTATTTCTGCTTTATTTTTGAACCACCGATTTAAATCACCCCAAATCTGTTCCAATTTAGATGACAATAAGATGCAGGGGTAGTCACTCTAGGAAATTAACTACACTTTCAGGGTTCCTGGGACTTTCTAAACCTTAGAATATCAGGCTGGCAGGGGGAAGATAAATGTTAATTGAATTAAATTATTTTAAGTTCATCTGAGTGAGCATGAAAACTTCTTGAGCAAAGGCGCCATGTTTCTCTGCTTAAATGTCTTTAATTCTCAAGGTGACCTCTTATTCTTTCAAGAGTCCTTGGAAAGGTCTCCTCTTCTGGGAAAACTTCTTTGATTCTCAGAGCAAATGGATGTTCTTTCCCATGCGTTTCCATAAAAGTAATACCTAGCACTTATTAAACATTTATTATGGGCCAGACCTGCACTGTCTAAACTCCAACATAGGTATTATTGCTTTTAATCTTTACAGCAATCTTATGAAGTTGTTCCCATTATCCCCACTGTATCAAGGAGGTAGCTGAATATAAGTAAATTACTTTATTGATAATAAGGGTGCAAGGCATCAATTCAGTCCCTCGGACTCTGGAATTTTGCACTGACTTATCCAATTTGGCTGATTTTCCACTAAAGCCTATTCATATCTTCATTAGAGAATTTTTCTATGGGCTTGTTAATTTGTATAACAACCTGTCTCTTTTGGGTTTGTTTTATAAAGTGTTATTCAATTTTCCAACCACAGTATCTCACCCAGTGTTTAGGCATAGTAGTTCTTCCATAAAGGTTTTCTGAGTGGATGAATATGGTTGCTTCTATAGTGCTTGGCATCATAGGAAGGAAATTACATAGTGGTTCCAACCTAGTAGACTCAAAGAACAGGGGAGTGTGTATAGCACTCAGTGTTCATCCAGGAAAATGGAAAGCATTAAATATTTAAAACAGAGGCAATTTAATGCAGAGGGTTGGTTGTGTGAGTTTTAGAGGAGGAGCTGGGAAGTAAAAGACTGATGTAGCAACCTTGAGATTAGCAATGGCTGGAAGACCTCATTGCTTTAGGCAGGAGGGACACATGGAGGAGGTGCAGGTGGAAACAATGCCAGGTATTTGTAGAGGGGATCTGAGCATCTGAGAAGTTGCACTGGATACTGGAGATCCAGCCTAAGGCAGAGTGGGAAAGTGAGGCCTATCCTACTTCTCTTTCTTTCTGTCTTATAATCTTTTTCCACTACCTTTCACTGGCTTTCCATGGGCACCTGGGAAACTGAGCCTGCAGGTGTCAAGGCCCCTCTAACACAAAGCAGAGCAGGTAGAAGGTGAGAAAGATCTAGGGCAAGCAGATCCAGCCCTGGCACAGAGTAGTGGGATTTGGCATCTTCAGAATGTGGGTTGAAATTTGTGGTAGGCTGCAAAATAGCCTATCATGAGGTAAAGGCTCTCTCTACTCTGAGCTTAAATCTGGGCTAGTTTGGGGGCTGGGTTTGGCTAATGGGAGAGTAGCAAATGTCATGTAAGCAGACCATCAAGGGGCTTGGGCTGTAATCCTGAAAGACCTAATCCCAAATGCCATAACGTCAAAAATAAAATTCTGGAAAAAAATTTAGAAACTCTTTAAAAGACATTTATTTTCATTTATAAAGGGGGACTTACTTGAGAAACATAAGAAAACATGACAGAACACTTCATAGGCCACTTTAAATGATAAAACAGGTAATAATAACCTACATATTTTTGTAAGCATAAAGACTCAGGTACACCGACAGTGACAGGAGTATAACAGTTATGAGGTAGAGGAACCATGGCCATAAAGGAATAGCTTATGTAACTGTGGTCATCTAAAATACCATGATGAACGACCTGTTTTTTGTTGAGATCAAAAAGAGCAGAGGAAAAGTCTGTCCCAGCACTCAGAAGGAGATGGATTTTCTTTCTGTGTTTGTTCTCTCTGGGCCCCTGGTCAACTGGATGTTGCTGCTGTCCGCTGATATGGTTTGGCTGTGTCCCGACCCAAATCTCATCTTTATTGTAACTCCTATAATTCCCATGTGTTGTGGGAAGGACTTGGTGGGAGATAATTGAATCATGGAGGTGGTTTTACCCATACTGTTCTCATGGTAGTGAATAAGTCTCATGAGATCTGATGGTTTTATAAGGGGAAACCCCTTTCATTTGGTTCTCCTTCTCTCTTTTTGCCTGCTTCCGTGGAAGATGTGACTTTGCTCCTCCTTTGCCTTCTGCCATGATTGTGAGGCATCCCCAGCCATGTAGAACTGTGAGTCAATTAAACCTCTTTTTCTTTATGAATTACCTAGTCTTGGGTATGTCTTTATTAGTAGCATGAGAACAGACTAAAACACCCACCAATGTTGAGGGCAGATTTTCTCCCCTAGTGCACTTAGACTCACACAGTTATCTCTTCTGGAAACACTCTACAGACACACCTCAAATAAGGCTTGACCAGGTTTCTAGGCATTTCTTAATCTAGTCAAGTTGACATTCAGAATTAAGTTCCCAAGTCTACCCCTTATCAACTTGGCATGTACATGTATTTCCTTAACTTTACTAAATTCCAAATAAGATAACAACAAGGTAATAGTTCCACCTAACATGATGAAGGTAACATGATGTAACTATCACGCATACAATAAAAAATGCACTACTTGTGATTTTCAGAATTTTCAGATGCTAGATATTTCCGACTTTAGGGACTTAAATTTTAGGGGCTTTGATCGTTTGGGATTTCAACATTTGGGATTGTGGCATTTGGGATTGTGTCTTTTAAGATTATGATCAGTAGTGAGGATCAAAAAGTGTGTGCATATTGAGACTTGCCCTCTCTAGCTGTGAGTGGAACCCTGCTGCTACCATATATATGAATGAGGCTGAGCTAGCTTTCTGCAAAATGGGAAGCCATGTGGATGAGAATCCTGGTATCCCAACTAGTCAATAGCTGACTGCAGGCACATGGGTGAGACCCAGGTGAGATCAATTGAGTCCAGACCAAATTGCCGACCTAAGGATTTGTGAGTTAAATAAATGTGCCTTAAACCACTATGTTTTGGAGTAGTTTGTTATGCAGCAAAGCTAACTGATAGATAATCCCAGCTATCTTACTAGCTATATGACTTGGTGCAAACCATATAATCTCTAAAGATCACTTTCCTTCTTTGTAACATGGGAATGATAGTAATCCTGGCACCACAGGACACTTGGGGAGATTCAATGAAATAATTCATGTGAAATAGAGCCACAGTGCTGGACACATGATGAGTGCTCAATAACTGTAGCCAGGACAATGATGATTTCAGGCTTTTTCAGCCTATCTGCTCTAATTGTTGACCCTCCCTATGTGAAAAAAAAACAAAAAATAAAAAACAATAAGGAAGTTATTATTTAACAGGATAGGTATTGACACAAATGTCTTATTAAGAAGCTGTCTTAATTTTCCTACTGGCAGGAGGCAAATGAAGAGGGAAGATTTAAAAAAATAATAATGTAAAAAATACACAATTGTCTCATCAGAATAAGTCTATATGTAACTCTAAAGCTAAATCTCTGAAACAGATAGGATATTCACTAAGGTGTGGCTTGAATGACAATTGTGATTCACATGGATTGTACATTTGTATTAGAGATGCTGTGGATAAGATTATGTCAAAAAGTGCAGGATGCTAAATTGCTGAAACTCATCAGTTCACATAAAACCGACGTGCACTGCCATATTCCAGATGCTTGATTGTGGTTCTTTAATATAATGAGTTGCCAATTCCTCTCTCTAGAGAGAGATTGACAGATTGTAATGCAATCTGTTGATGTTCTTTGACGGTGATTCTCAGTCATTGCCACCACTACTAAGGAGCTTGGGAGTCTGACCACAGAGCTTCGCTCTGGGAACTGTGTGTCAGTGTTGGGTGCTGCAGCCATTCCAATTGATATTAAAAAAGATAAACTATCAGCTAAAGAGTGGGATTTGAGGATCTTCAAAAAATAAGCAGAAACTGGCTAAGTATATTACACAGAGAAGCCAACAATTAAATTACTGTGTGTGTTTCACGGAACAAGATGTCTTCACGGGAGACAAAGAAAAGCTGATAAAAATGAATTATAGAATGAATTATAGGAGGATTAAAAGACTATACAATCTAGAGCTTGTTGAAGCTTGTATCTTTAAATCTTTGGGCAGGGATAACACTGGGAAAAGGCTTGGTGTGGCTAAGAAGGTAAGCCTCCACCTGGGAGGAGTAAGCTCACAGGTCGCAATGCTATTGATCTTTGGTTATTATACATAATGTTGCTTTCAGTTGATATTTGAATCTTATTTAATCAAATTATAAAAATAATACATGTTCATAGGTGGTAGTATGGCACGATAGTTAGTTGTAGAATCAGCCTGCCTGTGCTCAAATCCTTCATAGCTGTGGGATTTGGGGAAAGGAATTTCACCTCTCTTAGTCTTGTGTATATTGTAGGAAAAATGGTGGGACTTGCCTCGTCTGCTCATTTTGAGGATAAAATGAAATAAAGCTTGGAAACTGCTTTGAACAGTGCCTGGAAAATAGAAAGCACTCTACAAATACTAGCTATTAGAGAAAACTTGGAAACAACAGCAAGGATAATAAAAAAATTCACCTATCACCCAGAAAGCAATTACCATTAATAGTTTGATGTATTCCTTTTTGGAGTTCATGCCTTCTTAAAAGGATGTTGGTGAACTCAGACAAACTCTGAAGAGACTGGCATCTCTATTACTTAGAAGAATTTCTTTCGGGAGAAAATGGAAAATAAAATCAGTTCAAATGAAAACAATTTGTATACTATAGCAGGTGGAGATTTAATAGAATGCAAATTCAGAAGATGCATTGGGATTGAAGAATAGTTTTTATAAGCTGGTGTTGAACATCTACAATATGCAAATTTGGAAATTTCTATAATACACAACGTGGGTGATGGTATGGGGAAAAGGATTAATTTTAACACTGTTTTTGGAGTGAAAATTGGTGTAGCTCTTTAAAAGGGCTGTTTGGCAATGCAATTTTTTAATGTAAGATTTTAATGTACATACTATACTCTTAGACTTAGCAATATCATGCTTGAATCTTTTCAAAACAGGGCAAACCCAAGAATTGGCCATTGTTAGCAATAGTAAAAGAGTAGAAACAACCTAAATGACTGTTAAAGAAAAACCGGGGTAGTTATCATGAATGATAGCATTTCCATAATATGGAATACTATGCAGGCATTAAAATTAGTGAAGTAGGGCTACCTAAATGGCTTCGTAAGAATACTGCACCATAACAATTTAAGTGGCAAAGGGCAATTGCAGCATTATACATATATTACTGTATAACTCCATTCTCATGCTTCTATAAGGACATACCCGAGGCTGATAATTTATAAAGGAAAGAGGTTTAATTGGGTCACAGTTCCACATGGCTGGGGAGGCCTCAGTAAACTTACAAAATCATGGCAGAAGGGGAAGCAAACATGTTCTTCTTTACATGGTGGCAGGACAGAGAAGTGCTAGCACTGGAAACGGCAGAGGCTTATAAAACCATCAGATCTTGTGAGAACTCACTCACGATCATGAGAACAGCATGGAGAAAACCACCCCTATGATCCAATCACTTCCCACTTGGTCCCTCACACAACATGTGGGGATTATGGGAACTATAATTCAAGATGAGATTGGGGCGGGGACCCAGCTAAACCATACCAACTACAACAGCATTGATGTTAAAAATAAAAACAAGGCCGGGCGCGGTGGCTCACGCCTGTAATCCCAGCACTTTGGGAGGCCGAGGCGGGTGGATCACGAGGTCAGGAGATCGAGACCATCCTGGTGAACACGGTGAAACCCCATCTCTACTGAAAATACAAGGAAAAAAAAAATTAGCCGGGCGTGGTGGTGGGCGCCTGTAGTCCCAACTACTCGGGAGGCTGAGGCAGGAGAATGGCTGAACCCAGGAGGCGGAGCTTGCAGTGAGCCGAGATCGCACCACCGCACTCCAGCCTGGGCCACAGAGAGAGACTCCGTCTTAAAAAAAAAAAAATTATAATAATAAAATAAAAAAGTAAAAACAAGTCATACATTTCTATGTATACACAAGGTGAAACTGAACAGAAAAATCCCTGAAATGATGCACATCCGACTAAGGGCTTAACTCCGACTAGGTGCTTAACCCCAGGTCAGGGAGGGGAAGAGGTGGGGAACTGGGACTCAGAAAGGGCTTCACTTTGTCTGTATTGTTTGCATTATTTACAGGGAGAAGGCAGCTATGTATTTTTTGAATCATTATTAACTGAACAGATTAAAAGTTTACAAAAACCTGAGTGTAAATTTATAAAAATATTTTTTATGGAAAATGACACTTTTGATTATGGTAAGACATATTTTCACAAAAGTGTCTAATTTTGCAAAAGGCTGGGGAAAACCATATTTAGTACATTTGGCAAGTCATTTATGAATAAACAGAAAATACTCAAATATAAAATAGTTTTTATAGTTCTGATTCAGAACTTCTACTCTATCTCCATTAAGAAGTTAAAAAAAAAAAAGAATTAGAATTTCTGGCAAGGGGAAGATTTTCAAGCTTTCAGTAAGAGTTATTTGAAGGTGGAGCATTTTGTGAGTTATTTTTTGAGAAATTAGTGTAAGGATTATGGGTGCTTTGCAACAAGGTTCTTGGCTTCCTCGTCTACTTTGCCAGTTTCTTTCAAGAACTCTCAGGAATCCACTAGACTAGTGGTTCTCAAAATATGGTCCCAATGACGAGCACCTACATTACCTGGACCCATGTTAGAAATACAAATTCTCAGCTGCACTTAAGCTCTTCGGGTGAGGTAGTTGCTCACTATTGTTTGAGAACCATTGTCTTAGACAGTAAATACTTTGAAGTCAGGGGCCATTGTATTGCCAGACGCTCACTCAAGCCCTAGGATGCTATATTTATTCGATGAATGAGCAAGTTTTGGAGACAGAGAAAGTGGGAGTATAGCAAGAGAGGTGTTTGTAGGCTACAGAGGTCCATGTGATGAATAACCTTAGAGGTACTGAGTTAGCACCCATCATACTGGAAAATTAAACAAAAAGTAGGGCAAGAAGATCTCTATTTTCTGAGAATAGAGATCTTGCCCTACTTTTTAATATTCCAGTAGAAACGTATATTCTTCCTGGAAGGAAAAAACAAATATATGTGGAATATTCAGAGGCTAATAGAAGTGCCGAATTTTTCATTTCTTAGGTTGAGTTTAGAAACAGGAGTATTTTCTGATGGGTTGAATCTGAATAGCTCCTTCTTTGACCTATTTAGTAAATTGTAGACTATTATATAGCTTCTAGGAAGCTAATAATGGTTAAATAAAATAAGCATGCTCTTTTAAAATACCAATCTGACGATGCCATTCTCCTGCTTCAAGTTTTTTTAAAACTATATGCCCACTTCACAGTGATTTTGCACATTAGCCTTTAAAAATACAAACCTTCATTCAATTATTCATTTATTCATTCATTTTTCACAAATATGTATTGAGCATTTACCATGTGCCAGGCAAATAATAATTTTTCCAAATGTGAGTAGTAGTCCTCAAAGTGCTGAATTTAAAAAATGTAAATGATATGTAATAAAATCCTTCTTTGCCTCAAGTAAAATCGCTCACTCATATAATCAGTCCCATTATATAGTGAAGATTTGGCGATTATTTAATAAATTTCAATCACAAGGTCAAATGGGATAGCTGATGCTGCAGAGTTGGTTGCCTGGATCAAAAGACCTGATTTTGCTATCTGCAAAGATCAAATAAATGGAGAATTTCCAGATGCCTACTTTATGTTGTGTTTGGTGGACAGAGACAGAGATGAGCAATAAAGCTGGATTTTAAAAGATAAGAAAACCAAACACCGCATGTCCTCACTCATAAGTGGGAGTTGAACAATGAGAACACATGGACACAGGGAGGGGATCATCACACACCGGGGCCTGTTGGGGGCTGGGGAGCTGGGGGAGGGATAGCATTAGGAGAAATACCTAATGTAAATGATGAGTTGATGGATGCAGCAAAATCAACACGGCACATGTATACCTGTGTAACAAACCTGCACGTTGTGCACATGTACCCCAGAACTTAAAGTGTGATTAAAAATATTTAATTTCAAAGATGGAATAACATTTAGGGAAATAAACTTTATGTTATATGGAAGAGCATTGATTACATTAGGTCGGAGGGAGCAGGGTTGATAGACAGGAAGACGAGAGATCTAAGACTCTGGACTAATCAAGGGGCGTGCTAGAAAGTGGTACCGAGGACACTTGGTCATTAAAGTCTAACCATTAGGAAAAAGTCCTCCATCATAAAATGTCTTTTGTTTGCTGCTGAAACCTTCAGATTCAGGTACGATGGAATGACTAGATCAAAGTGAGTTTTCTGTGATCTCAGATTTGGCACTTTTATTTGTGACCCAGAGTTAGTGACTGGGAAAACTGGCTTTGGAGTTTATCAGGAATGGAGAATTCAAGATTGTTTTTAGGTGGTGAGATGGGTGAGAAATCATAAATTGTTCACAGTTCTGGTCCATGATCTCTTCTAGCACAGGATCTGTGTCCAGCTCACCTTTGTATTCTGGGGGCACCTAGAACCAGCTTAGTGAAGATCACTAGAAGTCATTGGATTGACTGCATCTCTTGTTTCTTTATTGCTCTTCAAATAAAGTCCCCTCCTGAGACAACTCTTCCCAAATCTGGAAAGATCAAGAATACCCCCAGAAAAAACACTTCTTTCTGAAGATGTATTTTCACCCTGGAATCTCATCTTTACAATTTTAATAGCAAATATCTGACCATTAGCGCAATGAATTTTAAAACCTTTTAAAGAGGTTTTAAAAAGTAGCAGCTTCTTGCAAAATACATACTGATTTATTTACTTTAATATTTATTAAAGTCACCAAAAGTAATTTTTAAAAACTTAAAAAGTTGGTAAAAAATATTGTGACTGGTTCATTTAAACTCCTCCCTTTGTGTGTTTGGGCTGCTATAACAAAATACCATAAACTGCGTAACTTATGAACAGCAGAACTTTATTTCTCACAGTTCTGGAATCCAAAATCAAAGTACAAGCAGATTTGGTGTCTGGTAAGGACTTGCTTTCTGACTCATAGATGGAGGCCTCTAGCTGTGTCCTTGCATGATGATAGAAACAAGGCAGCTCTGTATGATAGCTTTTTAAAGGGCTCTAAATCTCATTTATGAAGGTTCCACCATCATGACCTAATCACCTTCCAAAGACTCCACCTCCCAACATCATCACATTGATGACTACAATGACTACAAATTTTGAAAAACACAAACATTCTGACCATAGCTACAGCCCACAAACATCCAAATACTACCCTGGGGAGTGAGATGGGAGGAGAAAACCTGAAAAATTGAACATTTTTCAGAATCCTTCAGGAAGACACTAAGACATCTAAAGAAAATAGTAGGGTGGGGGAAGCTGTCCTATACTCCTTGTATGCGCTTGAGGCAATTAGGTAAGAAGTTTGTCTTTACTTCTTCAAATTCCAGCTCCTCATCTTTCTCTCTGTGCCTTTCTCTGCAACAGAAAGACCAGATGAATGAGGCATGTGGCAAAAGAAGGGACTGAAACTTCCTCTAACAGAATATATTTGGTGCCATTGCAGTACAGGTGGACTTAAGGAACTGCCTGCCCCTTTTCCTATCCTCCCCTGCATGTCTTTCTTCAAGACTCAACTTTTATATTATCCTGAAGACTTCATTCCCTTAGGTAGAATTTCACTTCTGGGCAAACTCTATTGTAACTGTATGTCTTCATGAAGGCAGTGAGCCTATAAGATAGCACTTTCTGATTTACTGTTGTATCTCCAGTGACAATAAGGGCCTAATCTACCAAAAGCATTCAATAAACTGAATGAATAAATTATTCATAGCTTGAAGTATCTGCACTGGAAACTATGACTTTTCAAGCTTAGACATTAAAAGGGGCATTCCAAAGGCAGAATGAAGAACCCATGAAATCTTAAGATCTTGACATCATACCTGGGACATGTTTTGAGCCCAACAGCTGAGTGGAGGTCACCCTAATTTAAAGAGCTCTATGAAAGGTTTGAACAACTGCTCTAAAACTTTATTAGAAGTGACTGTAACATATTATATGCAGAGGAGACATTGCTTCTGGCCATTGCCCAGAACTCTTGGGAGAACCGGATAGGAAAAAAAATCAAATGACAGATTTATATAGTGCTTTACAGTTTATGAATTCTTTCCATAGGTTATTTCATTTGAAACTCATAAAACACTGTGAAGTAGGCACAGATTTTTATTCTCATTTTAGACATATGAAAAGTGAGGGTCAGAGACAGTAAATGACTTGCCTAGGTCTCAGAGCCCTGTGCTTTTGTCATTTCACTTAGGCTCTGAAAAGATGCCATCTCTTCCATCTCTTTATCTGTCTAAGTACAGCCAACCTATAGCTTCTGTGGTGGAATAATAAGAGCTAACATTTATCAAGTGGCCATTTTATGCCAGATGCTGAGTTAAACACTATTTGTGCATTGACTCGTTTAATGCTAATAAAATGCATCATTATTGCTATGGTTTGAAAAGATCTGGATAGACATTTCTCAAAAGACATACAAATGGCCAACAGATAAATGAAAAAATGCTCAACATCACTAGTCATCAGGGAAATTTAAATCAAAACCATAATGATTATCATCTCACCCCAGTTAGAATGGCTTTTATAAAAAAGACAGGGAATAATGGATGCTGGTAGGGATGTGGAGAAAAAGCAACCCTTGTACACTATTGGTGGGAATGTAAATTAGTACAGCCACCATGGAGAACGGTGTGGAGATTCCTTTAAAAACGAAAAGTAGAACTATGGTATGATCCAACAATTCCACTGCTGGGCATATATCCAAAAGAAAGGAAATCAGCATATTAAGGGGATATCTGCACTCCCATGTGTACTGTGGCACTACTCACAATAGCCAAAATATGGAGTCAACCTAAGTGCCCATCAATGGAAGACTGGATAAAGAAAATGTAACATACATACAGAATGAAAATTTTTTGTAGATATAAAATGATGAAATCCTGTCATTTGCAGTAACATGGATGGAACTGGAGGCCATTATATTAAATGAAATAAACCAAGCACAGAACGACAAATATCATATGTTTTCACTTGTATGTGGGAGCTGAAAAAGTGAATCTCATAAAGATAAAGAGTAGATTGGTGGTTGCCATGCCTGGGAACAGTATGGGGGAGAGAGGGATAAAGAGATATTGATCAATGGGTACAGATATACAGTTAGATGGAAGAAATAAGACCTAGTGTTCAATAGATCAGTAGGGTGGCTATACTTAACATTAATCTGTTGTATATTTCAAAATAGCTAGAAGAGAATAGTTCAAGTATTCATAGCATAAAGAAATGATAAATATTTAAGGTGATGGATAGCCTAATTACCCTGATTTGATTATACAAATATATTAAATTATCACACATACCCAGAAAAATATGTGTCTATTATGTATCAATAAAAATAAATAAATAAATAAAAGGTACACAAGAAAAAAAAAAAAAACCAAGCACATAAAAGACTATATAGTATGCCACAATTTGTGTGATAGAGGACAAAAAGAATGTGCTTACATTTATGTTTATAAATTCACAGAATCTTCCCGGATATGTCTATAATAAAGTGGCATTAGAGGTAGTCTTAGGGAGAAAGATTAGGAAGCTGCACCCAGCAGAGAAAGGAAGACTTCCTTTTGACTGCATTCCATTTTGTAGTTTTAAAACTTTTTACCATATATCTATGTAACCTCTTCACAATAAATAATACATTAAAACAAAATTAAATATAACAAAAATAGGAGAATGTTTCTCTTTAAAAAGATTAACTTCTGTTCTTTGTAAATTACTCATTCTGTGGTTGTCTGTTACAGGAGCATGAAATTGACTAAGACAATTATTATCCCCATTTTATAGGTGTGGAAACCAAGGCATAAAGAAGTTAATCACCTTGTCCATGGTTATGTAGCTGCTAAACAGCAGTGCTGGGTTTAGAATTCAGGCAGTCTGACTTCAGAGAATACACGCTTAACCAGCCTACTACATTGTCATGTAAGAATACAGGTTCTGAAGATAAACCACCAAGGCTGGAATACCGGCTGTTACTCTTGCTAACTGGGTGGCCTTGGCCAAGAAATGTAATCTCTCTAAGCCTCAGTTTTCTGATTTATAAAATGAGATTAGAAGAATAAAATAAGCCATACCATCTGGCACACAGTAAATGTTCATCAAATATTAGTCATTTACTTTGTCATTTATTATTATTTATTCTGCTTTTCAGCCCTAGACCTGTTAATGGCAGACAGTGACAGAAAGTCATTTCTGGAACTCTTAAGAGTTTGGTCCATGAAATCAGAACACAACAGATGAGAAAAGAGCCCTGCAACTCACTCTAAGGAGACAGAACAACTCTCAGGTTACCAAAACTCGATGATAGCGTAAACAATAGAATGCCAAAAAGTGTGAAGATGAAAGAGCAGTTCTCAGCAAGAAAGTACATAAATATATACATTGATACATGCGTGCATGCATAGTTCATTTAGAGTGGCAACACTTGGGTGTGTATGGCCAACACCGTCCAGGGAAGAGGACTTAACTTGGCTAACTCCTTTTTGGTGCTTGGAAGATACATCAATTAAGGATTAAGTATGGCTGCATAAAATACAGTACTGACTCCCATGACTTAACCCAGTGGAGGATTATTTTTCTCACATGGAAGTTTGGTGATAGACCATCCGGGGCTGCTACTACCAGAGATCCAGTCACCTTCCATATTTCTGCTTTGCTGTGGTTGGCTGTCATCCTCAGTTTGCCTCATGGTAACAAGATGGCTGTTATTCCTCTAGCTTCTGTGTATTCAGGTAGGAAGAATAAGGGAAGTACGAGAAAGAAGAAATGACATTTATATTTGGAAGAGAAAACATTTCCAAACTTTTTTTTTTTTTTTTTTTTTTTAAAGACGGAGTTTTGCTCTTGTTGCCCAGGCTGGAATGCAATGATGCGATCTCGGCTCACCACAACCTCCGCCTCCCAGTTTTAAATGATTCTCCTGCCTCAGCCTCCTGAGTAGCTGGGATTACAGGTGTGTGCCACCATGCCTGGCTAATTTTGTATTTTTAGTAGAGGCAGGGTTTCACCATGTTGGTCAGGCTGGTCTCAAATCCCTGACCTCAGGTGATCCGTCCGCCTCGGCCTCTTGAAGTCATGGGATTACAGTCATGAGCCACTGCACCGGGCCCATTTACAAAAATTCTAAGCAGACTTCTTACATGTCATTGTCCAAAACTATGTCAGCAGGAGTTATTAAAAAGAAAATAAAACAACCATGGGAAATAGATGAGCAGTTGTGCAGAAATTTTGTCTGCGTTGATCCATATTCCAACCTTCTCCATCCTTTCTGCCTCTGGAAGCTGATCTGTATGGATTGCATCATTGTGCTCCCAGACCTTTGGCTTCCAGGCAGGTGACTGGAGGTAATAAAGGGAGAGAGGTCAGGGTATATTTCTTCCTCAGCCCCTTCCTTGCAAGGTTACCCAGAGGTGGCTGTGCCCTGGAACAATGATCATGCATTTTCTCAAGATGACCCTTTATATAAACCTTTTTCCTTGGTTCCAGCAGTCATTCCTTCCCTTGTCTCTTGGGGCTTATGGGGTGGTAACAGCCTGAGGATTATGCAGTTTTCCTACATCTCCCCCACACTTTTATAAATATTAATATTCCCCTTATTAAATTTCCCTTAACTCATCCTAACATACATGTATGCTCTCAGTTTCCTGATGGAACTTTGGATGACATAGTAATCATTAGTGTCTTCCACACAATATGTATTCTTATGATGGAAATGGGTGCATTAAATAACTACAGAAAGTGCCATTATTTATTTGGCCAGTATTTATTGAGCATCAATGTACCAGACACAATGCTAGATAAAAGTTCAATTGCTTTCCCTCAAGTTATTTGGACATATATGTCACCCAATTCACTCTTTTCGCTTCCTTTCTAAGCTTCTTGTCAACTCTAAATGACAATTTGGCTTTTCATGTAGCCAAATGGGCTAGCATAAAGAGTGAATTTAGTATTTATAGGAAAATTGAAATTGAAAATTGTATGGCATTAATATTTGGGAGAGAAAACATTTCCAAAAATTCTAAGCAGACTTCTTCTTATGTGTCATTGTCCAAAACTGTGTCAACAGGAACTAGTAAAAAGAAAATAAAAACAACCATGGGAAATACATAAGCAATTGTGCAGAAGTTTTCCTATAGGTATAAAATTCACTCTTTATGCTATCTCAAGATCTGGCTGACTAACAATTATATTCTTACTGAAAATGAAGACATCTAATATGGTGTCTGAGCAAGAATTTTGGAGTCAGACCAACATTCAAAATGAACTCACCAAATGTGTAACCACAGGCAAATTACATAATCTCTGTGAACCCAAACAGCCTTACCTAAGACGGGGGCTCACTTGCATTTACTTCCTCTGGTTGTAGTGAGAACTACAGGAGTTCATGTAGTTCGTGTCCACGAAGCTCTTAGCACAGTGTCTTGTTCAATAAATAAATGGCAGCCATTCCCGGTTATTTATTACTTTCTTGTGAGTTTGTTTTCTCGAAGCTATCCTTAAATGGCTGATCGTCATTTGAGAGACTTGAATTTCTTGACCTGCACAACTTAGGAACAGATCCTGGTCTCTGACAACCTTACCCAGAAAATGCTACCAAGGAAGACTTTGTCTCTGGGCAGCCAGCAAGTTAGTCTCAGTCGTCTGCTTTGCTTGAGGATCCAATCTACCTTAACAATGAAGTCCTAGTCATTGGAAGTTTGGAGTTTGGAGACTAGATGAGGCATGATAGTTCAACAGGTAGGAAGTAGAATATTCAGGGTAAGCACAGGTTAACCGGACTAGACAGAGGCAGTAGGGCCAGGCAGGCTACAGGCAGGGGGCTATTTGAGTTCAGGTGAGTCCAAAAATGAGGGAGGGAAGCATCAAATAGTTTTGACGAGCTCAATCCAGGGTACAGGAAATCAAAAGGCTAGGAAAAATGCCTGTCAGGCAGGGGACACCAAAGATGAATCCTGACTACTTGCTTTCTTCAATCTTTTATGTTTTCTGCTCTGGTGTAGGCAGGCAAGTTCAAAGATGTGTGATTTTAGCCAGAGGAGGAACGAGAATTGAGAAGGTACAGTTAGAATCGGATGAAAGCAAGAAGAGAGGGTTAGGAGTTCCAGAATTTCTTCCAATAAGACCTTGGACAGTTAAGAGCCTGTTTTGAAAGAATTTCTTCTTGCTTGGCTATTTAATCGCATAACCAAAAGGCTGGAGATAATTCCAAGAGTCTTTCATCATTAAGAATCCACAGAAAAGCAGCATTATACTGTTACTCTTCTATGTGGTTCTGATTGTACATTGTTTTTGACTTAATAATACCTTATGACTCCATAGCACATTATGGTTTTCAAAATGTTTTTACTTGGATGATCTAATTTAATCCTTACAGCAACACTGTGTATGTGTGAGGTAGTTGTAGATGCTGATCAGCTCAATTCCACTGAACATTTATTGAGCACCTATTCTGTGCCTGGCATTCTGTTAGCTGCTGCAGCTTAACTTGCTTCACGCATAAACAAAAGCCACCCAAATGAGACTAAACAAAGGTTATTTATCCAGAGCTTGCTGTAGCAAGGGAGTCAGCTACCATTGCTCATGTTTGGCCGATCTCATAGGCAGGCAGAGGAGTGAGAAAGCTTTGGTGTGAATAAAGAGGAAGGTTTCAGCTATGTCCTGATCAGATGTCGTCACAGGGGACTCTGGAAGTGGGCTATCTAGAAGAGGGACTTCTCTAATATTGGTTAAGGGAACAATACTGGCTTTCTTTCGGGGGGGGTGCCTAAATTGTAAGTGGGGACAAAAATTAGGAAAGCCATTAATTATTTATCAAATCCGGGATAGTATGGGCAGATTGCTACAGAGATTGTGGTTCATCTCTTGGCCTGGTGGCTGCTGCGATTGTGAGTCAGGGCTCTATATCTATAGATGGTCTAGCTATTGCCTGCTTATATATTCAGTCTCTCAATAGTGTAGGTGACCAACATGTAATGACACTAATCGGCCAAGGAGCAGTGAGCATCTGCCTGAAAGGATGAAGACATTGATGCAGGGGTGGAGGGCTGCTTATCTGCCTGAAATCATGAAGCAAACGGAGTGAAGAACTGGAGTCTGAATCTGGATTTTCTAACTCTCTGTTTGATGTGCTTCCTGGTCATGGCTTCAGGAGTGTCTAATTAAGTTTGGGGAAGAGGCGAGCACAGAGTTTTCTTTTAATTTAATAGCAGGGCACTTCTGAGCATGAGTAAAATGTTCCTTTTGCATCTTCTATCTGTGTGGCTGTAGATGATGATCGATGAGACAGCTTCTTATGTCTACTGAAAATTTGGCAAGAGAAATCTGGTACAATTAGCAAAGATGTTGCAGAGACTAGCACCAGATCTTTAACTTTCCAGCCCCATGCCTCCTTTTGGGGACTACTTGACTGTTTTCCATTCTCCTGGAGATTATCACCATTATTTGCTAACCTCCTGGCAGACTCTCATTTCTTTTTCGGTTTTAACCTCTTCCCATCTTACCCTACACTCCATCTCCCTCCACTATCCTCAGGAAGGGTGACAACTGTGCTGACCACTCTTCCATTATTATGGCTTCACATATCCTATCTTGTTTTTTGCACTAGATGAAAATTTAGCAGGCGATGACTAGGTGTTAGGGACTGTTTTTTTTTGTGAAGAATACAGAGGGGAAAGATAGTAAAAGTCCTTGCCCTAGTGGTGCTCACACTCTAGTGGGGGAAGCAGACAAGACACAGATAAGAAAATGGATAAATACGTTATGCCAGGTAGTGATAAATGCTACAAAAATTACTAGCGGAGGTCAGAGTGGTAGGGTCTGGTGTATGTCTGAGTATGTATGTGGGTGCAGTTGTTTTGGGTAGCATGGTCAAAGAGGTGACTTTTAAACAGAGGCTTGAACGAAGAGAAGGAGTGATCCAAGGGATGTTCTAGAGAGACATCATTCCAGTTAGCAAGAACAGCAATTGCAATGACTTGGGAAAAAGTTTGGTGTATTTGAGGACTAACAAGGACATCTATTGGCCTACAGCGGGTTAGTGAGGGAACTTGTGCTATCAGTTTAATAAATAAATTTTGAACCTGAGAAAGAAGTGTCAATAAAAGCAGGAGAGCATTTGTTTGCTAATCCCACTGGTTAAAGGAAACACACATAACTGATGCCCATTGTTTTTAGTATCAAGGATGCATGTGTCCCTCCAGTTCATTCCTCCTTTCTGTTAGGAACAGTATCATGTGTTAATTTAAAGAAACAACTTTGAGAAGCATCATTTTTTATTTTTATTTTATTGTGTTTTGTTATTATGCCCACATTTTTTTTTACCTTGACCTGAAGTTGTATATTGTTCACGAACTTGAGACTATATGTTCAATAAAGATAGAGTGAGAGGCATGAAAGGAACCTGGCAGATAGTAGACACTGTTGGGTTGCCTACCTGGCACTTCCTCCTTCTTCTTACAGCACTGCCTTGCCCTTTCATCTGAGAAACGTGCTTAGCTCCCCACCAACTGTGTAGTTTTAATAAAGCTGCCATCTTCTTCTTATGAAAGTCCCTCACCCCCTCACTTCCAAACTCTAGGCTCTTCAGCACAGTTGATGATCCCAGATGGACAGTTGAACTAAGCTAGCTAAATAGAGAATTTTCATAGATGTTTTCTGGACTGGAGCTTGAGAAAAAGTTTCAAACCCACTTGGATGACAAAACCCGCAGATGAGTGGAGGGTTGAGATTTATTCATAGCCGTGTGCTTGGCTTTGAGGAGGTACTTTCCCAGAGAGAATGAAGCAGACAAACTGAAAATAACAAGGATGAGAGGCTGGTGGCATTTTATCTGGTTCTATTAATCTAAGAAGACTGTGTTCTTATTCTTCCCTTGGTAACCTGAGCCTTCAGATTCATGTCTCTTTTTAGTTTAAGCAGGTTGGAGTTGTCATTTTCAGTCTGAAGACTTCTAAGAAATGCAAAGTACATTATAAAATATTTAATAGTTTGGGTACATGTTTTTTTCCTTCAAAACTGTGGTTATAAGTACAGTCATGGCTCAGTATCTGAGGGGGATAGGTTCTAGCCTCCGTGGATGCTCAAGTCCCTTATATAAAATGGTGTAGTATTTGCCTATAACCTATGAACATCATCCCATATGCTTTAAATTATCTCTAGATTGCTTACAGTACCTAATACAGTGCCATCACCTCACTACATGACAAATTCAAGTTTTGATTTGGAATTTTGTGGCATTTTTTCCATTTGCGGTTGGTTAAATCTATGGATGTGGAACCCAAGATATGAAGGGCTGACTGTAATCCTGTAAATACCTGAAGCAATTCTTACAGTCAAGTAGAACAGAGCTTCTTAAATTGTAATGTGCCTGCAAATCGCCACGAAATCTTGTGCAAATGCAGATTTTGATTTAGTTGATCAGGGTGTGTCCAGAGAGTTTGCATTTCCAGCAAGCGTCCCAGGGGCTGCTGATGGTGCAGGTTTGAAGACCACAATTTAATAAGAGAGGAATCAGACTGCAGAAGTAAAGCACCTCGCATAGAGGGCTGGTGGCCACAAATCTCCTGTGTTAAATACACACCTGTTGAGCTAAGAGAAAACTTTCAGATCCCCAGCGATCTGTTGAGGTTGGATAATTACATGATGCCGTCAACTGGCAAAACAGTTTAATACTAGTCATTATGAAGTTTACACACCAGAAAAACACTTTTTTTTTGTAAAAAGATTTGAAAATGTAAATAACAAATTAAAAAAAATCCTCTGACAAGCTGAGACACAGTCTTTTATAGGGACTGCACTGTGCAGTGGAAAGAACAGTCATCTCGGAGCCACACAGCCTGGGGTTGGAAACGTGCTCCATTACTTTCCAACTGGGAGTATCAAGAAAGCCCTAGTTCTCTCATCTGTATATTACAGGTAATTTTATGGTCAAAAGCACAAATATGAAATTTTCTTTGTTTCTCTACAACTGAACTGAGCATAATTTTAAAACTTCCCTGTCTTCCTAAGAGCAGAAATTGCAATCTTACCAAACCTACGTAAATTCAGGCACATTTCCCTTAGTCCCTTTTGGATAAAATTCACTCAATTAAAGATTCCTTCACTCCACTTCTTGTCCTATTATCTCAGGAGAGGTCTCAGTTCTGGAGGGCTCAGGTATGGTCAGGCATTGTTGGAAGGCACCTCTACTTCTCATACTCAGTCTTTCTCATTTCTGTGGTGGTGTCTGATGCTACTGTCTTGTTCATTCCTTATCAATCTCTTTCCAGGAAGTATCTGTGGCTAAAGTAGCTACAGTGCCCTGTGCTTCTGAGTCCTAGTTCCTAGTTCCTTGCAGGCCATTTTGCATCCTTTTTGCCTACTGGATGACCTTTGTAGGTCAACTGACACATTCTTGAGAACTCTCAAATTTCTCAAGGATGTATTTTATCCATCTTTTATGTATTGTTCAATAAATATCAAATGTCTCATATGTAAAACCCCGTGCTGGGCACTAGGACCAATATTCCTAACATAGTGCTTAACTTACAACAGATGTTTACTGAAAGGTTATTGGACAAATGGGTATTTATTAACATAGAAAACTTCTAAGAAGAAGTGGAGATATTTGTACAGATAAATATTACCCAATATAACAACTGGTCATCTATGAAGATAAGTTGAAATGTTTCAGAATATTTTATTTAATATAATACAATCTTTCCAATGGCAGAGTGAAAATGTCCTGTGATATTTTAACAGGGCACTGAAGATGCACATTTGGATTATATTTGAGGCTTTAACGATGTCAGACTGTAGACATGGGTAAAAGTTCTACAGTGTTCAATATTATTATTATTAATAATATTTTTTGAGATGGAGTCTTGCTCTGTCACCCAGGCTAGAGTGGAGTGGCATGATCTCTACTCACTGCAACCTCCACCTCCTGAATTCAAGTGATTCTCCTGCCTCCGCCTCCTGAGTAGCTGGGATTACAGGTGCACGCCACAACACCCAACTAATTTTTGTATTTTCAGTAGAGACAGGGTTTCACCAGGTTGGCCCAGCCGGTCTCAAACTCCTGACCTCAGGTGATCCACATGTGGTATTATTGACCGACTTAATTGAATCCTTGATTTACTTAAACCTTAACTTGCTTTTAAAAATGTCACTAATTTCAATACTTGATCATTCAAGACTGTGATAGGCTCCTTCCTGCTTCCTGCCCCTTCTCCTTTACCTGGGCTATATCCATTCCTCTGTGTGCATTTTGTCATTTATCAGCAACTCTCATGCGAGTGCATGGGGAGGGACACATCACTAGACACACTTATCAACAGGGAACATGTCTGATTGTGTTACTGTGACATCTCTGTCCCATGCTATTCTTGAGTCTTGAGGGCTTGAAGGGAGAATTGGAGCTGCTCAAGCTTTCTTTGCCTAAACATGGCTTTTCAACTTGTCTGTGGCTACTTGATATTGGAGCATGTGAGGGATCAGGAAGGGGGTTTCATCTGGAAGGAACTTACAGATTGCCTCTCCTCAGGAAACACCTAGCCGACATGGAGGTTTTAGTTTTCCTTGAGCTGGCTGGATATGGGCAGAAGGGTCCTTCTGACAGTCACTACCTAAAATTAAGTCTTATTCCTTTGACTTCTTTCCTTTACTAGTTTTTTGAAATTTAACAGCTTTTTGTTGAGAAAAAAAGAAAGGATGTGAAATATACTTTATTGTATACTCTATCTCGTAGTTGTTGTTATAAATTTTCTTCTCTGAGTTTCCCAAGCCATTAGCTTTTTGGGGTTCAAACTCCATTTTCTCTCTCTAAAAGTCTGACTTTACCATAGGCAACTTCAGCTTTCAAAACGATTTCCCCAGCTCTGAATTTTAAAACCTCTATTTAGGGACTCATTCCTAGCTCTTAGCTCTTATTGCTAGGAGGGCTCTTTTTTTGAGACAGAGTCTCACTCTGTCTCCCAGGTTGGAGTACAGTAACATGATATCCGCTCACTGCAAGCTCCATCGCCTCCCGGGTTCACGCCATTCTCCTGCCTCAGCCTCCCGAGTAGCTGGGACTACAGGCGCCTACCACCATGCCCGGCTAATTTTTTTGTATTTTTAGTAGAGACGGGTTTCACTGTGTTCGCCAGGATGGTCTCGATCTCCTGACCTTGTGATCCACTAGGAGGGCTCTTATTTGCCCTCTTAGCAAAGCTTTTGAATCTACAGGGCAACCTGAAGATTAAGGGGAAGATAAACCTCATTCATTCTCCCAGAATTTTATCTCTTCACATGTAAAAGGGGCGCAGGGTCATGAAATAGCTTGACATGGGGCGGGGATGGCTTTCTCCAACGGGGACATTAGTACCTCTTGGGCTCCCAGAAATACACTACAAAGTCTGGAGAGGAAAGAATAAAGGCAACAAAAGAAACGAACAATCAATTTTTATCACCTGGTAAGTAATCTAAACCTTTATATTAAAGCACATGCTTTATAGGTATGTGTGTATGGATAGCAAAAAGTTTTCTTCAAATTTCAAGGTAGCACCCATGATTAAAATATTACGCTTGAGGTGGACTATTTAAGCCTCTCCCTCCAGCCCCTGAGGGTACCTTCTGGTGCTTTTCTGCTGTTAGGTGTACATAGTGGATGTCTTGCAGAAAAACCGGATAAGGAAATTGTTCTAAACTGCTTGGCTGTGTATTAAGACTTAATTCTCTGCTCCCTCTTGAATTAAATCCTCTATTTTATCAAATGGCTAAAGCCCAATCTGTCTAAAAGAGGGAGCTGGCTGTGCTACAAGAATTCATGTTTCCATCCTCCCAAGTCCCATCTGTGCCCCGGATGTCACCTGGAGAGACAGTGTTTGGAAGAGCAAGGCAGGGACAGGCCAAGGACAAAACATGGATGAGTCAGGCAGGAGCCATCAGCAGGGGGCAAGGCCTCTTCCTTGTCTTCTAACATTGTTCCAGAAAATGGGGGGGGGTGGGGCGGTGCGGTGTGTGGATTTTAACTTTCTTTTTGTTTCTGCTTTGGGTGCTTTGTGAGATTGCAAAAGCTGTCTGAGACCTTTGGAAACTGCATGTTTACCTATCTCTGAGCTCTTTTGAGGTGGAACCCAGAGATATTTGATTCTCTCCCCAGGATTATATTTATAATTTTAAGGTTGTTTCTAATGGGCCATGATTGAGAAGAAACAGAAAAAAATAATTTTTTCATGGAGTTCCCTTCCCCCTACCCAACATACACACACATTCACAAACACTGCAAATGGGAAAAATGTTCGAAATAGCGGCAGACTCTAATTACCCAGGTTGGAACCGGGCCAGGATATTGGTCATTGGATTCTCTCTCTTCTCCCCCCGCCCCCTCCCCCAGTTTCTTTTCTTCTCCCTTCTGTCATCTTTCTCCAACCATCAGGTGGGTGGGTGGGTTGCTGGCTGGCTGCTGCTTGGCAAACAGAAATAGTTTAGGAGCAAGTGTTCTTGGGGTATGTTCACTGAAGGATGAACCAGAGCAACAAAGAATGATTTTTCTCTCGACATTCAGCCAATTTACATCCAAGGAGAGCAGGTGGGGAGATGTAATGCATAAAGGACACAGAAATTTAAATCTGAGTGAGTGATAGTAAGAGTTTCCAAAGTGAAGAGTTGGAATGTAGAAATTAAATAATCTTGGAGAAATATAAGCAGAATGGGACGTGTTTGACCCAAAGAGCAATAGAGGATGCACGTATCCATCTCTGCAGGCAATAAAGCACTCCATTCTGATGGATGCAGGAATGAATGTGGATGCTTTGAAAGAAAATGAATTCCACTGTGAGATGGGCAAGAGGGTAATTAAAACCCATGAAGTTGAAGACACCAGTAGTTGAGCAACTAAAGTGGGCCAGGTGTGTTTAATTAACTGGCTATTTCTTATTCGGTGATAAGTTCTCGTGTTAGCAACATCACATTGTTCGTACAAAAAAAATTCTGTTCGCAGATTAATTCAGTCATCAAAGATACTCCTAGTGAGTGTTACGATTTGTAATCTGGATTTCAAAGCTGCAGTCTGTTGATGTTCAGACAGTTTAAGAGGATTTGCTCAATAAGCAGAGATTTGTCTTGCAACAAGACTGTCTGGGCCACCTACAGAAGAAAGCAAGTTACACTCCTCAGACTTGCCTTTGAAGAATTCTAGCAACTGGCTGTCTCACACCTACCCTTGCACATGCGTTGCTGGTTTCGTTCAGCTATATGATCCCTTTGCTGTAACTAGGATGGTCTCCTCACCACCACCGGCACCAGTCTGCCTGATTCTGGTCAGTGTATCTTGGCTGATGGTTTTTCTCTTTTTCTTCAATCTTGGCCAATATGTGTACATAATTTTTCTCTGGGGCTTCTCTTTTGGAGAAGTCTATAAAACATTTGCATTTTGGAACGACAGAAGCTCATGCTTGGGAGGGAGAGATCTCAAAGATTATCTATTGGAATGCACTATTCATTGCACAGTGCAGTGAAAGGCACAGCCTTTGGAGCATGAGCTCCACTCAGTAACATTAGCTATATAGTTTAGGCATTTCATTGAGTCATGAATAGTCACCATCTCATTTATTCCTGACTAGCAATCCAGTAGGAGAAAAGTAAAGCACAGAAAGATTAAATAACTTGCCAGGGTTCTGTAAAGTAAGTAATTGATCTGGAATCATAACCAAAATCTATCTGACCCCCCCCCCTGCCCAATGCCTACTGCTACTCTTGTCTTTTTGGCTTCGGGCAAGTTATTTTCATTCTCATTGCCTTCTGGGCCACATTCATCAAATGTGGATAAGGATTAGAGACGATGCACGTTAAACACCTAGTACAATACCTGACAGTATGAGGTGTTTCCTAAATGATCATTAGATTGTTATTAGTTTACATGTGTCTAGTTCACTTTTTCTTTGCTACTCAGAGTTTGGTGTGTGAGCTGGCAGCATCAGCTTCACCTGAAACCTTGTTCGAAACACAGGAACTTGGGCTGGCCCCAGACCTACGGAATCAGAATCTGCATTTTAAACAGATGCCCAGGTGAGATCTGTAGGCATTTTAAAGTCTGAGAAACACTGGACTGGCCTATGTGTCTGTATCCACTAAAAATGAAATTTGCTACCTTTTTTCTTTACTCTTTATTTAGAAATAATTTCACACTTACTGAAGTATGTCAGTAGGACAAAGAACCCTGGTTTCTTTAGTGGAGAATGGTATTTATAATTTAAAAGACATGTGCCGGGTGTGCCCAGAACCGTAGGATTCATTCCAGCTTCCCCTCTTTTTGCAACTCCCTTCTCTGATGATGAAAAACTGTCTCCATTACCCTCATAATGTATATACATTTGTTCACTGCCTTCGTAGGGTACCGATTTTCTGATCTGCTTATCTTTCTTTCCATTTGACCACGTGCCTTGTGAGGGTCTCACCCTCGCCTGCCAGCTCACCATTCTCTACCTGGCAGCCTGTTTGTTCCTTCTTAAAGCAGCTCCTTCTAGTCCAGAACAGCACGTACCAAGAAAATATTCTTTCTTACATTGAACTGAAGCCATCCTCCTGTAGCTTCCTCGCCCTGGTCCTCTTCCCTGGGAGTCTGAAGCATAAGTGTGCTTAGATGTAGTGTGATGTGGTTGCAGAGGGTATGGCCTAGGGCGTGGAGACATTGCTCTATACTTGGTCCCTGTGAGAATTGCTTAAGTTATTTAATCTCCTCTTGCCTCTGTTTCCTGCAAAACTAGAGATAACGTGTCTACAGATGGCCCCCAACTTGTGGTTTGACATGAGATTTTTCCACTTTACTCTGGTGTGAAATTGAGGTGCGTTCAGTAGAAACTATACTCTGAATTTTGAATCTTGACCTTTTACTCGGTTAGCAATATGCGGTATAATATCTTCTCATGACGCAGGGCAGTGGGAGTGAGCCTCAGCTCCCAGTCAGCTAGGTGATCACGAGCATAAATAACTGACACTCTACCATGTCTGTAATACCAGTGTTTTTTGGGATATTGTCTTTTGTGTTTTTGAACCCATTCATGTCTACATAGCACCCATTTTCCACTTAAAATATTTTTGACTTAACAGTGAGTTTATGGGGATGTAACCACATTACAAGTCAAGAAGCATCTGTATTTGCAGGTAATTGGGAACAAAATGAGAAAAGAATATAAATGGCATGGCAGAATGCCTGGCCCATATTAAGGGCAAAATAAATGAGCTCGTTTTTCTTTGCCTTCTTCATTGCTTCTTTCCTTCCCTCCCCTCTTCTTTTTGCCTTCCTCCTTTCCTTCCTTCCTTTAATAAAATATGTACTAAGTGCCTAATGTGTGTTGCATAGCAGTAAACTAGACAGTTATGGTTCCTTCTCTCACATATCTTACAGGATAGAGGATAAAATATATATATATATTTTTAAATTTCATAAACATGTAATTTGAAATTTTGGAAAGTATATGTGCTAGGTCCTGGGATACAGAAGCAAGCTGAGAGAGAAGAGCTCTGCTTTCATGGAGCTAATCTTTTAGGGGATGAGAAAGATAATAAACAGGAAACAAACAGAGGCATTAGATGATATCAGATGATAACCAGTGCTGTGAAGAAATGCAAGCAGAGACTGGAGCTCAGTGGGTGAGGAATGAATGGTGTGAGATGGGGCTGGAGAGACAGCTCCAGCTGGGTCATGGACAGCCTGGGAGGCAGAGTGGGCTGTATTGTGCCATGTCACCATAGACAAGAAGTGAAGTCTTTTCAGTGCTCTGTTTCCCTGCCTATAAAAGGGAGATAGGAATATTTGCCAAACTGACTTTGTAAAATTTGTTGTGAATATCAGCCAAAATGAAATATAAGAATTTTGTAAAGCACAACATGATTTTTGTTGTCATATCTGGTAGGCATTTGATAAAACTCTTGGTGGGTGAAGAGAGATGAACAAAAGAATAAGATAACAAAGGTGCAAAAGACGGCCAACTGTGCAGTCTTTCTTTGTCATTCCTAGAGGGAAAGAACGAGAGGCTCTTGGAAAAGGGCTACACATTTGAGATTACAAGAGAAAAAGCTTTTTTTTTTTTTTTTTTTTTTCAAACAGAGACATAATGAATTTTTAGAGTACATTTTCAGGAAGGCAGGTAGACAGCATTTAAATGGCTTGACAAAAACACTTTCCTTAAAATGCAGAAGTAAAAAGGTTAACAATTTGAATCTATCTTGACATTTCCGAGTGTCAGCCCCAGGGCTATTTTCTTCCTTGCTTAGAATCATCATCTTTCACGTTGGTTTGAGATTGCTATTTCCTGGGCTGGACCACCCGCCCTGGAGTGGAGGCTGAGCATGCATGGAAGTGTGGAAGTGGGAACCGTGATTGGGCAGCATCCACACCCTCATGTGCTTTTCTCTCCTCTTCCTTTCACTTCCTCTTCCTGTGTGATTGTGACCTGGTGGCCACACGGACCACTGTGGTCTTGGACTGGAGCCTATCCTTAACATGTGCTACAAACATGCCTGCTACGTGGAGCAGGTCCCGTGCGCCATTGACAACTAGATGGCCCTCCAAGGAGCTTGGAAACCAGCATATCCAGTAACCTTGAGGAATTGGGTTTGTCTTGGGAAAACCAGGAAGAAGGCAAAGGATGTCTTTCCCAATTTCATCTTTAAAAAAAAAAACAAAACCAAAAACCCAGGGCAATGCTGGATATCCTCCACTGGCTTCTCCTGACCCCCTCTCCATTCTCTTTTCCCGGTTCTGTGCCCCCGGAGGCCGACTTCTAGGGACTACATCAACAGAGCTACCCTGACTCCTGGCTTCTAGTTGATCTGCCTAATGGGGTCCCTGATAGGAGATAGAAGGGAGAGAGGGGAATATGGTTGGAATACTTTAGCCTTTTGCCTTGGGTTGAAGCTCACTACTTCTCATGAGGGGGTGATCTCCTTCTTCTGAAGATTTGGGTGATCACCCCCTCCCTTGATCTCTTTTGGCCTAAGGATGATAATAATTGTTGCTGCAGTTAGTTTCATGTTGTTGCACTATCCCTATGGTTCCCATACACCCACGCTTTCACGAATAGTCCCTTTGGTAAATAAACAGTTTTCAAATTCTCCCTCCTATAGTTAAGCGTCCTGTGTGTAGGGGACCCCAATGAATACAGATGCTAGAGTTCCTGGCTGACAGAGCCTGTAAGCACAGCCTGTCCTTGGAGGAACCCTGGTTTTGAGCTCACACGAACAGTATTTGAGTTCAGTTTTGTGACATTCAAGTTTGTAACTGGGTAAACTGCGTAATGTTTCTGGTCCTCAATTATAAAAATAAGATATCTCTTTATAGAGTTGTTTTAATGATTATGTAAAATGCTCACACGTAGAAGAGCCTCAAACAGTGCTTGTTTCCTCTATTTTCACAAATGCTCTTTTATCCAAGACAAAAGGCCAAACGGGGTTAGGAAAGAAACAGACAAGCAAGCTGATGAAAAGTTGAGTTAGGCCAATGCCTAAAAATCTCTCAAACCAGCTGCAGCAGGCTTTGTTTCTGTCTTTCCAGCAGGCCCCTCTGCAGGTGAGGGACTGAAGGTGGGTGTGTTTCTCGTCAGGGTGGGGACACGTTATGTCTGATTGGAGAAGTCTTTCTCAAACAGCCAATCAGAGCGCAGCTCAGCCACCACTGTTGTCACCCAGGCAGGGAAAGGCTAGTCTCCTGGTGCTCAGCACATGGCAGCCATGATTGGCTGCTATAACGAAAATACCACAGATGAGTGACTTAACCAACAAACCTGAATTGTTCACCGTTCTTGAGGCTGCCTTGTCCTAGATCAAAGCATGGACAAATTTGATGTTTGGCCGGGGCCTGCTTCTTTGTTCATAGAAGGCCGTTTTCTCACTGCTTCCTCACAGTGAGGGCAGGGGCCAGGCAGCTCCTTCAGGCCTCCTTTATAAGGGCACCCCTCCCATTCATGAGGGCTCTGCCCACATGACCTAATCACATCCCAAAGGCCCCAACTCCTAGCACTGTCACTTTGGGGTGAAGGATTTCAGCATATGAATTTTGAGGATACACATACATTCAGTCTATCACAGAGGGTGACTGGTTTAGCAAACGGTGATTTGCTAAATTCAGTCTATCACGGTGAGTGACTGGGTTCGAAAATGTCCCTTAGACTTGGAATTGTGTTGAACTTCTCTCAGATGCCACATTTCTGTGGCCGTGTTTTGCCTCACAGAAGATTTGCTTTCCATGGTAATCAAAAGTCTGCTTTTGAAGAGCAGAGCCAAGGGATACTTGGGGTAGGGAGAGCAGCTGTAAGCCGCTTCCCCATGACCTGCATCTGCAACCCCATTTCAAATCAACACATGATTTAAGAAGAAACTGAACTCTTACACAAATTTGAGCCATATTTTGCAGCCTCACCTAAGTATGCTGCCCCTAAGTCCTTCCCTCTGGGAAATTTTGGAGGCCTCCACGGCTTCTTTCTGCTTTTCCTGAACCCTCCCTCAATTTCCATGTCTTACACCAGTGCCTGCCTTGGAAGTTCTCTGAGATCTCCAATTTAAACATGACAACTTTCTGAAATAACTTATTACTGGATGTCTGATACAGAGCAGATATTTTATTTTTTTCCTTTCTGTAAGCTTCCAGAAAGCTACATCCAACCTGCTTCATTTGCAAAGCTGGAAGCCATCTAACCATCTTCTCCTTCCCTCTTTTCTGAATAAGGCTGTTGATGCTACCTCAAAGGAATTTGCAGACACTCCAAAAAATAGTTGTTTTCAATTTTTTTTCCCTTCCCAACAAGCATATATTTTTGTCTTGTATAATGATTAGTGTTCACATGTATCAAACACTACTAAGGGAATACATAGATTTATCATTTAAATTGAATAAATGCATTCTGAGCATCTATGTGCTAGGTTCTGTTTTAGGCACTCAGGTGTATAGCAGGCAACAAAGCAGATAAGGGCCTTGACCTTTAGAAGCTACTATTCCCAGAGATTACTGATCTCTTCTGCTAGTCAGCAACAAAGCAAAGCAAAACAAAACAAAAACACACAGAAGTACAGAACAGGGTACCTCAGCCTTTTCTTGATGATTGGAGAAGGGAATTCAGTCATTGCAGTTGGTGACAGGACATGTAATTGGAACTTTGCATGTCCTGCCACCTCCCAAGGTATTTGTCTTTGGTGGTCGAGTGATATGAACAGAATCTATTACACAGAAAAGTGAGGATGCCCCACTGGTTTATGTTACAGCCTGATGGCATTTTTTTCTATTCCCTATTTACTTCTTAATACAGCATAATTTATGCACTTTTTTGAACATGGCCATGCATTCAGCAAATATCTTTATTGGGTGGTCCATAACAATGCCTGGATCTGTTTCCTGTGAGGTGGCTATAAATTTAGATTTATTGGTATGAGAGCATTCTGGTCTTCTCTCCAAAGTTCTTCTATTGAAATCTGAACGTGAAAGATTAACACATTTAATTAATAGACAAGATTGTTCCTAAGGCTGACTATTCAAATGGCCCATTTTACAAGATATAATTCTAATTGTGAGCTAGGAATTTCACTGATATTTCTTTACAATGTGTATAAGCATGGTATGGCAATTTGAGATGTTATTATTCCGCAAAGCAATTACATATGGAGGTATTTTGAATGAAATCAAATAGTCTCTTTCTCTGTTGTCTTCTTTTACATACATTTAGCACACGTACATGCCTTATATTATAACACATGTGTACACACACTCATGCCCACACATGCACTCACACAATGCTATTGACCCAAATTCAACAGAGTAGGTGATTTTTCCTACTCCTGCAAATAGATTTTTACTGATTTTTCCATATCATTTTTTCTGGTAGCTGCAATCATCTCTTTTTGGAATATCTTTCCATCCTCCGTCTCCATAGAGATTCTTTCCCTCTTTTAAAGCCTAGATCAAATCCCACAACTTAAAAAACCCTGCTTTGATTGGCCCACTCTATTTTCTCCTTTGTTTTTATTCACATAAGATTCACAGTCAATAACATACGACTTGAGATAGCAGTTATTATCTAACTGCTTCAGGTGAATTATGTTGTCCCGAAAAGATTAGGAATCCATGAGGAACTCTGATGAGATGGATCTGATAGTGACTGGAATAGACTAGGTCTCCAAAAATTTTAGTTGCTTCCAATATGAAATAGTAACTGTATTATTTCATTTTCCCACTGCTATGAAGAACTACCTGAGACTGGGTAATTTCTAAAGAAAAGAGGTTTAATTGATTCACAGTTTTGCATGGCTGGGGAGGCCTCAGGAAATTACAATTGTGGTGGAAGGTGAAGGGGAGTCAAGTTACATTTTACATGATGGCAGGAGAGAGAGAGATGGAGAAAGTGCCACACATTTAAACTATCAGATCTCATGGGAACTCACTAACTATCGTGAGAACAGCATGGGGGAAACTGCCCCCATGATCCAATCACCTCCCACCAGGTGCCTCCCTCAACATGTGGGGATTAAAATTCAAGATGAGATTTGGGTGGGGACACAGTTCTAAATCACATCAGTAACACCTTTTGTAGTTTTTATAAGCATTGACTGTAATTCTGGGGCTATAACTGATGTCAATAAATATTTCTGTGGGTGATTCATTGCTAATTAAGTAAAGACAATAGCCTGTGATAAAATACTAGACTTACAAAAATTGGAACATGTTTAGCACCAGGTAATTTTTCCCCTAGAACAGGAAGTTTTTCATCAACGTAGTTTTTATGAAACTACATGTGCAGGACTAGCCTTTGGGGGTGTTTTGAAAAGATTTGTCTCTGAAGAGCTCTTAAAAAGCTGGCTTGCAGTCAACATTGCCTCTGGGTTGTCCTCTGCAGGGAGAAGCTGATGAATGCGAAGGGCTGGAGGAAGCAAGGACTGGAAGCAGATGAAAGGCAAAAGGCTTCCTCTGTCCTGGTGCAACAAACTCGTTTTCCTCAGTACCTAGAGTGGTGCCTGGCCCTAGTAGGGATGCAATAAATATTTATTAAATTAATATAGATATACTTTACCAATGCTGATGTCAAGCAAGTTTTGTGATTTCCTAGACTATTGATCATAAATGTTTATGCCATACAGTACTTCTGGAGAAAACTACATCTACAGAATGTGAAGTCCCAAGACAATCTTTGGATAACCAGTTGGCTGTGTTTTGGTGTTAAGCACTGACATGTTCTATAGATTACTTTACATGGTAAAATTACAATTTCAATACCAGTTAGGAACTGGAATAAAGTGTGCCAGCATCAGCACCTGCATATTTCTATCAGCTGGTGGATTCCTGTTTATTACTTACACAATTTACCATTTTGTCTAGAGAAAAGGCTTAGAATGCAGAGAAGCTTGTAACAGGTGTAGTGTACGTTCTTGTTTTTCCTAGTAGCAGATGGTGCTGAAAGAAGATCATCTCTGTGGGGCCATTACAGGATAATGCACAGAAATAAATAAGCACAATGATAGGTCTCAGCAAACGCAGCCCGGTCTCAGGGTCGGTCCAGCATTTGCAAGTGATACATACACACAGAGTGGGTTTATCTATCTGTTCAGCAAGGCCTATTTAAAACTCGATTTCTTTCCTTTTAATTTTCCTCCATATAAATTCCCCTCGCCCCGCCCCGATAAATCAACCAATCTCCTTCTCCCTTGAATTATAGGTAGTATATTAAAAATGATCTAAACAAAGGGAAGTTCTTTCTGACAGTGCTTTGTACTAAAAGGGAGGAGGTAATTTTCCTTGGAGTTCTTCCCCAGCCCCCAGCAATTTCTGTTTTTATATTAATGGATTTTATGGGACCTTGTCTTTGATCTTGCCCTCTTAAAAACCAAAGGAGGAATGGAAGGTTAATTCTGGCAATTCTACCCTAGTGTGCCTCTGCTATTGTGCATGAAGAACACGAAATGAATATAATTGAGCCTAGAATTGGATGGAGGATATGATTATTTTCTTCTGTGCTAGGATAATTTTCATCTTTCCTGAAAAAAAAAGAACCCCCATGGTTCTCAGTATATATATATATATATATATGTATGTATGTATAATTTATATATATAATTTATATTTTCATTATATATATACTGAGAGTATATATACACATATATATATTGAAAATATTGACTAGCATATATACTGATATATATTATATATATATAAATTCAGTAGATGCACTCATATATTTCTCATATTTAAATATATGCTTAAAAACTTGACAATGCCAGGGCAGTATTTCAGCAGGACCTAGGCTCAGCTTCTCTCTCCCCTTGTATAAATTTTATTTCTTATTATCCTAGCCTCAGCAGCATTTGAGGAATATTGGTCCCTTGGCCTAATGCAATTTTTTCCACATGATGTATTCTTGGTCTGTCCTTATCTCCCCTTCGCTTGCTGACACCAGTGTTTAGTCCATTTGGGACTAAAATGCATTGAAAGCAGATACATACTATTTTAACATTTTGCCTGATTCTTTAACATAGCTGTGTTCATTAGCAAGAAATTCTGTCTAGCAAGTTGGTTAAATGGCCTTCATCCCTTTTAAGAAAAAAAGGCAAGAATTTTGTCAAAGACATCTTTGCCAAATGTGGAGCCTAGATACAAGCTTCCCAAAAATATTAACGTTTTCCAAAGCATCTGAGTGTGCATGTGTGTGCATGCACATGTGGCTTTATGCATATAATCATTATTCACAACTAGATTTATTTTTCTTATTTCTCAACATCCTAATTATTGACATTTTCTGAAATCTCGTGTATCTGAATCTAATACCTAGGAAAGTTTTTCATTTCCTATATTTAAAAAAATTATTGTACTTAGTACAAGCATTTAAAATGTAGCCTTTGCATGGCCAAACTTTACATTAATATAGGTGTTTGCCTCATGGTTACCCTCTGCAGTGCAAACTTCTGTGGGCCCCAGTGGGTTAATTTTTTGATTGCCTGCTCTACCTGCATACTCAGAACTGAAAGAAGCATGCATGAGAAAGAACAAAAACAGACTGTCTTTGTGATGTCACGTGCATCTGCCTCTAAATTTCAGTATGGAACATAAATGGCAACAAGAATTGAAAGAGAAAACAGAAGAGAGCTCTCTTAAACTGGGATTATTCCAATTTAAATCTCAGAATTAATTATCTCTTTAGGTTTTGCAATTTCTCAAACACTGAGTGCATGGCATGTATGGGTGGTGATGGGGCGTGTGGGGCAAAAGAAGATTCATAAGAATTGGCTAAATCTGAAAAAATCTTGTGTCATCCTCCTTCCCCCTACCCTCTCCAATTTGGCTAAATTGCCAAACAGTAATCACTGGAGTATAAACAAAGTTAAGATAATAATGTTTCTTTTCAACGACTTGTGTCAAACGGTAAGGAACACACAGAGAAGCAAAATTATTGTAATGCTGATCATATAGACTAAGCTTATTAAATAAAAACAATACATTCTGTAACAGAATCACATAGAAGAAAATTACTGCTTTACTTGGACAACTTAATATGAATTCCTTTTATTGTTTACCATGTCTAATTAGTCTTAGCTCCATTTTATAGGCAATATTTAATTCTTGGTATTTTTAATTTATCTTTTGGTTAATATTATCATCTTACCTTGAGTACAATTATTTATTCTTGTCTAGTAGGAATAAATTTGCTCAGGGGTAACAGCAAGATAAACATTGCTTAGAAACCATAATTTTTCTCTTGTATTTGTCTAGTTAATAAAGAGAGGCATTTTATTTTTCCCTGGTGACCACTTGTACTTTGTTCAGTAATTAAGGAAGTAAGTCAGTGCTCCTAGATTTTCACCTATTCCATAACCTCTGCAGATTTGTCCAGGATTCCAGAGGCAGTTGTGTTATGTCGTTGGTAGTTGTGAAAAATCCTGGGATGAAACCCAGGAACTATTAGAATCCTAACAGTAACACCTTAAACTAGTATCAATATTTTTCTCAATATCAAATATACCAAATATATTCTGCCTGAGAGTAATCTGCAGGTTTCTTTTCAGCACTTACGTTTTAGATTTTTCAGAAACATCTCTTCAGCCTCAATTAAATAAATTAAAAAATGCGTGTCATCCCTGTATACTTTCACATATACATATGCTTGTAGGGGAAGCTGCACCTTTGCTGTTAAATGATGGTTTGAATCCTAGCTCTACTACTAATTAGCTGCATGACCTTAAGCAAGTTACTTAACCTCCTTAAGCCCTCGTTTTCTCTTCTATAAATTGATACTAATGACATTACTTACCTCATTGTATTGGGGTGAGGGTTAAATGAGGCAATGCACATAAGATACTTTCTATGGTGCTTAACACACAGTAAGGGTTTAACAAGCATTTTAATTATTACCATTGTTAAAGTCTATTTATATATAGACATATAGACTCTGCATTGGACTCTGAATGCATGACGCTGATATTTGCACAAAGTTCATAAATTCATTCTACTTACAGTCTTCTCACTTTTTCAAAACAAGGCAGAGTTACTAGGTGCTTTATTTGCCTTGTTTGTGCCTATGTTTGAAGTCTCCATGCTGGTGTCCTCCCTTCCTGGAAGCTTCTCTTTACTCCATTCCCTCCAGTTCGTACCCTTTATTCTGCACGGCACAGAACTCTGAACCCACCTTGGTGAAGGCTCTGTCATTGTAAGGACGTTGTTGGCTTCCCTGCCTTTCTCTCCAGAAGGTGAGCATCATGTCTTGTTAATCTCGGCATTCCTGCTGCTTTGTGCAAATGTGGTCATAGTAAGAGACCAATAAAGGTTTCTTGAACAAATGAGTGTGAAATACCACTATTTATGTTATGCAAAGACTGATCTTCTTTCAGTGTTGTTGTCCTCTTTTGTATTAATTTTAGCTGTAGTTTTGATTTTTATTCAAATAATCTTCAGAACTTGTGGCACGTACTTTAAAATTTTTATGTCAAAGTGAAAGGCTTTTACACTGAAAACGACAAAATGTTGCTGAAATTTGAAATGAAAGTAGACACAATTAAATGGGAAGACATCTTGTGTTCATGGATTGGGAGACTTTAGACTGTAAGATGTTGATACTACCCAAAGCAATCTACAGATTCAATGCAATCCCAATCAATACAGCAATCACATTTTTGCAGAAATAGTAAAAGTCATCGTAAAATTTATATGGAATTTCAATATACCCTGAATAGCCAAAACCATCTTGAAAAAAAGATGAAATTGAAGGTCTCACACTTTGCGATTTCAAAACATCTCAGAGCCACAATAATAAAGACAGTGTGGTAGTGGCATAAAGACAAATAATCCAATGGAACAGAATAGAGAGCCCAGAAATAAACCCTCATGTATAAGATTAAAACAATCTTCAATGAGGGTGCTGAGAGCACTCAGTGGGGAAAGCACAGTCTCTTCAACAAGTGATGTTGGAAAAACTGGACGCCTACATGCAAAGAATGATGTTGAATCCTTATCTTATGCCATTTACAAAAATTCAATAAAAAATGGATAAAAACCCCAAATGTAAGCCCTAAAACTATGAAACTCCTAGAAGAAAACGTAGGAGTAGTTTCACAATATTGGACTTGCCAGTAATTTCTTGACTAGGACACCAAAAGCACAGGAAACAAAAGCAAAAATAAACAAATGGAATTACATTGAACTTAAAACTTTTGTAAAGGATACGATAACAGAGTAAAGAAGCAACCTACAAAGTGGGGGAAATATTTGCAAATATATATGTAATAAGGGGTTAATGTCCAGCATATATAAGAACTTCTACAACTCAATAGCAACAACAAAACATACAATCTGATTTAAAAATGAACAAAGGACTTGAATGGATATTTCTCCAAAGATAATATACAAATGGCCAATAAGCATAGGAAAAGATGCTCAACATCACTAATCATCAGAGAAATGCAAATCAAAACTATGGTAATTAGTCTAGGCAACATAGTGAGACCCTGTCTCTACAAAAAAATTAAAGAAATTAGCCAGTTGTGGTGGTGCATGCCTGTGGTTCCAGCTACTTGGATGGCTGAGGTAGGAGGATGACTTGATCCCAGGAGGTCAAGGCTGCAGTGAGCTGTAATTACACCACTGCACTCTACCCTGGGTGACAGAGCAAGACCTGTCTGTAAAACACACACACACCCCGCACAAAAAACAAACCACACCCCAGTAAGATATCACTTCATATCCACTAATTGACTACTCTAAAGAAACAGAAAATATAAAGTGTTAATGAAGATGTGGAGACATTGGAACTATTGTAGACTGTTGGTGGGCTTGCAAAATGGTGTAAACATTAGGGAAAATAGTATGAAGTTTCCTCAAAAAATTAAATTACCATATGATCCAGCAATCCCACTTCTGTGTATCTAAGAGATATAAAATCAGTATGTTAAGAGAGATCTGCATTCTCATGTTCATTGCAGCATTATTTAAAATAGCCAAGAGGTGGAAGCAACTCTTTTTTTCAGTTCTGTCACATATATATATATTTTTCTTTCCAATTTTTGTTTCAGGTTCAAGGGGTACATATGCAGGTTTGTTATGAGTAAATTGCATGTCACAGGGGTTTGGGGTACAGATTATTTTGTCACTCAGGTAATAAGCATAGTACCTGATAGGTAGTTTTTCAGTCCTCACTCTCCTCCTACTCTCCGCCATCAAGTAGGCCCCAGTGACTATTGTTCCCTTCTTTGTGTCCATGTTTAGCTCCCACTTATAAGTGAGAATATGCAGTATTCGGTTTTCTGTTCCTGTGTTAGTTCACTTAGGATAATGGCCTCCAGCTGCATCCATGTTGCTGCGAAGGACATAATTTTGTGCTTTTTAAAGGCTGTTTAGTATTTCATGGTGTGTATGTACCACATTTTCTAAATCTAGTCCACCGTTGACGGGCATTTAGGTTGGTTCCATGTTTTTGTTATTGTACAGCAATGAACATACAAGTGCATATGTGTTTATGGTAGAAAGATTTACGTTCCTTTGGGTATGTACCCAGTAATAAGATTGCTGGGTCAAATGGCAGTTTGTTTTAAGTTCTTCAAGAAATTTACAAACTGCTTTCCACAGTGACTGAACTAATTTACATTCCAACCAACAGTGTGTAAGCATTCCCTTTTATCTGCATTCTCACTAGCATCTGTTATTTTTGACTTTTTAATAGTAACGATTCTGACTTGTGTGAGATGGTATCTCATTGTGGTTTTGATTTGCATTTTTCTAATGACTAGTGATGTTGAGCATTTTTTCATATGCTTGCTGGCTGCATGTATGTCTTCTTTTGAGAAGTGCCTGCTTGTGTTCTTTGCCCACTTTTAAATGAAATTGTTTCTTGCTTATTAATTTATTTAGGTTTCTTATAGATTCTGGATATTAGACCATTGTCAGATGCATGGTTTGCAAAAATTTTCTCGCATTCTGTAGGTTGTCTGTTTATTCTGCTGATAATTTCTTTTGCTGTGCAGGAGCTCTTTGGTTTAATTAGATCCCACTTGTCAATGTTTGTTTTTGTTGTGATTGCTTTTGGAGTCTTTGTCATGAATTTTTTGCTAAGACCTATGTCCTAAATGGTATTTCCTAAGCTTTTTTCTAGGTTTTCTTTTTTTATAGTTTTAGGTTTTACATTGAAGAGTTTAGTGCATCTTGAGTTGATTTTTGTATATGGTGTAAGGAAGGGGTCCAGTTTCAATCTTTTTCATGTGACTAGCCAGTAATCCCATCACCATTTATTAAATAGGGAGTCCTTTCCCCATTGCTTCTTTTTGTCAGCTTTGTTGAAGATCAAATGGTTGTAAATGTGCAGACATATTTCTGGGTTCTCTATTCTGTTCCATTGATCTATATGTCTGTTTCTGTGCCAGTATCATGCTGTTTTGATTACCGTACCCTTTTAGTATACTTTGAAGTAGGGTAGCATGTTGCCTCTGGCTTTGTTCTTTTTGCTTAGGATTGTTTTGGCTATTCAGGTTCTTTCTTGTTTTTGGTTCCATATGAATTTTAGAGTTGCTTTTTTCTAATTCTGTGAAAATGTCATTGGTAGTTCGATAGGAACAGCACTGAATCTGTACATTGCTTTTTGTAGTATAGCCATTTGAACAATATTGATTCTTCCTACCATGAGCGTGGACTGTTTTTTCATTTGTTTGTGTCATCTCTCATTTTCTTCAGCAATGTTTTGTAATTCTTGTTGTAGAGATCTTTTACCCCCTTGGTTAGCTGTTTTCCTAGGTATTTTTTGCGTGGCTGTGATGAATGGGATTGTGTTCTTGATTTGGCTCTAAGCTTGGATGTTGTTGGTGTATAGAATTTCTACTAACTTTTGTACATTGATTTTGTATCCTCAAACCTTGCTTAAGTTGTTCATCAGATCCAGGAGCTTTTTGGCAGAGACTGTCGGGTTAACTAGGTATAAAATCATACTGTCTACAAAGCAAGGTAGTTTGACATCCTCTTTCTTTTAGATGTCTTTTATTTCTTTCTTTTGCCTAATTGCTCTTACTAGGACTTTCAGTACTATTTTGAATGGAAGTGGTGAAAGTGGGCCTGCTTGTCTTGTTCTGGTTCTCAAGGGGGAATTCTTCTAGCTTTTGCCCATTCAGTGTGATGTTGGCTGTGAGTTTGTCATAGATGGCTCTTATTATTTTGAGGTATGTTCCTTCAATGTTTAGTTTGTTGAGGTTTTTAACATGAAAGTATGTTGAAGTTTGCTGAAAGCCTTTTCTGCATTTATTGAGATGATCATGTGGTTTTTGTTTTTAGTTCTTTTTGTGTGATGAATCACATTTATTGATTTGTGTATGTTGAACCAATCTTGCAACCCAGAAATAAAGTATACTTGATCTTGGTGGATTAACTTTTTGATGTGCTGCTGGATTTGGTTTGCTAGTATTTTGTTGAAGATTTTTGCATCTATGTTCTTCGGGCATATTGGCCTGGAGTTATTTGATTTTTTTTTCTTTTGTCTTTGCCAAGTTTTGGTATCAGAATGATGCTGGTTTCTTAGGATGAGTTAGAGAGACATCTCTCCTCCTCAGTTTTTTGGAATAGTTTCAGTAGGCTTGGTACCTGCTCCTCTTTATACATCTGGCAGAATTTGACTGTGAATCCATCTGATCCAGGGCTTTTTCTGATTGGTAGGTTTTCTTTATTATTACTGATTCAATGATGACACTCATTATTGATTTGTTCAGGGTTTCAATTTCTTCCTGATTTAATATTGGGAGGTTGTGTGTTTCCAGGAATTTATCCATTTTCTAGTTTGTGTGCATGGAAGTGTTCCTAATAGTCTCTAAGGCTTTTTGTTTCTCTGTGGGGTGATTGTTAATGTTCACTTTGTCATTTCTGATTGTGTTTATCTTTCTTTTTTTCTTTAATAGTCTAGCTAGTGGTCTATTGTTTCTCTGTGGGGTGACTGTTAATGTTCACTTTGTCATTTCTGATTGTGTTTATCTTTCTTTTTTTCTTTGATAGTCTAGCTAGTGGTCTATCGATCTTATATATTCTCTCAATGAACCAACTTTTGTTTTATTAATCTTTTGTATGGTTTTCACATCTCAATTTCATTCAGTTCAGGTCTCATTTTGGTTATTATCTTTTCTTCTGCTCTTGTTTTTCAAGTTCTTCTAGGTGTAATATTTGGTTGTTAATCTGAGATCTTTCTAACTTTGATGTGGGCATGTAGCACTATAAACTTTCCTCTCAGCACTGCTTTAGCTGTGTTGTAGAATTCTGGTATGTGTTATCTTTGCTTTCACAAGTTTCAAATGATTTCTTGATTTCTGTCATAATTTCATTGTTTACTAAGTCATTCAGGAGCAGTTTGTTTAATTTCCGTGTAATTGTGTGGTTTTGAGAAATTTTCTTAGTATTGATTTTTATTTTTATTGTGCTGTGGTCTGAGAGTGTGATTTGGGTTTGTTTATTTTTTGAATTTGTTGAGAATTGTTTTATGGCTGAGGATGTGGTCCATTTTAGAGTATGTGTCATGTGCAGATGAGAAGAATGTCTATTATGTTGCTGTTGAGTGGAGTGTTCTGTAGATGTCTGTTAGTTCCTTTTGCTAAGTGTCAAGTTTAGATCCCGAATACCTTTGTTGGTTTTCTGCCTTGATCTGTCTAATACTGTCAGTAGAGTGTTGAAGTCTCCCACTATTATTTGGTTATCTAAGTTTCTTCATAGGTCTCTAAGAACTTGTTTTATGAATCTGGATGCTCTTGTGTTGGGTGTATATATATTCAGGATGGCTAAGTCTTCTTATTGAATTGAACCTTTTATCATTATGTACTCCTCTTTTTGTCTTTTTCAATCAGTTTGTTTAAAGTCTGTTTTGTCTGAAATTGGAATAGCAACTTTTGCTTTTTTGTGTTTTCCATTTGCTGGTAGATTTTTCTCCATCCCTTTACTCAGAGCCTATGAATGTCTTTGCTTATGAGATGGGTCTCTTAAAGACAGAATACAGTAGGGTCTTGCTTCTTTATCCAACTTTCTACTCCATGCTTTTTTTGGTTTTTTTTGAGACTGAGTCTTGCTCTGTCACTCAAGCTGGAGTGCAGTAGCACGATCTTGGGTCACTGCAACCTCCACCTCCCAGGTTCAAGTGATTCTCCTGTCTCGCCCTCCCGAGTAGCTGGGACTACAGGCATGTGCCACCACACCTGGCTGATTTTTTAATTTTTATTTTTAGTAGAGACGGGGTTTCTCCATGTTAGCCAGGATAGTCTTGATCTCCTGACCTCGTGATCCGCCTACCTAGGCCTCTCATGCCCGGGATTACAGGTGTGAGCCACCGCACCCAGCACTCCATGCTTTTTAATGGGGTGTTTAGCCCATTTATGTTCAAGGTCAATATTGATATTTGTGGATTTGATCCTGTCATCATGTTGTTAGCTGATTGTTATGCAGACTTGATTGTATTCTTGTTTCATAGTGTCAATTATCTATGTACTGAAATATGTTTTTGTCGACCAATAATGGTCTTTCCTTTCCATATTTAGCACTCTGTGAAGGACCTTTGGTAAGGAAGACCTGGTGTTAATGAATTCACTTAGCATTTGCTTGTCTGAAAAGAATTTTATTTCTCCATTGTTCATGAAGCTTAGCTTGGCTGTACATGAAATTCTTGGTTGGAATTTCTTTTCTTTAAGAATGCTGAATATAGGCCCCCAATCTGTCTTCTGGCTCGTAGGGTTCCTGCTGAAAGGTCTGCTGTTAGCCTGATGAGGTTCGCTTTGTAGATGTCCTGCCCCTTCTATCTAGCTGCCTTTAATTTTTTTTCTTTCATACTGACCTTGAGAATCTGATGACTATGTGTCTTGGGAATGGTCATTTTGTATATTATCTCACAGGGGTCCTATCAATTTCCTGAGTTTGAATGTCAATCTCTTTAGCAAGGTTGGGAAAATTTCCATGGTCAATATCCTCAAATATATTTTCCAAGTTGCTTGGTCTCTCACTCTCTTTCAGGTACACAAATGATTGGTAGATTTGATCTCTTATATATAATCCCATATTTCTTGTTTTGTTCATTCTTCTTTGTTCTTTTTTCTTTATTTTTGTCTGACGGAGTTAACTTGCGAAATCAATCTTTGAGCTCTGAGATTCTTGCCCCAGCTTGTTCTACTCTGCTGTTAATGCTTCAGATTTTATTATGAAAACCTTGTAGTGAGTTTTTCAGCCATATCGTATCAGTTTGGTTCTTTCTTAAAATGGCTCTTTCACCTTTAACTTTTTGAATGATTTTATTGGATTTCTTAGATTCCTTGGATTGGGTTTCAACTTTCTTCCTAATCTTGATGATCTTCATTGCCTTCCAGATTCTCAATTCTATGTATACTATTTCAGCCTGGTTAAAAGCCATTGTTGGGGGGCTAGGGTAGTCATCTGGAGGTAAGGAAACACTATGGCTTTTTGAGTTGCCAGAGTTCTTGTGTTAGCTCTTTCTCATCTGTGTGGGCCCAGATCTTGGAGTTGCTCTCCTTCGGATGTGCTTTTTTTTTTCTTTTATGTCCTTTGGTGCCCTTGAGGTTTGATTATCATATAAGCTGGGTTTAGTCTACTGGCTTCATTTTCTGGATGATTTCTGGGGGCCAAGGCTTAGTTCTGCACCCCTGGGCTACATGCTCTAACCTTAGAGGACGGTTATTGGGACCACAACTTTGTTCTCTGACCCCTTGAGGTTATGCACCTGCTGTGCTGGAGGGGCCAAGGTGTTCCTGGTGGACTGGCAACAACACTCCAATGGGGGTTGCTGGCAAAAGTGCTTTGTTGGTGCATGTGCCACACATGTGCAAGTGAGTTCCATATGTGTGTGTGCTCCAGTGGCAGAGGTGTGCCAGGGTCTGCACATATGTATGAGTGCCAGGGATGGTGGGGCTGCAGGGTCTGTGTGCATGTGCTGGCAATGGTGATGTGGTGGTGTCTGTGTGTGTACATGTGCTGGCAATGACAGTGACTCAGTGGAGTGTGTGCATGCTGGCAGTGGCACAATAGTGGGTGTGCATCCTGTCAGGGAGAAATAGTGGCATCCACACTTGAGCTGGTGGCAGCAATATGGTTGTGTCCGTGCATGTGTATGCTCTAGCAGCAGTGGTGGCACAGCAAGGTGTGAGTGTGTATGTTGGTGGTGGGGGTTGGTGATGGTGAGGTTTGTGCCTGTGTGCACTGGTGGCAATAGGGTGGTGAGGTTGTGAACACATACTGGTAAAGCAGTAAGAGGAGGCTGTGGGTGGGTGCATGTCAGTGGGGCCCTCTCTGCCTAAGTTCTCCGATGGTTAGGCAGGGTCTTACAGCAAAGGAGTTATGGCAATGGCCATCAGGAAGCACCCCAGTTGGACATCTCAGGATGCATTGCAAATGGGAGTGGCCAGGTAGGGACCTTGGAAGAGGCCAGCAGATAGAGGGTGCTCAGAACAGACTGGCTACATCCCATGGGCAAGACTTCCCTTCTCTGTTCAGGTCCAACAGTCAACAAAGGCCAAAGTCACCTAGAGGAGTGTGCTGAGACTTGGGGGATGGGTATCCCTGGCTGTGCTCCAGTGCAGCTGTTGCTGTGTCAAGCCCTGTGGACTACGCATATGATGGAGTTTTATCCAAGAAGCAACTCTTGATGTATGAACAGATAAACAGAATGTGTTATATACATGCATAGAATATTATGCAGCCTTCAAATGAAGAAAATCCAATTACAGAATAAAACTTGAGGGACATTGTGCTAAGTGAAACAAGCTAGTCACGAAATACAGATAGTGTGTGATTCTACTTATATGAGATATCTAAAGTAGTTGAATTTTTAGAAACAGAAAGTAGAATGGTGGTTTCCAGGGGCAGAAGGGAGGGAAAAAAGGGAATTATTGTTTAATGGATATAGAGTTTCAGATTCACAAAATGAAAAAGTTCTAGAGATCTGTTTCACAACAATATAAATACACTTAACACTACCGAACTATACATTAAAAAATGGTAAAGATGGCAAATGTTATGTTATGGTTTTTATTACCACACTAGAAAATGTATGTCATATAGAATTTAGGAGAATTACATGTCATTTCATTTTCTCCCTTAAGATCCCATGAAGTAGATATTTATCTGGGTGGGGAAGCAAACTTTTCTAAAATCATCACATATCCAGCTGTTTTAGTTAGTAGTTGACATGCCACTTGTTAAGACTAAGATGAGCAGAGACTAGAGGAAGTGGAGTAAAAGTGAAATTGTCATTCAGGGATGGCGTTGTTTACAGAATTTGACTTGCTGCTTACCAATAGCACAGATGCCAGATCTCCAAATAGGACTCATGAACAGATTTTTTTATCCCAAGGCGAGAAACTGGCTACATGCCTTCCTCAGGCAAGGTTTCATTAGTTTACACATGAACATCTAGGGCTCAGAAGGATCATGTACTTGCTGAGGGTTGCACGAACAGCACAGAATGTGTGGTGATTCAAGCCAGCGTTTATTTGGCTCTAGTCAGGCTCCAAGCTTTCTCTGTATAACAGCTTCAGGGTTAAAGTGAAGTCATCATTTCATTTGCCAGTGGGGTCAGTGTAGCCGCTCCCCCAAGGTGCCTGCTTGGCCACTGCCTGAAGAGCCCCATGCATTGCTGCAGCATCAGCAAACCTGAGCTGAAGAACACAGCCTTGGAGAGCCTCTTCTGTCCCAGGCTGGGAGATCAGCAGGAGGGCAGGAGCAAGGCTGGATGAAGGAGCAGCAAGTGGAGAGTTTCCAGGGTTGCTGATCAAAAAAGAGGCAAACATATCTGAAATAAATTAGCAAAATATAGTATTTTCTCTCTTGCCAAAATAGATAGTACACCTGGTCTCCCAGTGTGTACATATGTGTGTATTTGTGTATGTGTGTGTGTGTTTGTACTATGATCTGTCTTCTTGGATGCATGTACAATAGCAGTGATTTAAAGTCTACAGGCCCAGCAAAAATTCTGTAACTGAAATGCAAGAGTCTGTGTTCTATGTTATTACCAAAATTTCAAGCCCTTAAATATGTGTCCTCAGACTTTTAAAAATATTCCCCTTCCAAACAACTTAAAAAAGAAAACTGGAGAGAGAACAAGTATTACAAAAAAGTGAGGAAATGTTTTATCTCTGCTCCCTCTCCCTAGTTTTTTCTCTGGCTATAACTGAATTTGACGGTGTCAATAAATTAGTAAGTAAATTGATTTCTTTTCAAAATTATATAATGTTATATACATATAATTGTATTTTAATATAATTTTATTTTTTTTCCTCCTTTTACCAAATAACTGTTGGATGAATATTTAAAGAATATTGGTTTTGAGGGGTCCCAAATGGTTAGCTAGCTCTGGGAACCAAATTGTGTGACTGCTGGGGTATTGTCACAGCCAGGAAGGGAGCTTTGCCTCATTGTGGTTTTGGGCATTTGGGTCTTTAAAAGTTTCTTTCTTCTTAAAGAACACCTCTACCCAGCACAGTGGCCCCAGCCCCAAACTTGAACATATACTTTGATTGTTTCCTCTCTGCTCACCAGCTATACCAGGTAATCCATCAACAAATCCTTTCAGATGTACATCTACTTTTAAAACTTGTCTGAGTTTTATCCACGTTCCTTTTCTGCTTTCCCCCTTCCATATTTTTGTTATCTACTAATGCTCGAATTGAGTTGTATCCCCCAACCCAATTCATATGTTGAAGCTTAACCCCCTATATAACTGTATTAAAAATAGAGCCTTTAAGGTTAAATGAGGTCATGAGGGTGGAGCCCTAATCCCATAGAACTAGTGCCCTTTTAAGAAGAAGAAGAGATGATGGAGATTTCTCTCCTTGTGAGAACACAGCAAGAAGGCAGCTGTCTGCAAGCCAGGAAGAGAGCCTTCACTAGAACTCAGTCTTGCTGGCACCTTGATCTTGGACTTCTAGCCTCCAAAACTTTGGAAAAATAAACACTATAGATTGTTAAGCCACCCAATCTATAGTATTTTGTTATGGCAGCCTGAGCTGATTAATAGAACTACCCTAGCTCAAAACCTCACCTGGATTACTATATAAATTTCTTACTTTGTCTTTCTGTTCCTAATATTGTCCTGAGTTATTGTCAATAACTAGTCAATGCATGATATACTAGTTCTTCTTCTAAGTATTTACTCAACAAGAAATGAAAATGTATGTACACAAAAAGGCTTGTATAAGAATGTTTACAGCAGTTTAGTAGTTCCAAACTTGAAATAATCCAAGTGTATATCAATAGGTGAATAAATAAATTATCATATTAATGAGAAACTTTAGGGTAAGTAAAAGAAAACAGTTATTGATACAGCCACATTGATTAATCTCAAAAATATGCTGAGTAGATGATGCCAACCATAAAAGAGTATTTTCTATCTAGTTCAATTTGTATGAAGTTATAGACCAGGCAAAACTAAGCTATAGTTTTAGAAATGAGAGTGGCAGTGTAGGAGGAGTTATTATGAATTGGAAAGGGGCATGAGGGAAATTTTTGAAAGTGATGGGAGTGTTCTATATCTTAATTAGAGTGGTGATTATGTATGTGTACATTTGTTAAAACTCACAGAACTGTACACCTAAAATTTATGCATGTTACTATATTGAAATTATATGTCAATTAAAAAACTAGATACACGCAAGAGCTGCTAATGAACTAAACATAACTACTCTGGATCATGGAAATTGTCATAAACTGTAGTCTTTGCACAATTTGATTCCAAATAGAAGTATGACCATCTTAATATAGTTTGAAATGTCCCGCTTTTTTTTCTTTTCTTTTTTTTCTCAGAGATGGGGTTTCTCTCTATTGCCCAGGCTGGAGTGCAGTGATGTGAACATTGCAGCCTCTAACTCTTGAGCTCAAGCAATCCTCCTGCCTCAGCCTCTTGAGTATCTGAGACTATAGGTATGTGCTACCACATCTGGCTCCACTTGTTGTTTTGGAAGATTCCCCTCAGCATTGTAAGTGATCCTCTTCATTAAGTTGTCCTACCCACTTCTAATAAAATATTAGGCAGACTACCCAAGGAAATTGGTCAATGAGTTATCATTCTCTCCTGGAAACGAGAGTTCCCGAGAAGAGTGACACACAGTTGGAGCCCAGTCATTCTGTTGGCAGTGCCCTAAAATATTTCTCGCTGAAATCCTCAGGACTCCCTGGCTCTTGCCTTTCCTGAGGCTTGGAGTATTAATGTGTCCTTTGTGTCTATGAGTTTCCTTGCATTTTCCAACAAATTGTTTGACTTTCTGGTTTATATAGGTGGAGTTACTTTCTGTTTGTAGCCAAAACCCTAAACACTTGTCAGTGGCTTCCCATTGTCCTCACAATAAAGCCCACATCATTTCACATAGCATTTTAGGTTGGGTTCCCTGAGAAGCAGAACCTGAGCAGGAATTAAGTGGGAATAGTTCTTTTGGGAAGTGATCTCAGGAAGAACTGGCAGGGGAGTGGGGATATAAGATGGGGAAGGGAAAGAAGCTAATAAAGGGCTCAGAATCACTTCTGTTGACCTGTGGGTGACTTAGATTCATTTTGGCAGGGAGTCCTGGGAGATACTGTAAGAGACGGTAAGAGCGATTTCACCTGCGAGGCAGGAAAGCTGGAGGTATATTTTTTATCCTCCAGCTCCCATTCATCATTAGACAAGGGCTGCTCCTGCTGCCTGAACTCCCTAGAGCTCGAGCCTGCTTCTCTTAGGGCTAAGAGAAAACTCTCAGGTGCAGAGCCACAGATGTGAGTCTTAGAATGTGATCAGCGTGGACTGGAACAGTGGTGCCAAGATGATCTGGTTGGGCAATAAGCACATCTGCCAGAATAACTTACAGGGATCCTGACCCATGTAATCGTGACTCTTCCCCGTATAGCCTATGCTTTCACTGTATAGAATTTCTTTTTGTTATATGAGCACCACGCTCTCTCAGCCCTCTAATCCTCATGCCTTTGAACAGGTAGAATGTCCTTCAGTCTGGGACACTCTGCCTTTTTAATTATAAATCTCTTTACAATGAAAATTATAAATCTCTATAATTTATAAATCTCTGTATAATGGTTAGTTGTTATGTAAGAGGACATATTGACATTGTCTAATCCAAGGACTGCAAATAAGAAATCATTGCATATCACCAACTAAATATTGGGAACATTTATTTATTCTGGAGCAAATAGTCTGTATCTTAGTTTGTTCTTCTTATTCTTTTGTCTTCTAATGGGGTGAGAGACACCTCTTTGAGCCTAAATTTTCTTACCTGTAGTAGGCAGAGGGACACGGTAATCACCAGTTCCACCACTGGGATAAGTGATAAGATTCAAAGAAACAGGAGAAACATGCTTGGTGGTAAGGGACAGTTTCCCTGAGGATGTGACATTTAGCTAAGTTGTAAAGGAAGAAGAAGATATTAACTGGCTGTGGAGGTGAGACATGGGAGAGCAGGAAGCAACCTAGTGCCCCGCCAGTCTGAGAGAACCCACGTGTGCCTGCAGAGCGACAAGGCTATGGAGAGAAAGGAGATAAGAAAGGTTGCAGGGGCTTATAGACCATGTCAAGGATTTGGGATTTTATCCCAAATCCATGGCAGGTCCTACACACACTGTCCAGAGGAGTCTTCCTGAAACATAGCGAATCCTGTCATTTTTCTGCATAGGCACCTCTGGTGATTATACCCCTCAGACCAAGGTTTCAATTTCTTAACCATGTTGTTGTATTTCTTCATGATTGGGAATTAACCTAGGTGCTTGGATGTTTCTCCCATTTCTCCCCTATGTAGCTCTTACTCCCACCAACTCGCGTATTTCCTATGCCTCAACACTACCCCATAAACATCCTTTTTCACAGCTTTGGTTACATGATTTCCTCTTCCTGAAATGTCTTCCCATTTCTTTCTGTCCTTCTGCCCCTTGTAAAGTCCTACTCATATATATATTTAATGTGAGTGTTTTTTTCTTGTTATTATACTTTAAGTTCTGGGGTACATGTGCACAACGTGCAGGTTTGTTACATAGGTTTACATGTGCCATGTTGGTTTGTTGCACCCATCAACTCATCATTTACATAAGGTATTTCTCTTAATAATATCTCTCCCCCTGGCCCCCACCCCCTGACAGGTCCCAGTGTGTGATGTTCTCCTCCCTGTGTCCCTGTGTTTTTATTGTTCCACTCTCACTTATGAGTGAGGACATGAGGTGTTTGGTTTTCTGTACTTGTGATAGTTTGCTGAGATTGATGGTTTCCAGTTTCTTCTATGTCCTTGCAAAGGATATAAACTCATTCTTTATTATGGCTGCATAGTATTCCATGGTGCATATGTGCCACATTTTCTTTATCCAGTCTATTATTGATGGAAATTTGGGTTGGTTCCAAGTCTTTGCTATTGTGAATAGTGCCACAATAAACATACATGTACATGTGTCTTTATAGTAGCATCATTTATAATCCTTTGGGTATATACCCAGTAATGGGATGGTTGGGTCAAATGGTATTTCTAGTTCTAGATCCTTGAGGAATCACCACACTGTCTTCCACAATGGCTGAACTAATTTACACTCTCACCAACAGTGTAAAAGCATTCCTATTTCTCCACATCCTCTCCAGCATCTGTTGTTTCCTGAGTTTTTAATGATCGCCATTCTAACTGGCATGAGATGGTATCTCATTGTGGTTTTGATTTGCATTTCTTTAATGACCAGTGATGACGAGCATTTTTTTATATGTGTGTTGGCGGCACAAATGTCTTCTTTTGAGAAGTGTTTGTTCATATCCTTTGCCCACTTTTTGATGGGGTTGTTTTTTTCTTGTAAATTTGTTTAAGTTCTTTGTAGATTCTGGATATTAACCCTTTGTCAGATGGATAGATCGCAAAAATTTTCTCCCATTCTGTAGGTTGCCTGTTCACTCTGCTGATAGTTTCTTTTGCTGTGCAGATGCTCTTCAGTTTAATTAGATCCCATCTGTCTGTTTTGGCTTTTGTTGTCATTGCCCTTGGTGTTTTAGTCATGAAATCCTTGCCCATGCCTATGTCCTGAGGTATTACCTAGGTTTTCTTCTAGGGTTTTTATGGTTTTAGGTCTTACATTTAAGTCTTTAAGCCATCTTAATTTTTGTATAAAGTGTAAGGAAGGGATCCAGTTTCAGCTTTCTACATATGGCTAGACAGTTTTCCCAGCACCGTTTATTAAATAGGGAATCCCTTCCCCATTGCTTGTTTTTGTCAGGTTTGTCAAAGGTCATATGGTTGTAGATGTGTGGTGTTATTTCTGAGGCCTCTGTTCTGTTCCATTGGTCTAAATCTCTGTTTTGGTACCAGAACCAGGCTGTTTTGGTTACTGTAGACTTGTAGTATAGTTTGAAGTCAGGTAGTGTGATGCCTGTCCAGCTTTGTTCTTTTTGCTTAGGATTGTCTTGGCTGTGCAGGCTCTTTTTTGGTTCCATGTGAAACTTAAAGTAGTTTTTCCCAATTCTGTGAAGAAACTCAGTGGTAGCTTGATGGGGATAACATTGAATTTATAAATTACTTTGGGCAGTATGGCCATTTTCACAATATTGATTCTTCCTATCCGTGAGCATGAATGTTCTTCCATTTGGTTGTGTCCTCTTCTATTTCATTGAGCAGTGGTTTGTAGTTCTCCTTGAAGAGGTCCTTCACATCCCTTTTAAGTTGGATTCCTAGGTATTTTATTCTCTTTGTAGCAATTGTGAATGGGAGTCCACTCATGATTTGACTCTCTGTTTGTCTGTTATTGGTGTATAGGAATGCTTGTGATTTTTGCACATTGATTTTGTATCCTGAGACTTTGCTGAAGTTGCTTATCAGCTTAAGGAGATTCTGGGCTGAGACGATGGGGTTTTCTAAATAGACAATCATGTCAACTGCAAACAGAGACAATTTGACTTCCTCTTTTCCTAATTGAATACCCTTTATTTCTTTCCCTTGCCTGATTGCCCTGGCCAGAACTTCCAATATTATGTTGAATAGGAGTGGTGAGAGAGGGCATCCTTGTCTTGTGACAGTTTTCAAAGGGAATGCTTCCAGTTTTTGCCCATTCAGTATGACACAGGCTGTGGGTTTGTCATAAATAGCTCTTATTATTTTGAGATACGTTCACTCAGTACCTATTTTATTGAGAGTTTTTAGCATGAAGGGCCGTTGACTTTTGTCGAAGGCCTTTTCTGCGTCTATTGAGATAGTCATGTGGTTTTTGTTGTTGGTTCTGTTTATGTGATGAATTATGTTTATTGATTTGCATATGTTGAACCAGCCTTGCATCCCATGGTTGAAGCTGACTTGATCATGTTGGATAAGCTTTTTGATGTGCTGCTGGATTTGGTTTGCTAGTATTTTATTGAGGATTTTCTCATTGATGTTCATCAGGGATATTGGGCTAAAATTCTCTTTTTTGTGTGTGTGTCTCTACCAGACTTTGGTATCAGGATGATGCTGGACTCATATAGTGAGTTAGGGAGGATTCCCTCTTTTTCTATTAATTGGAATAGTTTCAGAAGGAATGGTACCAGCTCCTGTCTGTTCCTCTGGTAGAATTTAGCTCTGAATCCATCTGGTCCTGGACTTTTTTTGGTTGGTAGGCTCTTGATTAATGCCTCAATTTCAGAACCAGTTATTGGTCTATTCAGAGACTCAACTTCTTCCTGGTTTAGTCTTGGGAGGGTGTATGTGTCCAGGAATTTATTCATTTTTTTCTAGATTTTCTAGTTTGTGTAGAGGTGTTTATAGTATCCTCTGATGGTAGTTTGTATTTCTGTGGTATCGGTGATGATATTGCCTTTATCATTTTTTATTGCATCTATCTGAATCTTCTCTCTTTTCTTGTTTATTAGTCTTGCTAGTGGTCTATCTATTTTGTTAGTCTTTTCAAAAAACCAGCTCCTGGATTCATTGATTTTTTGAAGGTTTTTTTGTGTCTCTATCTCCTTCAGTTGTGCTCTGATCTTAATTATTTCTTGTCTTCTGCTGGCTTTTGAATTTGTTTGCGCTTGCTTCTCTTGTTCTTCTCATTGTGATGTTAGGGTGTCAATTTTAGATCTTTCCTGCTTTCTCTTATGGGCATTTAGTGCTATAAATTTCCCTCTACACACTGCT